>NC_139719.1:12291774-12739982 GCF_964188405.1 Protomyctophum parallelum
AGACACTTAAATACCTCCCCATAGACACTGAAATACCTCCCCATAGACAATGACGGTGGGGAGCTGTCTCGAAAATGGCGCGCGTGGCTCAAGTTCGGTATAGCCCCCCGCCCTTGCTGTAAACCGATAGGGACAGAATAGTAAATAATGTAAAACCCCGACTCACCCAGCCCGAACCAAAATAGCACTTCCGTGTTTGTGAAAGCCACGCCTCCGTCGCGGTCAAACAGTAGTAGTGTACTGTATATGTACGGATTTTGGGGTGTTCTAATCGTGTATGCACCGCGATTAGGCTGGATACATGCATCCAGTCATTGGAGCGGTTAGGCACCGCTCCAAAACTAAACGTAAAAAAGTTGAAATATGGAGATACTTCAACTATATCGTTTGTTGCTGCCATGTCATGCAGAAACCTGCAGAAAACGGCATCGAACGATATCTAGGTTACCCATTTGTACATGGTTCCCATTTGACCCATTTGGATTTTGGAGGTGCCGATCACAACCAGGGCCTGCATTTACAGTGAGCCAAAGACGACAGCGGGAGGAGAGGAAGACAGCGCTGCTCCATGAAAACCGGTTCCCCACTCACTGGTTCCCCACTCTCTGCCATCCCACCTCTCTCTCTGCCATCCCACCTCTATCTCTGGTTCCCCTCTCTCTCTCTCTCTCTGCCATCCCACTTGGCGCCGGCAGCCTTTTGTAAGGCAGTGAAGGGCGGCACAGGCGTCGGGCGGTGGTGTTGGTGGGAGACCGGCCCTGTGCACAGAGCCTTTTGTAAGGCACAAGTGGTGGTTGGTGGTGGGACACCGAGGATTAAACCTGACGGGAGGAGGCTGCCAGGAAAACCTTCCACACCAAAAGGACCTTTTCTGTGTTTTCCCCCTGAAAAACATCCTGTGGAGATGAGAGTGAGTGGGCTGTGCGTGCACTGGCAGTGTAACAGAATAGATACGTAGTCAAGAGTGAATGTGCGGTTTGTGTGTGGGTGTGGGTGCATGGATGAGTGTGTGTGTGTGTGTGTGTGTGTGTGTGTGTGTGTGTGTGTGTGTGCTTGCGTTTTCCTGTGTGTATCATTCAACAATGGACAATTATTTGTGTGCAATGCGTCCACTGTACACTAATATTGTTAATTTATTGTTGATTCTACTCTGAGAGTGTACAAATGGAACCAAATGGACCCACACAGGTCCATTTGGTTCCATTTGTACACTCCCAGAGTTGTGGTGGGTGTGTCACTAGATGATTACCCTCATTGTAAAAGCAGCTTGTTCAATGTTCGTTGTATAATATATAATGCACGCCTACTCCGACCTTCTCACTCTGAGAGTTAAACATGCATGTGTGGGGGTCCATTTGGTTCCATTTGTACACTCTCAAAGTTAAACATGCATGTGTGAGGGTCCATTTGGTTCCATTTGTACACTCTCAAGAGTTAAACATGCATGTGTGAGGGTCCATTTGGTTCCATTTGTACACTCTCAAGGGTTAAACATGCATGTGTGCGGGTCCATTTGGTATAAATGACCACTGAGGGTGAGTGTGTAGACACCTGCGTTGCTGCCCTTCCTCCTGCAGCAGATACAGACCATCATGAGGAAGATGAAGGTGAAAAGGCGTGCGTGCGTGCGGACAGTAACCCACCTTGAAGCCTCCATTGCTGCTCTTCCGCCTGCAGCAGAGACACACCAGCATGAGGAAGAGGAGGGTAAAGAGGCCGGCCAGGGAGACAGCCACCACCGCCAAGGACGTGGACCACGACAGCTCACTCAGCGGAGCGCCATCTGCAGGACGACACCAAGCATGACATGTTAACGTAACGTCACACCCCCTGGGGTATTTTACCAGGCCTATGCAGTCACATGATGCAATGGTGGGAGTGGTAGTAGTTCCGGTCATTTGGTGACTCAGGCAATCAATTAATACCATTGCAATTAATAAAATGTGCCCATCGTTTATAGCGCCTGGACCACTTTTACAGACGGACCGGATGTTGTTGTGAATGTGTGTGTAGCAGCTAACAATAGCCACAACACCAAAGATGCGATCGACAACAATGGGAGGTAAGAATACATCTATAGCGACTAGCAACTGGACCGCGGAGGACAATCAAACACAGGATCTTTTTTTTATAATTAGGCGGGATGATTTAGATCGCGAGTTATTAACGTTTTAAGATTTCCGTTTTCGTCGGCTAAACAGGCAGGGAACATTTTCGATGACGTGTCACTGTTGTGCAACACCGAGGATTGCGCAACAAGTGCATCTAGGTTGTGGAGCGATGCGACCGGTTTCCATATCAAGTGCACATGACTGTGCACTTGAACTTGACAGTGATTTACGTCATGGGCCATTAAACAGCTTAATGGCAAGTATTTCCTACAGCTTTAAGTCCAAAAACCCTTTCAAACAGGGATGATGTTTGATTGATGATTGATAAGAAATGTTAGGTCTGAAATAGAAATGTCATTGCAGATTGTTTGTTCAATGTCTGTCCAGCCATGTCATATCAGATGTGTTGGTGGTGAATCCATTTGAATATACTGTAGCCGGTATATTGTAGCTGGTTTAGCCAATGAGTAGTGAGGAAATGTGATGCTTCCAGACCTCCTAATAGTCCAGTACCTGCCTGTAGACCCTATCGCAATTTGGTGTTGGGGGAATTTCTCACTTGAACTAAGTCAATGGGTCCCTAGACATGAAAGATCAATGAGGTGCTTGTCCGCCATAGTGCCACGAATGGCGCAATGGCCACATAAAAAATGGCCGCCATCGGCTATGATGAAAATCCAACCTTTTTGTTTTTTAGTGTTTAAGCACATGTAATACATTCATTTTGACTAATTGTGGTGTGTGGAATTCATTTCTGATATTGTTTTGATGATTTGGGGTGATTTTGACCTTGAAAGGTCATAGTCAAGGTCATTTTGCTATTCCACAGACCTTGGCCATAACCTTGGCCAGTCTATTTCAACTAAATCTGACTCTTAAAATTAATTTCTGATATTGTTTTGACCATTAGGGATCATCCTGTCATTGAATTATTGATGTTAATGTCATTTTTCAATAATTCGATTATGATTCTTTAGTCGCTTTTACTATATATTTTCATGATTTGTTTTCTTTACATAAACAAAATACATGGGCATGAGCAAAACAACAACAGCACCATATGTGCTGTGTGAATAAGCCCATTGTACAAAAGACTCTGTCCATGGCCCAAATGAGCCAATTCATTGCTATGGCAACCCCATAGTGGAGGTAAGTCAATATATCATAAGAATCGTTCACTTGATGGTACAAGCACCAAATTTGGTACACAAGTGCTTCAGAACCTACTCTCTCAGAAAAGTACGTTGTCCACTTGAAAAAACTAAATGGCCACCATTTTTCAAGATGGCCGCCAAATGAAAAGGGCCTTTTGTGGCAGTTCTGGACAACCGTGGGTCCGACCAACTCGAGACCGGGCACTGCACTCCCTGTGTGTGTGTGGAACGTGTGTGTCGAATTCGGTGAAGTCGGTGGGGCAAACGGTTCTCGGGTTACATGGATTACAGATGTACAGACACACACAGACTTGAATATATGTCAATGGGCAATGCCCATTGGGTTTTTTTTTAGATGATGGGTAAGAAGAGAGAGATGTGATGTCAGGTGGTGTGGGCTAAGAAGTGGTCAGGGCTAAGATAAAGTATATGAGATGTACAGTAAGTGCAAAGAGAGATGGTGAGGGAGGGAGAAAATGATTTGTACCAATTGACCAAACAGTAGACAGTAGTGTATCACGTTAAGGTGAGTATAGAGATGGAAATGTTCTAGCAAGTGAAGCCAGTGTATTGAGAATATGGGACATATGTGTCAGGAGTTATTTGTGACAGAAGGCTACCAGTGAGAGGGAAGATGTATACGATGGTAGTGAGACCAGCCATGCCGTACGGTTGGAAACGGTGGCACTGATGAAAAGGAGGCACAGCTGGAGGTGGCAGAATTAAGGATGCTATGGTTCTCATTAGGAGTGAAAAGGAAGGACATTATCAGAAATTACTGAATTAGAGGATCAGCCCAGGTTAGAAGGTTTGGGGATAAAGCAAGAGAGGTGAGGTTGAGATGGTTTAGACATGTGAAAAGGAGGGATGAGGGTACATTGGGAGAAGGATGCTGAAGATGTAGCTGCCAGGTAAGAGGATGGTTTAAGGATGCTGTGAGAGATGACATGAAGGTGGCAGGTCACAGAGGAAGATGTAGAAAACAAAACCAAAAGGGGTCCTCCCCTTTTCCCTGTGCGTGCACACACACACACACACACACACACACACACACACACACACACACACGCACACACACACACACACACACACACACACACACACACACGGTACTCTACAGTACACTACAGTATGTTACAGTACAGTATGGTAAAGTACAGTAACGTGCGGTACGGCATGGTACAGTATGATACCATAAGGTATGGTACAGTACAGTATGATGCCGTACAGTACAGTAAGGTACAGTATGATACCATACAGTAAGGTACAGTATGGAACAGTATGGTACCATGCAGTACGGTACAGTACAGTACAGTATTGTACAGTATGATACCATACAGTAAGGTACAGTATGGTACAGTATGGTACCATGCAGTACGGTACAGTACAGTACAGTATTGTACAGTATGATACCATACAGTAAGGTACAGTATGGTACAGTATGGTACAGTATGGTACCATGCAGTACGGTACAGTACAGTACAGTATTGTACAGTATGATACCATACAGTAAGGTACGGTACGGTATGGTATCATACTGTACCTTACTGTACTGTACGGCATCATACTGTACTGTACCATACCTTATGGTATCATACTGTACCATGCCGTACCGCACGTTACTGTACTTTACAATACTGTACTGTAACATACTGTAGTGTACTGTACAGTACCGTGTGTGTGTGTGTGCACGCACAGGGAAAAGGGGAGGACCCCTTTTGGTTTTGTTTTCTACATCTTCCTCTGTGACCTGCCACCTTCATGTCATCTCTCACAGCATCCTTAAACCTCGTCTTTGGCCATCCTCTTACCTGGCAGCTACATCTTCAGCATCCTTCTCCCAATGTACCCTCATCCCTCCTTTTCACATGTCTAAACCATCTCAACCTCACCTCTCTTGCTTTATCCCCAAACCTTCTAACCTGGGCTGATCCTCTAATTTAGTCATTTCTGATCAAGTCCTTCCTTTTCACTCCTAATGAGAAGCATAGCATCCTTAATTCTGCCACCTCCAGCTGTGCCTCCTTTTCATCAGTGCCACCGTTTCCAACCGTACGGCAAATAACTCCTGACACATATGTCCCATATTCTCAATACACTGGCTTCACTTGCTAGAACATTTCCATCTCTATACTCACCTTAACCTGTTACACTACTGTCTACTGTTTGGTCAATTGGTACAAATAATTTTCTCCCTCCCTCACCATCTCTCTTTGCACTTACTGTACATCTCATATACTTTATCTTAGCCCTGACCACTTCTTAGCCCACACCACCTGACATCACATCTCTCTCTTCTTACCCATCATCTAAAAAAAACCCCAATGGGCATTGCCCATTGACATATATTCAAGTCTGTGTGTGTCTGTACATCTGTAATCCATGTAACCCGAGAACCGTTTGCCCCACTGACTTCACCGAATTCGACACACACGTTCCACACACACACAGGGAGTGCAGTGCCCGGTCTCGAGTTGGTCGGACCCACGGTTGTCCAGAACTGCCACAAAAGGCCCTTTTCATTTGGCGGCCATCTTGAAAAATGGTGGCCATTTAGTTTTTTCAAGTGGACAACGTACTTTTCTGAGAGAGTAGGTTCTGAAGCACTTGTGTACCAAATTTGGTGCTTGTACCATCAAGTGAACGATTCTTATGATATATTGACTTACCTCCACTATGGGGTTGCCATAGCAATGAATTGGCTCATTTGGGCCATGGACAGAGTCTTTTGTACAATGGGCTTATTCACACAGCACATATGGTGCTGTTGTTGTTTTGCTCATGCCCATGTATTTTGTTTATGTAAAGAAAACAAATCATGAAAATATATAGTAAAAGCGACTAAAGAATCATAATCGAATTATTGAAAAATGACATTAACATCAATAATTCAATGACAGGATGATCCCTAATGGTCAAAACAATATCAGAAATTAATTTTAAGAGTCAGATTTAGTTGAAATAGACTTATTGTTCCTGTTCTTACTCCTAAAAATGGACAAGTTATGGCCAAGGTCTGTGGAATAGCAAAATGACCTTGACTATGACCTTTCAAGGTCAAAATCACCCCAAATCATCAAAACAATATCAGAAATGAATTCCACACACCACAATTAGTCAAAATGAATGTATTACATGTGCTTAAACACTAAAAAACAAAAAGGTTGGATTTTCATCATAGCCGATGGCGGCCATTTTTTATGTGGCCATTGCGCCATTCGTGGCACTATGGCGGACAAGCACCTCATTGATCTTTCATGTCTAGGGACCCATTGACTTAGTTCAAGTGAGAAATTCCCCCAACACCAAATTGCGATAGGGTCTACAGGCAGGTACTGGACTATAATGGTTCAGGCTAGAGTCAGGTCAGCTTGATTCTTGGGGTATTCATTTGCCAGTAGAATTTAGAAATGATGGGAGTGAGCCAGAAATTGCACTATTAATCGTTACACTACAGAGTACAGACATTGCCCTGCCTGATGAATGTCTTTGACACTCTGCACAATAATATAGCAATCATGGAAATCCAACCGTTATGAATCACAAGCTATGGCTGGCGGGGAGCTAGCCATGCAGCATAGCATGAACCACAGCATGGGAAAACAGACTCAAACATCCACACATCCATTTAGCTCCATCATACTTACGTACTACAGACACACAGCAAGGCTTTTCATTGGAAAAAAATAATAATAACACCCCCAAATGTACAGCATACTATGAATCAGCCCTTTTAGTGTGGTTTGCCTAATGGGATTTTTGCTATTGTGACTTTCACCTGGGTGAAGGTAAAGCTTTTGTGGAAAAGTAAAAGTATACTGCAATATAGAACTACTCAGTAACAAGTAAAAGTCTGGAATTCAAAATTTACTTGAGTAAAAGTACAAGTTGGTATCAAATGTACTTTAAGTAGGCTATCAAAAGTAGAAAGTACTTATTATGCAGAACGTCTCATTTCAAGTTTTCAAATGTATAAATGTTTTTAAAATAGCAGATCTACAAGCTCTGAGATGTAGTGGAGTAGAAAGTGGAGTAGAAAGTATTGGAAATACTCAAGGAAAGTACAAATACCTCAAAATTGTACTTAAGTAAATGTACTTAGTTACTTTCCACCGCTGGATAACGTCATTGTAGGGAGAGAGACAGAGGACGATCTTGAGCGTGTGTCTCATCTCAGTATAATTATATCTTTGAAACAAGATACAATTATAATAATTGTATCTTTGAAGCGAGCACAGTATTATTATTGCAACCGTGTTTGATGTCTCAATGACATGGACCACCTGGGATTCGATTACACAGGCAATTATTACCACCATGTGCTTGTTATTATTGGTACAGTAGAGACACAGTTGAGATGGGGTTCATAATGTTTGGAAATGATTTGCATATTGTGCACTACACTGGGTTTGTCACATTTTAAACCCAAGATTTATTTTTGAGTGTTTTGCTGTTGAGCACCCGAGTTGAACAGAAAAATACTAGCTCAGTACGAACATCGAATTAAGTAAATGGAATCCAACTAGTACTTTTCTTCTTCTTTTATTTTCTGGTTCTGGTTTTGCATGGTCCTGGGCATGTGTGAGTGTGAGTGTGAGTGTGAGTGTGAGTGTGAGTGTGAGTGTGTGTGTGTGTGTGTGTGTGTGTGTGTACTGAATGATCAGTAAACTGAATGATCATTGATCTATGATGACCGTCCATCATGTAGTCATTGACAAGTTACAATCTCAGCAGGGAAGAGTGCACCGGATTGTCTGGTTGAGTCATTATTACTAGAAGATTATTATTAGTGGTCAATGAACCATTGGTTGAGAAACAGTGGGATGTATATCATGTATACACATGGGATGCATAGCAGCAAGTGTTACAAAAGCACAAATCTTAGCCCATGTTGTCCCCACCCAACACAACAGTGGTCCCCAGGCTGATTCTAAGTCAGGGTGGTGGTCAATTGAAAACCCCTGATCTACAGGCTCACAAGTGAGCTTGTAGATCTGCTATTTTCAGCATGCAACCAAGCATAAAAACGTAAAGCTGGAAGAGTGATGTGATGTGTCCTTACACTGAAAGCAATAAGTGTAATCACACTGAAATATTCATCAAGTTCATTCATGATGTTTATTTAAAACGCCGTTCCACCCTCTGCATAATTTTCTACGCGTGAATAATTTTCTCTGTCCATTTATCATATTCATCATTCTCCATATCTCTCTCTGTCCCTCCCCACACTTTCATTTTGGAAAAGCCAGCCAGGCAGCTATACCTGCCCACACATGTGGGTTTTCTATTGTGTAATTTATTTATTTATATTTTTGGACAGAGGTCACTGTGCAGTGAGTGAGACATTAGTATTTTTCATCTTGCCACAGATTCAGAAATGATGTGGTAACGACGGTAACAGATTGCCTGCAGCTGCAAATCTCTGTTTATCCATGAGGTCCTCATGGAGAGATTTGCAGCTGCAGGCAATCTGTTACTCATGATGAGGAGGCCCATGACATAAACAGTGCCACCCCTATCCCCACGCGCACACACGTTCACTATGTACAGTGTGTGTACATACGTAGATACTGTACGTACATCACATGCACACACAGAACACCAAGTCAAAGCTAATCATCTGGATGCTGGTACGACATGGCCCTGAGTGAGTGGACTCTTTGTCTGTCTGATTGGGCAGAGACAATGAGAGAGAGAGAGAGAGAGAGAGAGAGAGAGAGAGAGAGAGAGACAGACAGACAGACAGATTATAAGAAAACAGAAGACATACAAGCTCATAGCGCATCACAGTAGATTTAGTAGACTAAAACCAGACTAAAACTAAAACATTCCAGATTACTAAAATTTGACTAAAACTAAATGAAATTTTATTCAAAAGACTTTGACTAACACAAAATCAAAATGTGCTGTCAAAATGAACAGTGGTTAGGAGAATAGACTGAGGTAAGGGCCAGTATTTCAGTGCAGAAACAGACTGAGGTAGGGGCCAGTATTTCAGTGCAGAGAACAGACTGAGGTAAGGGCCAGTATTTCAGTACAGAGAAGAGACTGAGGTAGGGGCCAGTATTTCAGTGCAGAGAATAGACTGAGGTAGGGGCCAGTATTTCAGTGCAGAGAACAGACTGAGGTAGGGGCCAGTATTTCAGTACAGAGAAGAGACTGAGGTAGGGGCCAGTATTTCAGTGCAGAGAATAGACTGAGGTAGGGGCCAGTATTTCAGTGCAGAGAACAGACTGAGGTAGGGGCCAGTATTTCAGTACAGAGAATAGACTGAGGTAGGGGCCAGTATTTCAGTGCAGAGAACAGACTGAGGTATGGGCCAGTATTTCAGTACAGAGAAGAGACTGAGGTAGGGGCCAGTATTTCAGTGCAGAGAACAGACTGGGGTAAGGGCCAGTATTTCAGTGCAGAGAACAGACTGAGGTAGGGGCCAGTATTTCAGTGCAGAGAACAGACTGAGGTAGGGGCCAGTATTTCAGTGCAGAGAACAGACTGAGGTAAGGGCCAGTATTTCAGTACAGAGAACAGACTGAGGTATTTCAGTGGAGAGAACAGACTGAGGTAAGGGCCAGTATTTCAGTACAGCAGGCCAGCCGCCAGTCTGGTGGCAGGCGGTGCTGACCTTCTTCAACAAGCTAACTTTCAGAAATCGGGTGTTCAAGGCACTTAATACTGCCAGCTTTGCTAAATCAGTCAATAGCCTTTTTAGTAGTGTGAATGTGAACTGCAGCCAAACAGGTTTTTGTAACATCCAGATTTAATTATATTGTACTGAGCAGGGAAGACAGAGACCGAGCACTCCACCTCTACTGGGTTTCATGTTTTAAGGCTCCCTCTGGTTGTAATCTTTACTTATATGCTAAATAATAACAGCACAGTAGCACGTGCATAGGAGAGACACTGTGAATGTGGAAATAGCCTGTCTGTTATGTAATATTTGAGAGACGAGCACATAGGACAGAGAATAAGGAACCGCACACTGGTCCCCTGTGGTGAGAAAATAAATTATTCTGGGGATCAGTCCAGTTGTGTGGACCTTATTCTCTTTTCTATTATTTACCTCGGCCCAGCACCTGGCGCTTTAGTTAGTGGATGTGCGTGCTATGTGCACGTAGGGCCACCCGCACATGCGAAAACAAAGTATTTAAACTGGGCTCATTAAAGGGAAACTTCACCCTTTTTGCCAAAAAAATATAATTTAATGACTTTCCAGGGGGTCTTTATGTGTGTAATATGTGGTTTTAGATATTTTAGATTTTAGCAGTGAGCCCAGTGTCTCTGATGTCATGGACACTGGGTTCTAAATCTTCTAAACGTCGACTCATTAACATATATTTTTTTGCAAAAAGGGTGAAGTTTCCCTTTAAAGGCCTGCTCACTGACTCCCAGTCTGCCAAGACATCCTAACTTTATATTAACGAGTCTCTGATGGAATAAGAGAGAGAGAGAGAGAGAGAGAGAGAGAGAGAGAGAGAGAGAGAGAGAGAGACACAGAGACAGAGAATGGAGGTGGAGAGGTTTAATATATTATCTAATCATCATATAAAGTATACCTGCAGGGATTTCTCCAGGGAGGTGTCAAGGAGGTGTAGGTGGTGAACGACTTGAATAGCAAGACACAGCACTAAAGATATATACTGTACTGTAGCTATAGCTGGCATTAATGGAATGGAGAGAGGAGAGGAGAGGAGAGGAGAGGAGAGGAGAGGAGAGGAGAGGAGAGGAGAGGAGAGGAGAGGAGAGGAGAGGAGAGGAGAGGAGAGGAGAGGAGAGGAGAGGAGAGGAGAGGAGAGGAGAGGAGAGGAGGATATTCAACTTCATTTTGTTTACAGGTATAAAAGAGTGGTTGAAATTATATACATATATACCTATAAGCTATTGGAGAATGTTCGCATATAACGACATGGACAAAAACAGGACCCCAGATTGAAAAGATTGGAGTACAATGATCAAATATCAAAACAAATATCAATACTTTATAGTGTGCTGTGTCCATATAGTGTGCGGTGTGCAAATAAAGACAGAGTTCCTCAGTCTCTTGTGCAAATGAAAGAAAGACATCAAATAACGTAGGTAGGTATGTATGTATCAAAAATGTATATGAAAAACTATAGATATGCAGCTGTAGGCTGTAGGCTATAGTGCCTATCTATCTATAGTTATTCTAGTGTGTGTTACCATTGCATACGGTGTCGTTTAACAACTAATGAGGATGTTCAGTAAATACATCAGCGTTCGTAATAAGTGAGCCAACAATCAGTCAATGGACAGAGGTGCTCTATCTCGTACATACACAGAATACCGTCTTGTGGCAGGTTTTCCCCGGCCGTTCGTTGCTGTTGGCTAGCTGGGTGAAATCAATGCCATTGACTGCTCTTCTTAATGAAGCAGAGTGTGTGTGGGGCCCTCTTCTCAGCTGTAATGAGCCTACATCTTATGGGAGACTAAATTAATGTGTGGCTCTAAAAGGTCATTCCTCTCAAAGACAGCTAGTCTTTAACCCATTATAAGACCTGGAACGCATGTGTCACTTTAGCATTTAACCACATTAACAATAGTTTTATACTTTAGCTATTGAAAAATAGCAGATGTACAAGCTCATAGCGCGTGCTATGAGCTTGTAGATCTTTTATTTTTTCGAAAATAACATTTTCTAATTCAAATCTTTGCTTCTCGTTGTCCCTGGAACAAAAATATTTTCAGATGGGGATCGGCAGCCAATTACATATCATTTTGGGGGTCCTTGACATGAGCACCACTGACATACAAAACTGTAGAATTTGTAGAATCGGCCTCAGGTCTTAATGGGTTGACCAAATAACTATATAGCACAGAATGCCGTGCAGAGCCGACCACTTTCTCAGTGGAAGCAGCAGGGAGGGAGTTGCACCAAGATGCTTTTCAGCTGAGCTGCTCCTTTTTTCTCTCTCTTGCTTGTATGTCTCTGCTAACTATACTGTAGCTCTGTCAAATCTGCCTCTCTCTCCACCAGGCATCAGCACGGAGGTGGAAGACATTTTTAGCCTCCCGAGGCGAAGAAGAGCTGCAAACACATTGTGATGACTAAATGATGAAAAAGGAGACGGCTTTGGAGAGAGAGAGAGAGAGAGAGAGAGAGAGAAAAGAAAAAGGGGTCTGTGCAGTAGGAGAGGAGAGTGCACCCGGCAACAACCGTGTCAACCAGTGCAAAAACTCCCCTGGAGATTCTCTCCAGCACTCAACAATCCGAGCAAGCAGCAGCACACATGCTCAAGTCTGGACGAATCCAGGCAGGAGGAGGAAATTGCAGTGTTTCCATCTCTTTGTAATCCGTTCTGGTGAGCGATGGCAAGCGAATCTAACTTCTTCACGTGCACGTTCTGCGTTTGCCGTGTGTGAGTTACCGCGGTGTATGAGGACGGAGAAACCGCAACTAGTGCTGCGCGATTAATTGAAAAAAAGATTGCGATCTAGATTCAGACACCTATGCAATCTCATTTCTAAATTTTAGCAAGGATCGTGCGCCACTAGTTGGCAGTCCAATTTATAATATTTACTCGTATGTTTTTTGCTATACAAGAGAGAGACCGGCACCCACACCCACAGTGGCACCCACAAGAGAGAGACTGGCACCAACACCCACTCCATGGAGCCCACTATACTGTGGGTGTCACGTACATTTTGAAGGTAATAATGTTCAGCAACTACAGCCTAAAGTAATTTATTCATTTAGTCAGTTTCATGACAAAAATAAGAATCATGTGAGAAAGAATCGTGATCTCAATTCTTGTGGAGGAAAATCGAGATTCACATTCGAGCAAGAACCGTGCAGCACTACCCTCAACGTCAACTGGCAGTATAATGAGCTAACCAATCACCTACAGTAAGCCAAATGATTTTCATAGTAAGCACATCTATGAACAATGACTGACAGTTTTTGACACGCATCCTACTGTACATCCTTGCAGTAAACATTAGGGGTTATCACCGCCCTGTCAGCATATTCACCCGCATTCAAACGCTATTATCCGACAATCACCAGTAGGTCACGTATCACTCGAATGCAATCGAGCCAGCAGCTTTGCCTGGAGTCCACTGCATGGCTGCGACTTGGATTTAATTTCACTTGGAAATGAAATTACTGCCGCTGAAGCGAAAACATCATAAAACGGACTTACGTGGCCGGTTAAGACTGAGGTTAGGGTTAGGTAGGGGTTAGTTAAATTAGTCAGACAACAACACGACCAACACCATGTCGGACGTCTCCCCGTTTCCTAATCGCAGCCGGTCGGCTCCAGGCGAGCCTGCTGACTCGATTGCATTCGAGTGATGAGTATAACCTACTGGTGATTATCGGTTGACTTTCATTCGAATCCGCTAGAATATTAACCTGGCTAACAGCCTTGATCTATATGGCATTAAACTACATCTAAACTCATAATACAACATCTGAGAGTTCTTTTGTGATGACCATTCACCTCTGATTTACAATTGTAAATGTGATGACTTTAACCACTTAAACCCTATGTACATCATCCTTGGCCTTTTTTCCCTTTTTGCCAAATCTTGGCAATTCCACGCTAGCCGTTGATGATTAGAGGCTCACAATGTTGAGGCCTGCTCTGCTCTGATAAGCCGCTCGTCCATTTGAGTGCGAGCAATGCCGGATTTGATCCCTCAGTGATCCCTTCTGGAGAAACCACCGAGAACCAAGGCAGCAAAGCTCTTCCACTGGTGAAATAATGAAACTCTGACTTTTCCCGCTCCATCTTGGATACTAGATATTACCATGAGCATGTGTCAATGCAGGATACTAATCAAGTGCAGTTTGTAATATAATTTGTCTCCAAGACGAATGCACATGTCTTAACACCACACATTGTAAATGCATATTTTCTCTGACAGACCTGTGAATATTTTCTGTCCTTGTGAGCCTGACAACTATAACTTTTTTGTTATTTTTTGCAATATTAACAAATAATGATGGGGATCCATCTGCTGCGGCGCGACAGCTTGGCTGACAACACTGCAGAGCTCAAGAACCTGATGTTGGATAGGAATTTGTGGAGGGCAGCGATCCAGGAATCCCAAGTTGGTGTTGGCTAGACCTCACTCTCGCAGCAACTGATGCTATTCCAATGAGTGACCCTGCATCTCTCTCTCCCTGTGAGCGGCCGCAGCATAGAAGGACAGGCACCTACTGCTGCCGACAACCTGTAACTACCGCTAAGTAGTAAGTACATTTACTTAAGTACTGTACTTAAGTACAATTTTGAAGTATGTGAGTATTTCCAATTTACTTCTACTCCACTTTACATCTCAGAGGCAAATATTGTACTTTTACTCCACTACATTTATTTGACAGCTTTAGTTACTAGTTACTTTGTAGATTGTTCACAAAACATACATTAACCACTTCAGCCCTATGTACATTTCGGCCATTCGAAAATAGCCGATCTACAAGCTTGCTATTTACAAAAGATTTCTATACATTTTATAGACGTAAAAACTTGTGAAATGGGACACACATTCTGCACAATGAATGAATTTGAATGCCAATATTTTTGTACTTTTACTCAAGTACATTTTGAATTATGAACTTCTACTTGACACAGAGTATTTCTACATTGCAGTATATTGATACTTTTACTTAAGTACAAAAGTACTTTTTCCGCCACTGCTGCAGTACACTCGGTCTGCTACAAGTGCTAAACAGCCAGCGTTAACAGCCGGTGCTAACAGCCAGCACCCAGGTAAGGGAACCGTAGAGGCACCTGCATGCCTGGAAACAAGCCAAAACAATTAGTACTACACAGCCAGCAGTGTGGAGAGAGACAGACGGGGAGAGAGAGAGAGAGAGAGAGAGAGCGAGGAGCCGGGAGATGCAGGTTTTCATAGTAAACTGTGACCTACGGTCGTAATAAAAGTAAACCAGAATTCAATGTTGCATAGCTCTAATCTGCATTAATGTTATTAATGCATTTAAGTTGTATGTTTCAAGTTTGCATGACTCAAATGTAATCTCATTAACTTGTCTTGTGCCTGTTCTTGTATACCCATGTTTTTTTTTTTGCTAACGTTCCCTGATTTAGCTTAGCATGCTGCTTCGACAAAATGCAGAGAACATCCCCCAGAGCGGAGAGCCTTTAATGCCAAGTTTAACTGTATTCCATTTGTTGCAAAACATTGTTAATCTACTTTGACGTGAGTGTTTCCTGTCTAAACTAGAAACGGAGGCGGGGGGGTGGCAGCCGGGTTGATTACATCATTTGCTATTTTCTACTCTTATCTGGGAGCAGCCGTGGGCGAAACACTCTGTCTGGAAAAGACAAAAGAGGGAGTGGAGCGCACACCTATGCTGATGAGGTGCTGCTGACCACAGCAGGTAGTATAATAGTGTTGACAAGGATGAGTCCACACAGCTTTTAGCCATGATGCAAAAAGTTTCATTTAAAAAGGAAACCAACGTTTCGATATGTATCTATAAAGTCTTAATCAGGGTTCATCTGAACTGTAATACATTTGGTATGATAAAGTGAATTCACCATTTGTCAGCCTTCTGATTGGTCCCGACTGACTAACCAGCATGTTCTTTCTGCCTTGTTCCGCCTTGGTTCCACCTGTGATGTTCCTTTTTTACTGACGCCAAGTTTAAAATAAGAATTGAATGCACAGAATATCAATACGAAGCAACTGAAAAACACCTCATTTCAATGGTAGTGGATGAGAGGAAGGAGTTTTGTCCAACCACAAAACGAAGAGGGGCACAAACGTGCACAATTCACCACAAGGGTGAATTGTGCACGTTTCTTTTTTTTTCCTTTTTTTTCTTCATGATTTCATTGTTCTTATTATTAATTATACAACAATAATACCAAAAAAAATGGGACGCTCTGGGACGCTCTGAGAAAAGAAAACACGAAATACTCGGTCTGACAGCAGAAATGGAACAAGCTGGGATGCCCTCGGAGAACTGACTGACACACGCACACACACGCTCGCGCACGCACACACACACACACACACACACACACACACACACACACACGCACACACACACACACACAAAGAAGCCATAGATACAGTAGGACGCGATATGGCCAGTAGACATCAGCATATCAGCGAACAAAGAGCATTCTGAGCAAGATGCAAATGTGACCTACAGCGTCTGGAAGAGGCCACGGTACCCCACATAAATTATATGACAGTAGAGCCATCTGTTAGGACTGTGCACGCTCCTACCATCAGTGGTGGAAAGTAACTAAGTACGTTACACTGTTGAGGTAATTGTACTTACGTTATTTCCATTTTTCAATACTTCTATGCTCGTACTCCGCTACATCTCAGAGGCAAATACATTTCATTACTGTGTGTGTGTGTGTGTGTGTGTGTGTGTGTGTGTGTGTGTGTGTGTGTGTGTGTGTGCCGCTACACCACATACTCACTCTAATCACTCCAAACAAACACCAGCACTACAAACTGACACCAGTCTTCCATCAGAGATACAGAGAGAGAGAGACACAGAGAGAGTGAGTGAGAGAGAGAGAGAGAGAGACAGAGACAGAGATAGAGACAGAGAGAGAGAGAGAGAGAGAGAGAGAGAGAGAGGTGAAAACATGGATATTGATGTGGATGAGGGGAAAGGTGACATGGAAAGGAAATGGAGCGACGATCGTCGGCAGTGGCTCAGGAGGTGAAAGCGCCCCCTTGGGAATCGGAGGGTTCCCGGTTCGATACTGAGCTTAGTGTCGAAATGTCCTTGAGCAGGACACTTTAACCCCTACTAGGTTTTACTACTTAGCAGCAGTAAAGACCAATTCACCTTATTCTTGGCCCTTCTCCAGGATGGCTCCATTGCCCTTTTCTGCCGCTTCATTCAATATAGGCTGCAGGTGTAATGCACGAAATGCAGGTCAAGTAAGTAAGTAAGTAAGTAAGTAAGTAAGTCAGAGAGGCTTATTGTCTGTTAAAGAAAGAAAAAACAGGTGCGCTTCCTCTGGAAACTGCCCTTGATTGAGGCAGTTGGTGCTCAGCTTTAAATATAACTGAAAACATAAACCAACTAAATGGAAAATGCGGCACTCCAAAATAAAAGATGCAAGACTGGCTCAGATGCAATTTCTCATGTTTATTTGAGAAGCAGTAGCCTTCTTCAGAGCAGACTAAAAAGACTTATTGTCGGAATCAGCCAGGGTGCGGGTCGGGAGTCTATCCATGTTTCAATGCACAAGACCTCTGGGATATGGAATGCTGAGGTGGAAGTGCAACCGAGCGCTCAATGTTAACTTAAACCCCAGCTGCACAGGGTTTCCTCGTCATAATTCCACGGGTCCGCCTGCAGTTCACGCTCTAACCACTGTGGAGAGTCTCCCTGGGGGCTTGATACCCAGGTCACAAGATGGTCACTGTCATGCAGCTCCCGGACCCTGCTGTTGATGGCCGTGCCCCGGCCCGCGGGCGGCTCCGCCTGAGCTGGCCAGTGTTTATGGCGTTCCGGTGTTATGTAACAGCCCCTCTCTGTCCCTGACACCTGACTGAACAAAAACACCTGTGTGTGTGTGTGTGTGTGTGTGTGTGTGTGTGTGTGTGTGTGTGTGTGTGTGTGTGTGTGCAAGCACTGAAGCACACGTCTGAGTGGCTCAGTGCCCGGTAGAGTGGCCGATGGGAACCGTGAGGCTCCCAGTTGGATCCCAGGCTCCCTTGAGCAAGACGTCTGAACCCTTAATTGCTCCCGATGTGCAGGTTTGGTGCCTTGCATGGTTTCCTCTGCCATCTGTGTATGAATGGGTGAATGTAATGCACACTCTATACTGTATGTAAAGCACTATACAAATGCACCAATTACCATTACAACAGTATCTTTTTCAAACTTTTGAAAAAACACTACAATACTAATAATGTCCTGACCTTACCAGCAGCCAGTAGCACACGTGCCATAACCCAATTACACAGGAAGCTGTAATTCACAGCCACTCACCACGGAACACACATCCATCTCTCTAGAGAAACCACTTTATCTGTGTTCAACAGCCCTGTACGAAGTTGAAAACTGAACTCCGCCTCGTTTCTCGCTGACCGATGGTGTATCTGTGCGGATGTGTGTGTGTGTGTGTGTGTGTGTGTGTGTGTGTGTGTGCGAGCGAGCGAGCAAGCGAGTGTGCATGTGACATGCACACATGTCGTTTCTCTACCTGAAATGTGCTACCCTCAGTAACTCGGCATGCGGAACAGCATTGGCCCGGAGTCCGTTTCGCTTTAGCAGACAGCCTCAGTCACATCTGCTGTGGCAAGGTCTGCATGTGGCTGAGACTTTTAACGGATGGCCAGAGAATGATGGCGCATAGGGAATATTCAGCGCGTAAAAGATAAACAGTCGTCGTACACTTAATCTCTACAACACAGCATCTCTGGGATATTTATTTACTTGTGCTTATCATCTGTACGCATTCTGCTGCCACGCGTGTAGTGCAGACCAGTGGAGGTGGTATGTGCGTGTGCGTGTGTGTGTGTGTGTGTGTGTGTGTTAGTGGTGTAAAGAATTATCGATTCAGCAATACATCGCGGTTCAATCGATAATCTGTAATATATGTAATATAATCTGTGTGCGCTCGCTCATGCACACAGATCGTGTAACTGTAACACACACACACACACACACACACACACACACACTTTTTACCTCAGCCTAGCACTTTCCCCATTTTATATTTGTATGTTCATTGTATTGTTTTTATACTGTGCTGAAATAACAAACAAACCACAGCCAGGAAATAGTTGCACTCTCTGCATCCCTCCTGCTGACACACACAAAAAAGTGACGTGATTAATCTTCCCTCCTTACTTGCCTCCGCCATCTTTGCTCTGCTCTTCTCTCCTAGAAGTATTAACATTACATCAGCGTTTGTCTGTCCCGCGGGATCTGGAGATCTCTTTTGTCATGTATAGTTATTCAAATCTCCGGTCGCTAAAGCTGCATTGAAGCGATCACCAGAAGAAATACCGGCAGCTTCCGCTGTCATGGGACAGACACACTCGCTCGGCTGACTTTGAAGAAAATGTAATTTAGGGAGGAGTCTCTGCTCTTAGTGACTGCTAACAAAAGACACATCATGGAATTGTATTAATGTCTTCTTGGTCATATACTGTAACAGCAATGTCACATTGACTGACTGTGCCCACGACCCCACGTTGCATAAAATACATAAACAAAGAACCTTGGTTCGGGCATCTGGTTAGGATGCCTCTCGAGTGTCTCCCTATAGGGTGGTCCTCGATGCACGTCCCACTGGGAGGAGACCCCGGGGGCAGACCAAGGATGCGTTGGAGGGTTTATATCTCCAATATCTGCCGGGAGCGCCTCGGGATCCCCCAGAATGAAGTCACTAATGTTGCTGTGGAGAGGGAAGTCTGGAGCTCTATGGTGGGGCTGTTGCCCAAGACAACCAGACTACAGATAAGCGGTTGATGGATGGATGGATGGATGGATGGATGGATAAAGAACCTGTTTCGTTCACCAGATTTGTCAACGGGGGTGCAGAGGATAACAAAAGAGATATGGACATAATGCCTCTCTCTCTCTCTAAAAGCGACATTACCGCATGTCACTTTTTTTAGTAATCCCAAGCTGCGCTACTGAATCTGTCGGCAGGGGCATTCAGAACGTGTGCACATTGAGGATTAGTGGAATGCAAACATAAGCGCCCCCACCAGAAGAGGAGGGCTGAGCATTCTATTGGACGACGACCCCCCCCAGAGGCTAATTCAAGGAAACAACGTTTTTCCTTTTTTGAGGGGCGCTAGTTTGTGTAAACACAAACATTGAAGACAACAGTGATTGGGGGGAGATGTGCCATTGGTCAGAATGAGATGATGTATGATGACGTATGATGATAACACCGCTCCTCACTTCACACAGGTGTGATTCTTTTTTCATTTTTAGTCAATCAAATAATAATCAAATATAAATGTAACCAATATATATATATATATATATACCTGCACTACTATTGAGGCATTTAGATGGACCGCAGGACCGCTACTGGTTGACTAAAAAGTATTGTATGAAGGTCAAAATGAAGGACGAGAAGTTTGCTTCTCCGGTGATTGAGCATCGGGCATTCTCCATTCCCCATTCTCCATCAGCACTTGCTCGGTGGACCAGCTTCCAATCTCGGACAGGACATGAAAGTGACAAAATGCAGCCTTGTAGAGCTGTAATAAACAGCTGTAATAAATAAAAAAAGGACCAAAAAATGTTAGGCACCCACAAGATATTGGTTCATCATGGCGATCCGATAAGATACGATTCAATGATTTGAAATCGATACAGTAACTATTTAAAATACATCAACATTATTTTAATGAACCCCCTTTTTAAAATTTTCTTCTAAAAATTGCTAAATATCACGCACAGTATGATACAATCGATTTATTGCATAGCAAAACCGGCCACTCTACCCCTGACCCGCCGCCCCATTGGTCTTACAAATAGGAATAAAGGAGTAGCCAGCAAAAATGTGTGCACGTCGCATACTCACACGCATGTGCATGTGATCAGGTCTGTTTGAAGAACCATTTGAGAACTTCACACGTCATGCCATTGGACAAGACAGTGGATTGTCAGTGAGAAAGGAGGGCATTTGCAACGGTGTTGTTATGTAAATGCTATTCTGATATTTTTTTTGCAATGAAAAGATGTGTTGAAAAGGGACACTTGTGTTCAGTAACAAAAGAGAAGAATTATCAAGGCCAAACAGTGAAAAGTACCTAAATGGGAAAACAAGGATTTGTGCAGTCATTTGGGGTCAACTGCCACTCCTTCTGGAGATGCCCGTTTGGTCAAAAAAGAGGCGTAGTTCATCCCCACACAATTTGCCAATGAACACTGCACTGCATTGTGATTTACTGTAGCTTCGTGCATTCACAAACCGCACACATAAATAACTCTCTAAAGCTAAACACATATTATTGATTAGATTCTGTCTTGTTGTCTTGTTTTCTAAAACCCTTCCTCATCTATCCATCTCATTAATTCTCTCTCTCTCTCTCTCTCTCTCTCTGAGCAAAAATAATCGGAGCTTCCTGCTCCCCCATAGCCGCTGGCTGTGTGACTGCACATGCTCAGTTACTGTGTGTATGACATCATCAACTCCACGCACGCATGGGGGGCCTATTACATAAGCAGCCTCTCAGAGGAGTGGCCAAGTACAACTCACTGAAGGCAATACCCTACCCATGGTCCTTAAGAACATCACAGGCACCTAGCGCCAACTGTGCACACACACACACACACGCACACACACACACACACACACACACACACACACACACACACACACACACACACACACACACACACACACACACACACACACACACACACACACACACACACACACACACACACACACACACACACACACACACACACACACACACACACACACAATCGATTACATTTTGACCAATTCATGCTTGCTTATAAGGACATGCCCAGAATACGGATGCTAATGTTCAAGCCATTAAATATGTCTATGTTGATTAAGAAAATGTCATCCGGATTCAACTGTTACTGATCCAATGAATGGATTTTTTTTTTTTGTATTTTCTCACCCAGTGTCATGTCCAGTCTAATCCTGGGCGCTACTATCCCTCTGCCAACCTGGGGAGAGCAACGGACTGACCTCATGCTTCCTTCAATGCATGAGGAGTCCAAGCCGCTTCTTTTCACCTGACAGGGGGGAGTTTCGTGGAAGGAAGTAAGGAACACGTTATTCCAGTTCCCCCAAAAAAAAAAAATCACCCCCCTCCCCCATCAGGCACTCCAGCTGGCCAGGGGGAGGCAGTTTAGAGACACGGTTGTGACACAGGGAGAACATGCAAACTTCATACAGAAAGGCCCTTTTGCCAACCCCACCCACCCCACCAACTGATGGAGAATGTAGTTTAAAACACGCTTTCCATCTGTTAAGAGATATGTGGTCAAATATAGACTCAAGGCTCAGTTGAGTCTCCCACTCACTCAGGAATTGTGCCAACTAGAGTTCCAGTTTGCTAGCGTAAGCTCCATGGGTATTCCTCAACAGATAACTTTACTTTTGAGAATGTATGACTAAACTAAAACCACGTTTTCTAACATTAAAGCCGGGACATTTCACCGCTGGAAGAAACTGCAGTTACTCAATGTTAATAGTATTTGTAGTAGCACATATAATATTAATAACAGTAGCACAATTTGAAATTTGCACCCTATGGCCAGAAACGTAATGACGTCTGCGTGTTTGACTAGGGTTTGACTGGATTGCTGAATTCCTACAATGCCCATAATGCTTTAGTGCACCTCCCCTCCTTGTGGAGAGGGGGGAAGCTGCATGGAGGTGTGACTTTGTAGTCCAGGAAGGAAGTGAGACAACATTTTCATGACAGGTTTTTGGTCATGAACATGGCTTCATGACTAAAATATATATTAAAAAAGAAAAAACATATATAAAAACCCAGGAAAGTGTTTCTTGTGTCCTAAACATCATTAAAATAAGCTCTGGTTTAAAAGGGGTGAAGTGGCCCTTTAATACGCACTATTAATGCTAATGGTGCATGGTAACTTAAGACCTTTAAAGCAAGAAAACCACTTTGGCAAAAGATGGCATCTGAGCCCAGAGAAACCCTCACACCGGACGCTGTGATGAAGGCCATTCAAGAGAGCAAAGAGGACATTGCTAAGCAAATCCACACTAAAACATCTGGACTTCAGACTTCACACTGACTAAAATCCAATCTGCTTTCTCAACCCTCAGTTACCAAGTTACAGAGATACAGGGCCACATGTATGCTAATGAGGAACTGTGGCAACTAAGAAGCATAATGGCAGAAGTCTATGGCACGTGATATCGCAAAAGATATATGATGCAATGCATGACTCATTAGAGACCCCAAAGTCATTAGAGAATCAATGTATAAGGAATGCAGACTGGTATTTAATGATCAAAACAACCTCTTATTAGCTTTTGTGATAGGTGCTTGTGGTAATCATGCGTGATCAGAGAGAGACAGAGAGAGAGAGAGAGAGAGAGAGAGAGCACTCTCTCTGTGCATGGTTTCTAAGCATGGTTGTCATGGAAACACATTTCAACGCATGTGTCCATCATGTGAAGTGGTTTTATGAGCAGGAGCACAACAAGTGGTCAATAGAACCAACCCCTAGCATCCGTATTCTAGGGGGAAAAAACCTTGCGACTTCGGCTATTGTCGGCGAAGATATTTAAATGTAGAGAGCGGAAACAGAAAAGACACTAGTACACAGCCCTGAGGGATGCCGCCGGTCAACCATATACTGTATGAGGTTTAAGTGTAGGTGTATTGTGTATATAGTCATAGCACGCCATAGTACATATATAGCATAGTAGTAAATATGTATAGTTTATATGTATAGTGTATGTATAGTTTCATTATATAGATATTCCACTGTTACTTTCTTAGCTTACGCATGTTTCATGATAAATGCTTTTATGTGATGTATTCCCATGCTTTTGTTCTTGCTTAAATGTAAGTCGCTCTGGATTAAGAGCGTCTGCTAAATGCCTAAATTGTAAATTGTAAATTGTAAGTGTTTAAAGGATTACATGGCATCGTTACTACTACAGTATGCTCTAATAATACATTGTTAGAATGAAGAATGACTGAACATTCAGGAACAAACCTGACGTGAAGCTATACATATTAATGTATTGCTTTACTTTTCAGAAATCAGAAACATTGTTTCGCTGCTGTGCTGTGCGCTTCAACGTTGGAGAGCCTCCCTGGGGGCTTGGTCCAAATGCAACACACAGTGAAGCAGCCTTCATTCTTTTCATTTTTTTTAAGATTTGTTTTTGGCTTTTCTGCCTTTATTAAGATACAAGTGAAGATTGACAGGAAAGAGGGAGAGAGAGAAGGGGAGAGACATGCAAAGGTTGCCATGAACGGGACTCGATTACGCTGTCAGGCCAGAGCCTATATGTGGCATGTGCCTGGACCACAAGGCCAGCGGGTGCCCCTGGAGCACCCTTCATTGATTAAAAAGGGAACATTCCCTGCGTTGACGATGACACAACGCCCGAAAGCTCGACCAGAGGACCTCTATAAAGGGCAGAGGGACAGCCAACGGTCAAACACAACTCCTGTACTGTACATGTGAGTCAAAGTAGATAGAATACGTTTTCCAAGATATTTCACACTTACTAAATCACACAGACACACTTGCACACACACACTTGCACACACACTTGCGCACACGCACGCACGTGCACACACACACACACACACACACACACACACACACACACACACACACACACACACACACACACACACACACACACACACCAAAGTACTAGTAACTCAAAATGGACAGGCCACTTGGAAACAAACCCAGAGAGAGAGAGAGAGAGAGAGTGTGTGCGTGCACGCGTGCGTGTGTGCGTGTAGTTGTCTAGATCAGGCCGTGAGGGAGTGTTCTGGCTGTGATCAGGCTGCTGGGATCCAGGCAGGGCTGACCCACATTCTAAATGTTGGATGAGCTCATGTGTGACCATGAGGAGGCATCATCAGGGGAATGACCAGAAACTAGAGCAAATGCTTGACTGCCACTGCTTTTGCACATCACGTGCACAGAACTGCATGCACGCACGCACGCACGCACGCACGCACGCTCACACACACACACACACACACACACACACACACACACACACACACACACACACACACACACACACACACACACACACACACACACACACACACACACACACACACACACACACCTGTAAAAAGCAAACAAAAACAGACACACACATGTATTATGCACATGCCCACAAACACACACACAGCCTACTGATTTATACTGAGTTGGTAGCCCATATAGTTGCGCTGTGGTGTTTTGTGAGTTTATAGATCTGCTATTTTTGGTGCACGACACGCCGCAAAACCAAGCACATAAATCAGGCAAAACTCTTGTGCTATTTCCAACACTGTTTGGCCTTGATAATTCTTCTCTTTTGTTACTGAACACAGTGTCACTTTTCAACCCCTTCTTTTCATTGCAATCTTTTTTTCAGAATAGCATTTACATAACACCTTTGCAAATGCCCTCCTTTCTCACTGACAATCCACTGTCTTGCCAATGGCATGAAGTGTGAAGGCACAATCTGTAACTCTTCAAACTGACCTGATCACATGCACAGCGCCTTACACGCAATACACGGACATATTACTTATCTCTCCTTGCTCAGATGTTGATTGGCCAACCAAAGATCTGGAAACATTGGACCATGTGAAGAACGAGTACATTCACTCGGGGAGACTGGTGGTACATCCGCGTCACCGTTGCCCCGTTTTGGGGAGCATCTGCTGGGTGGATGCCCTAACAGTGTCCCCGGTGTCTGACACGTTGTTGTTGTGCCTGTGTTCAGTCAACGGCACTGACCTCAGAGGTCCACACATCCACTCACCCATCTATTGAGAGTGTGTTTCATAAAGGCTCTCATTTGCAAGTCAACAGATGCATTGCCTACGCACAAACGGGACTAAATAGAATGAGAAATGCTTGCCTTTGCTGGTGCATCAGTCATTTCCAGTGTTTCTACAACACACCATATGTTTGTAGGGGTTGAACAGCTTTCTGGCAACCCGTCACCCACACAAGGGCCGTCTTAAGACATGCTCTAAATGGAGCCTAATCACCAAAACTCAGTGTAAAGCTGCATCTCAATATATTCTGTTATTCCTTTTCAACTTGAACTCTCCTTTGAAACAGGATACGGTTATTATTATTATAATCCTGGTGGGACACCCCTTTGGTACCGACAGCAGTTTGGCCAAAAAGCGTATAAAGTCATTACATCATCCAGGTCTGTTCTACACAATGCCTTTTAATGTGAGTCTCTCTCCTCTATAAAGGGGCGGCAGTGGCTCAGGGGTAGAGTGTGAGAATAGCTGAATGAAATGCACGATCTCTGTAAAGTGCACCATTTATAATGGCACCATTTATACGTTCAGTGTTTATTTTACGCCCCCCATCAGCACCAGTCCTGCTTCTTCGCTGCTCTCTGAGCTCAGTAAAGTGCCTGAGTCTGAACCCTGTCGGGACATTTCTCAGCCAGTCGGCCATGAAGGGCTGACTCCTCTAAATCAGGAGCTTAACAGCCTGTTGGGATCGCTGCTGGGACTGAGGATCCTCCATGCATGGTGCAGTACCAGCACAAGGTCAACAGATGGAGCCGATATGAGGGATGTGGGAGCACAGAGAGAGTTGATATTTGTAGCTCTAGACCAAATACTGAGAAAGCACTTTCAACCTGGTGTCCCTATGTTGGGCATGTCATTATAGGTGAACATTTTTCACATAAAATAAAAACTGATGAAAATGCACTGTGAGCTTTTAGATTTTCACTGTGTGACACGGTCACCATTGCACGATAATGGATAAAATAGGGCTTAAGTGGTTAATAAAAGAGAGAGAGAGAGAGAAAGAGAGAGAGAGAGAGAGAGAGCATGATTAGGAGAGAAGAAACGGTAATCAATGTAAAGCAATTGACAATATGTGACAATATTGATCCCATCTGGCGATGTCAGTCAAGCAGCCAGCAGAGTCTAAATTAGGCTTCGTTGCACGACATGTCACTCACCGAAAGGAACTGTCAAGTAATTGCCCACGGGGAAAAAAACATTCACATCGCTTAAAATTTAGTTAGTTAGCAGGCAGCGCCATCGACCAGGCACTGTGGTACTCGAGCATTCTGACCGCTGCCATTGGTCAACCAGATGAGAGTTCAAAACGTTCCCTGAAAGAATACATTCAAAGATTTTCCCACATGTTCAAGATGTTTAAGAAATAGCAGATCTACAAGCTCATATCGTGGCACTTGGTGCCACGCTATGAGCTTGTATATCTGCTGATTTTCAACAGCTAAAAAATAATGGTTAAAGTGGTTAAAAGATAAGGTGGTAGCTGATGCACTCCAGGGTTAAAGGCCTATATTTTATACTTACTTCATGTCTTGCACCAAAAATAGCAGATGTACAAGCTCACAATGCATCACAGCGTGACGCGCTGTGCGCTAATCTAAGCTAAGATAACTGAGGAGGTCCATACTTAGGTCCTACTAGCATTTTGTTAAATGAATGCCTCAGCAGGGAAACCGAAATTGAACAGAAAGTTAAATGATCCCCCCCCCCCCCCCCCCCCCCCCCCACAGCATTATTTGCAATTGCATGGAGAAGACAAAAAGCAATAATGGATTAGGTTTAGCCTAGCTATCGTGTGTTATCAGTTTGGCCCAAATTGTTTTTTCAAACGAGTCATTTTGCCTCTCTCTGTGTGTGACAAGACAGTTATTATTGTGATCTGTGAGCTGTGGCAGCCATTATAAGAAGAGACACCATTTCACTAAGATGGCTTTACTCTTCTGTATGAGTGAAACATGCTGTAGTGTAGGCTGTACAGGAAACACAGAGTAAATGAGTGAAACATGCTGTAGTGTAGGCTGTACAGGAAACACAGAGTAAATGGTTTGAGTGAAACATACTGTAGTGTAGGCTGTACAGGAAACACAGAGTAAATGGTTTGAGTGAAACATACTGTAGTGTAGGCTGTACAGGAAACACAGAGTAAATGGTTTGAGTGAAACATACTGTAGTGTAGGCTGTACAGGAAACACAGAGTAAATGGTTTGAGTGAAACATGCTGTAGTGTAGGCTGTACAGGAAACACAGAGTATATGAGTGAAACATACTGTAGTGTAGGCTGTACAGGAAACACAGAGTAAATGGTTTGATGGTTGAGTGAAACATGCTGTAGTGTAGGCTGTACAGGAAACACAGAGTAAATGGTTTGAGTGAAACATGCTGTAGTGTAGGCTGTACAGGAAACACAGAGTAAATGAGTGAAACATGCTGTAGTGTAGGCTGTACAGGAAACACAGAGTAAATGGTTTGAGTGAAACATGCTGTAGTGTAGGCTGTACAGGAAACACAGAGTAAATGAGTGAAACATGCTGTAGTGTAGGCTGTACAGGAAACACAGAGTAAATGAGTGAAACATGCTGTAGTGTAGGCTGTACAGGAAACACAGAGTAAATGAGTGAAACATACTGTAGTGTAGGCTGTACAGGAAACACAGAGTAAATGAGTGAAACATGCTGTAGTGTAGGCTGTACAGGAAACACAGAGTAAATGGTTTGCAAACTTTGCACTGATTCTGAACAAAGGTCCTCCTTTTTCCATTTACAGCCCTTGTTCAAGCCAAATGTGTTTCTTTTAGCAACTAATAGTGGCTTGTTTTAACCCATTCTGACCTGAGATCAGATTCATACGAGGTTTCCGCCGGACACACACTGGTCTGATGAACCCATTCTGACCTGAGATCAGATTCTAAAAATGTCAGTCGTTCTTCGATTTTTCAAAAAATAGCAGACCTACAAGCTCGTATCGCGCCACTCGGTGGCGCGATATGAGCTTGTAGATCTGCTATTTTTCAATAGCTAAAGCATAACATGATGCTGACACCAAAATGGGTGCCCGGTCGGGCCGGTCAGAATGGATTAAGTGGAGTGGGCAGTAAAATCCCCTTGAAGAAACCTCTGTCCATCGAGGCCAGATGATCTGTAGTCTTGGTTGCGAAGCAGACCCACAGCCCGGATGGACGGTGGGTGAAAATGAAGTGGAGTACTATGGACTAGTATTGTCTATTCTGTAGTCTCACGTTGCCTCTCACAATTTTCAAATGCTTCCGTCATACAGTCTGGAGAAAGGATGTTCTGATCATGAGTCAGCGATAAAGCGAAAGTGAAGCCTCCTCCCCACTTCTGTTTCGTCTTTACAGTCGCGCAAATTTATCAGAAAGCAGAAATGGAAATAGAATAATAAAATGTAAAAGATATTTTAGAATATACTTTCGTTAACAGAAATGGCAGCTTCCTTGCTCGGATTTTGGGAGGTGTATAGTTCCAGACTCTATATAGCATTCGGAGTTTGTGGAATAGTTGTCTGGCTACGCGAGACCATCTATTCTGCAGTGCAGAAGACAGTGAGAGACAGAGTAGGAAATGTGAGCGGGAGCTGGCTTTTATTTCTACGGGTGCTGTCCAGAGTGCTGAAACACCATAGGTGAAGTGTACTGAGTGTAGGACGCGTCCACTCAATCACTAGCCTTTACGTTCTCATTCAAACCAGCTCAGGGGATAAAAAAAACTCAACAACAATCCTTAATTTGCTGACAAGTGACAACACACCAATCTTTCAGGTTGTAAATTGTGGGGGCCACCTCACCCCAGGACAGAAGACCACCGCTAACCTGCGCCACATGCCAGTCTTTAGACATGGCAAGTGGCAGGCTAGTAAGCCTTGCTCAAGGGCACCACCATAGGAATGTATCAGGGATGTGTCTTGTATCAGAAACCAGAGAGGTAGCTCACTGTTAACAGTTTGACTGCAGAATGAATTAATCGCAATGCCCCGTTGACTGCCTTAAAAACGTGAATTAAACAATGAAAACGTAACTTGTGTGCGGGAGAATGTTAACTTAATGTTAATGTTAACTCTGTGTGGCACCAAGAATCAACACAGACATTCGATGTAAGGATTAGGAAATAAAACACAGCTAAACCTCTGTGATTTATTTCACTCTTGTTGTGAAACTGTACCAAACCTCACAAGCTCACAACACGTCACAAAAAATTATCCATTATCCATTGTTTCATAAGAATACATTTATACTCATTTCTCATTGCATCACACTGGAAAAGGTGAGAAGATGTGCATGTCTAATTGGGTGTCATGTTTCCATCACTGCCTATCGGAGTTGGAGCCAATAAATAGTAATTTGTCCCGGGAGAGAATGTTGATTAGATTCTCCACTAAAGACAAAAGTCAGATGTTAGTGGGTGTTAATGGGTTTAATTTCTTGTCAATTCAAAACCCCCCAAAAAGGTTTTTTGCTATCAAAGCTAATTATATGCAGTGTACTGTATGAAGATGATGAAGATCTTAATCCATTATTGTGCGAATTATGTGTCCTTTCAAAAGCCTCGCTCTGGAGTTAGCTGAAGGGGGAAGTAACTGCGTGGTGCAAATATCCAATAATTCACAGAGGCACTGGCATTAATGATTGCCTCCGGCTTAAATGTCAGTGTTAATTCCGAAACAGAACATGTCACTTGCAGGGGAAGAGATGAATGCCGGCGTGTAGAAAAAATGTAATGGTGGAAGGAATCACTTCTGGCTCCTAATCTATCTCTGGCACATCTCTCCCTCCCGCAGAGCAGTGGACGAGGACGACAATCCACTAGAGATTTAGGGCTGTTGTCAGGCTGTTGGCCAACTCTGTGACAGCGTGTGATTGAGCCCAGTGTGGCAGTCAAGACTGCAGGCTTGTACTCTGGCTGACTTCCTCTTCCCTGCATGTGTGCTTCAGTGAAGTGGTTTACTATACTCTCAACTCCTCACGGCTTTCAAAATCGATATTAAATAACTTAGCTTTGTCTTTTTATCCCTCGCTGTAATAGATTCATAGGGATGAATTATTAACTGTACACTTTAAGGGAAACACACGTTACATTGCGGAGCTAGCGATAGCCTAAGCCTTTAATGATCAGACAGCCTGTCAATCACCTGGTCTTCTATCCGGGTCTCTCGGGGGTTTCACACGGCAGCAGGAGGACCAAATGGTTGAATAGGTTCTATATGCACACAGAATACCTCTTCCTACTTCCTCTAATAGGCTCTATGCACACAGAATACCTCTTCCTACTTCCTCTAATAGGCTCTATGCACACAGAATAACTCTTCCTACTTCCAGGCCCCTTCCCTACTTCCTTCACTGGTGTTACCGATGATACAGTACTAATTAAGGCTCTGTTCCATTTAGTGTAGTGGTTCTTAAACTATTAGGAACTATAGGAACTCCAGATAATGTGTCTGTGTCCCTTTTATGTCCATATATGGAGGTCTTTGTCAGCCATGCCCAAATATGGAGTCTTTGCAGATGTCAGAACATCATTGTGATGTCACACGTTTTGCAGATTCACCGTTTTGCCCGTTTACATGTAGACAGGAGGAGACAGTGTTTTCAAAGATTTCCACGCTGTGGAAATCTTCACTAACCCCCAAAAACGCTGTTGTCGTCTAATCGGAGCCCTGCAAAGTGCAGCCGTTTTCAATGGAAACCGTTCTCCTGTAAAAGGGGCCTAAGAGTTACACACCCATAAGGGGTCATTTTGAACCCACTCAAGGACACTTTGTAGCAGAGTGTTTCCAGTAAGCCAACATGCACAGTAGCAGCCCCCTGACTCTGTTTGACCAGAATGGAACAGAGCCTTCAGTAGCATCAGTAGCAGCACCCTGACTCTGTTTGACCAGAATGGAACAGAGCCTTCACTCGCTCTGGATTAAGAGCGTCTGCTAAATGCCTAAATTGTAAATTGTAGCATCATCGGTAACACCTGTGAAGGAAGTATAGGGAAGGGGCTTTTCAAAATGGCGTGTGTACATAGAGCTCATTAGACACTGTTTAGGCTCCTTCCTCCATGGTCTACTGAGCGACCAATCCCTTATTTATTACACACAAGCTTTGATAACCTCCCTCTATTTCATCAGGTTCGCTCACGCGACCACTGTGATATTCGACGAATGGGCAGGAACAGATCAAAGTGATTTTCATTCAAATGTGTCAAATCAATTATTTTCTTGTCTCTTTCTTTGTGGCAGATAAAGCTTCAAAGTGGGCTGCCTGTGTGTCTGGAGTCTGGACATATCGTACGCTGCAAGCTGCAATCTTCTGCAATCAAAAACTATTATTCCACAGAATCCTCTTTCAATCTCTATACATCACAATAATACACACTTATCAAAGCAAATGCACACAAAACACACCACCATACAAACGTGCATGCACGCACGCACACACTCAGAGGACCTCCTAACGGGCCCTTGAGCCATTAGTAATCTGAGGCATCTCTGCAGGAGTCTGCAGCAGCCTCGCCTAGCCCATTCTGACCTGAGATCAGATTCATACGAGGTTTCCACTGGACACACGCTGGTCTGATTAACCCATTCTGACCTGAGATCAGATTCTAAAAATGTCAGTCGTTCTTCAATTTTTTTCAAAAATAGCAGACCTACAAGCTCGTATCGCGCCACTCGGTGGCGCGATATGAGCTTGTAGATCTGCTATTTTTCAATAGCTAAAGCATAACATGATGCCAACACCAAAATGGGTGCCCGGTCAGAATGGGCTAGAACACTTCGGGCTGTTCAATAGAGGGAGGATTATGCTTGTGGAACAAGTCACTCTGTCTGCAGTGAATTAGACACTACAGAAAGAAATAATACTCCTAAGCCATCACAGACTGATACTCACTACGCTAAACCACCAAGGTTTGTACATCCTTTGAAAGCATTAGCGAGGTGGGGCTTTACAGGATAGATTGCAGGAGGTACTATCGGAAGAAACTGTTTCTATAGCGCTTTCTGATAGAGGTTCTCCGATCAGGTGTTTTGGGACCGATCCCGTTCACTGAATGTTTTTGTCACGCTCGGCCAATACTGATCTTGTGCGTGAGGGGAACATTTTAATATTTCCAAAATTAATATATGACAAAACCCACCTCAAAACTGTTGTGGGGAGGAAGGGGAGAATGTCTAGGCCTGTCACGAAGATGCAAAATTAAATTATACTATATATTCAATTTACTTTTACTTACTATACCACTATACCACTTAAATTAAAATATTTCTTTTCCAGATCGGGTAAATAAGTTGCTGATCACCGATCGAGTCATTTGGAGTGAAGATCCGATTACCGATCGGTGGCCGAGCGACCGGAGCACCTTTGCTGAATTGACGTAACAAATGGTATTCTTCCAAACCCGACATCATCACCCGGTAGTACTACAGTATCAATACAACATATCTTCTACAACCTGCCAACACAGCATCAATCATGAGCTCCGTGTTTTGCTCAAACCGCGACTTATTTATCATTTATCATTCAGCTCCGATGCAAAATCTGTTCTCGTCCCTCCTCCTCCTCCTCCTCCTCCGCCCAGTCTCATCATCCCTGCCCTTCCAATGCAGAAGGAACAGTAAAGGCTAACTACAGTATAGATTACAGACAAACACTTAGAGCCTGAATAGAAAGGCACCTCTCTCTCCCAATTCTGTGCACTTACCTTCCCCCAACTATCAGCCCAGTATACCTCCAGTGTTTACACACAGCCTCTGTATCGTCTCCACAATCAGGCCCTGGTGTCTCAGCTATAAGGTGAGAGAAGTCCAAGTCCCAAACTTCGGCTATCCTTCTGATCTATGTCCATATGTGCGCGTGTGTGTGTGTGTGTGCATGCGCGTGTGTGCTGCTGTTGTGTGCAACAAGGAAGGAGCCCTCTGAGATATGAGTAAGATGGAGTAACCATGGGTTCTGGATCTGGGCAGCCAGCCAATGCTGCCAGTAAAAAAAGCACTCCCCACCCCCCCACACCACATCATCATAACTGATACAGTACCAAGCCCTGCCTTTTACTGCTAATGATAATGCGCTCTCCCGGGCTGTGATGTCATCCTTTCCTGTCCTGTCCTGTCCTGTGGTCATTCTCCTGGACCTGCACACAGCAGGCCAGGCCAGTTCAGCACAACACAACACTCACTTCTCTCTTCTAACTCTTCTCATTCTCTTCTGCAGTTCAAACCCTCGTTTCCATATTCTGGGGGGAACATTCAGGTACATTTTGTGTGTAGTAGAGGGGAAGACAAAAGAGTGGAGCAAGTACAGAGCCAACTCAGGTCAAGTATAAAGGGTTTTTACCCATTTTGACCCGAGATCAGATTCTGAAAATGTCTTCTACGTCCTGACAGTTTTCTGAAAGAGCTATGTTTAAAAAATAGCAGACCTACAAGCTCGTAGATCTGCTATTTTTCAATAGCTAAAGCATAACATAATGCTAACACCAAAAGGCGTTCCCGCCCAAAATGGGTTAAGTGGTTAATTTCATCATCTATGATCCACAACTGTCATTGGGTGGTTTGGCTCCACCCCACAAAACATCAAATCACTGCCACCCTGATTTGCAAAGCTTGCAAAGATTGTTTAATTATTTTAAAAATATATTTAAAAATCACACCCACGTGAAGTGAGGGGCGCTCTTATCATCGTACATCATGACGTAAAATAGTCCATTTGTTCAGATACTATGACATAAAATTCTCCATTCATTGTCAATGGGAATGTAATGTTTGTGTAGGACAAAGTTTGTGGACAGACACCAAAAGCTGGATATACAGTATGATATAGGATAGGATTTTTTTTTTTTTTGAGGGGCGCTAGCCCCTCCTATGCCCAGCTTTGTGTGTCTGTGTGTACCACGGAATGTGATGATTTGATTGGCTGAGCACGGAATGTGATGATGCACGATGATGTATGATGGTAAGAGCGCCCCTCACTTCACACACGTGTGATTTTTTTTTAATGGCTTGAGGGCGAGTGTCACAAATGTATCATCCGGATATGATTGGCCCAGCTTTGCGTGACGTGGTGCTCAGCACTACTACATTTTCAGTCTGTGAATGGACCTGACAATCTAGTCCATCAAAAAGGGCAACATAATGTCTGAGCAGCAGAGGTAATGCTCATGGTGGTTTGATAACATATAGGCATGGCAAGTGAAGCATAAATGAAGCACAGCGTTAGTTTATATAGGGGCACGCCTCAGCTGTAATCAACTGTCAGTCGGCTAATTGTAGCAATCAGCTAGCTTCACATTCCTCATTCACATCTCGGCTCAAATAGGCTCAAGAGTCTGTCATAGGCTCAAATACTTGTATATGTGTGTTCTGATTCAAGCTAAATATCAATGTCAATGTTTAGTTTAGTTTATTTGATCATGCTTCAGTTTCAAATACAATATTTACAACAATGAATGGAAGCTGTTACAAAACATGAAGATGATCAAAAGGAAAAGGCAGAAACTGAAAGCTTATACATGCCTATCCTACTTACAACAGAACATAATTCCTGATACTCGTAGTTAACAGATTCACAGAACATAAGTCAGATAGGAGAATTCCACCCTACACCAAACCCACCCCTGTGTCACCGTAGAGATCCATCAGGATCCCAATGAGTTACATAGCATACGTTATTGTCTCCACCAGGCCGAAGGCATGTGGGGAGAGTATGTTTTGCACTCCGTCCGTCCGCGTGTCCGTCCGTCCGTCCGTCCGTGTGTCCGTGTGTCCGTGAACAGCTAATCTCGGCCACCGTTAACCCGGTCGATGCCATATTTTGCACACACACTCCCTGGATGCCAACCATGAACCTCTGCCCCAAACTTTCCAGAACGGCCTGTTATAGCGCCACCAGGAGGCCGCTTTGTGCAAAACAAGTTTTTGCACAGTACACCTACAGATTTTGTCCAAACATCACGCAAATTGGTACACAGTCTCTCTAGAGCCATTCAACCAAATGGGTCTTTCAGATTTATCAGACTCCATCCTGATTGGTTAAGATTGGCTTCCAAAGTTCACAGGAGTGCTCAGTTTCAAACAAAATGCTGCAAATCATGAACACATCGCGTGATTTCCCTGAAATTGTGCACCCACATTCCCACTAGGCCGAGGACGAAATGCCACATGAACAATTTCAACTCAGCCTCAAGGTGGCGCTATAACTGGCCGAAAAGTGTTTTTACCTCTAACTGCACGGATCTGTGGATAACCTGGTGGAGACCTGTGCCCGGAAGGGCACTTTTTCTAGTTATTATCCTCATTCACTTTACCATCATTACCAATGATCATTAACATTATTGTTGTTACTGAGTAATGTCATTTTTGTTCACTTTTTTAATATTAACATAATTACAATAAAATTAATGTATTATTACTAATGACAACGATGACTATCAATACTACCATCACTATCAATACCTGTACAAAGAATATCAGTTGATCATACAATAACGTCATCATCCACAATGTACTTAATTTCACTATGATAGTATTGCTTTGCATGTTGCTCGAACGTGTAAACCGAATGTTGAGCTGAAATTCTCGTGCGCAAACATGGCTCTAAAGTAAACTAGAATCCAATGTTGCATAGCTCTAGTCTGATTCAATGTTCTATGGCGCTAATGTTAAAATGCATTCAAGTTGCATGTTTCAAGTTGCATGATTCATGTTAATCTCATTAACTGTCTTGATATGTGCCTGTTGTTGTATACCCATGGGTGTTTCCTGTCTGAGTGCTTCCTGTCTAAATGGATATTCATTTCAGAGACGCCAAGTTAGGATTCAGGGCAGGCCCGGCTATGAGCACAGTGGATTCAGGGCAGGCCCGGCTATGAGCACAGTGGATTCAGGGCAGGCCCGGCTATGAGCACAGTGGATTCAGGGCAGGCCCGGCTATGAGCACAGTGGATTCAGGGCAGGCCCGGCTATGAGCACAGTGGATTCAGGGCAGGCCCAGCTATGAGCACAGTGGATTCAGGGCAGGCCCGGCTATGAGCACAGTGGATTCAGGGCAGGCCCAGCTATGAGCACAGTGGATTCAGGGCAGGCCCGGCTATGAGCACAGTGGATTCAGGGCAGGCCCGGCTATGAGCACAGTGGATTCAGGGCAGGCCCGGCTATGAGCACAGTGGATTCAGCACCACGGTCAGCTCCACACAGATAGTAACCAATCAAAGGTTCCCTTTACTTCCCCGTACGGATGACATGCAAAAGGCGAATGAAGGAGAGTCACAATCAAAACGGCAATGGATGCTCAACAGGAAAGTGTCCATGATGTCGCTACACAGTGATGAATGGAAAACAGAGGAGGAGGAGGAGGAGGAGGAAGTTATGCAACCAAGAGCAGTGTATGCACGAAAGTGCAGTAGTATCGCTCTAACAAGCTAAGTGACAAGCTGTACATTTCATAAACAAAGCATTCAACGTATTGATTTGAAATATGCACCACGTCTAAAACAGCCTTGGGGGAAAAAAGGGGTTGGTACTATACTAGGTACATGCCACACTATTTCTTTGGGATCCCCATTGGAACAATTACAACCCAAGGTGCAAAATGATGACGAATAGAACACATGGATAGATATGTAGGTTACAGTATGCTACAGTACGAGTATAGAAGTATCACAGTCAGCAAAACAAGGATACTTTCTTGATCTTTAAATCCTGGTGGCATACCTGTATAGACAAAATGTCTAGTGTCCATGTATGGCTGAAAACATGTTGTAATAATATATATTATATAGCAATTAGAATACCTGTAACAATAATAACAATGGACCACAAGAAGTGCAGTAGCTGAGCACCTATTAGAGTTTACACAAGTTACACAACATACTCACTGTTTTCTAATCCTATATCCTTTCCCAGCATCCCAGCTGTAATTGGATAACACCACTACAGCCTTATGCTCCAATTACAGAAAGCTTCTCCTCCCAGACATCCTCTCTAACCCAGCCAGGGGTCTACAGCGTTTTTCAGGTAAAGACCCCTATAGCTTAGCTGAGAAAGAGACAGAGCTCTTTGCTGAAAATAGCCCTACAAAGCTCATTGTGAGCTCGTCCCCCCTACCCCCCTCTCCTTTTTTCGTTTCCATACTGTACATGATACTGTACATGATTTCCCCCCTTTTTTAACCTTTAACTGTTATATATGATGTTTTCCTTTTTTACATAGAAGTGTATATTTATACATGTTCTGATGAATTGAAAATGGAGGACCCTTATGTAAACAAGTCTTTGTGCTTTTTCTGGCAATATCCTCAAGTAGCATTTTTTTTGTATTGACCTGTATTTTCGTTTTGGAATGTAGCCTATACCCATTCTGCATATAAATGTGAAATAAAATTTGCAATCAATCAATAAATCAATCAAAGCTCTGGAGATCTGCTATGTTCGGCTAATGTAAAAAGGAGTCCTATCACAAAGATGTGTCAGTGAGTCTGAGGACCCCAGAAGACCTCTGCTCTGCTGCCTCTCGCCTTACGGACAGTGTGTTCCACTTCCAACAACCGCCAAGCTGACCTGATTCACTGACCCGGACGGACAGGTGAACAAAAACAACGTTCAGCACTAATTCAGAGATGCGGTCAAATTCGCCACAGATACGCTGCACACGCACGCGCGCGCACACACGTGCACGCGCGCGTACGCAATGTCCAATCTGAGTCTCCATCCACATTCTCTCTGCCGCCCTTTCCTCCAGTCTTGCACGCACGAACGCGCGCGCGCGCGCACACACACACACACACACACACACACACACACACACACACAGGACAGCTGACAGCATAGGCTAATTAATCTCAACGAGGTGCATGTGTGTGGGATACATTAGAACCGTCCTCGTTCTCATCGCATGCTCAGCAGGTTTACTCTGTCTGATCATGTATTATTGCAGTTAATTAAAGATTGTATCATCAAAGCAACGGACTTGATGTCAACTCAACTCACCTGAGTCGAAATGGGAGCTGAGAGCAATGCCGGTGTTGAAAAAGACCGAAGACATCGTCACTAGAAGCGCAAGCATCTTCCTCCTCGCCATGAAGAGGAAGGGGGGATTCATTCACGGAGCTGTAGTGTTGCAGTCAGTCAGTCAGTCAGTCAGACAACAAGCACACTGCAGGTATATCTGTGTCAATAACTATAGGCTGAACAAAGCTTCATGTTTTGGCCTTTTTCAAACGTTTCGGTATCTCAACAACACGCTCCTCCATTTCTTCTCCATGCATCGTTAAGGGCTGATTAAGACAGCTGCTGAGACATGCGCACCTTCTCTCCTCCTCTTGTGTAGCAACTGGAGTAAATCACTGCATGTCCACTCCAGATATAGGGAACTGGAAGCCCCGTTTACGATTTTACTCCGAGAGATACTTAGACGGTCTCACGCTTATACAAAAAAAATGAATAAAGTGCCATATTAGCAATCAACGTGAGGATCCGGCGCCGTACAGATTCAGTGCCCCTCTCTTTGCACCAAACACTGGACACTGCGTCCGGAGCCGACGACTTCCACTCATCACGGCCGAACTCGTCCGAAAGCTGTGCCCGGTGGCATCACCAATGATAATCATAATGTTATGTCTCGGTGCCACTGCAAATATATCTCGATCCATTTATTTCAGTTTGCTCTCTGCAGCGCTATGGTGATGATAATAACGGGAGCTGTCCGGGTGCTGACAGCAAGAGCGCCATCTTTGCTCGCCAATGTACAGTATGCTCCCAAATAGAATTGCATAGCGGTTAAGTCTCCTAACTGGGGTGTGTGTGTGTGTGTGTGTGTGTGTGTGTGTGTGTGTGTGTGTGTGTGTGTGAGGGGGGGGGGGGGTATGGTCCTATGGATGTTCACGGTGCATGCATTGCTTATGCTTTGGACCCTTACATGCAGATATACTGTAGAAGACAAAATATAGTGTATAGGCTGCTACATGAATCAACAGCCTCTTATTTTACACTAATTGGTCAGTGTTTGTCTTATACTGTCTTGTAAATGTTTTCATATTATGTAATGTATTGTATGTGTGGACACAGTGGACCCCAGGAAGAGTAGCTGTTATTAAGGTAGGTTACATAGTTGATATGAAGGTTCCCATCTTATGTAGTAGGATATACTTTGAGATTAGTTTTTTTATGTAAAGTGCATTATAGAAAATATATATTATTATTATTATTATTATTATACAGAGCACAGCAATCATTCTATGGATTCTGCTGCATATACTGTATATATGGTACAAATGGGAGGTGTGTGCGTGCGGTGTGTGTTGAGAAACCCTAGCACACATGAATTGGGATTCCTTCACACTGGCTATAATTCACTCTATGCAACAGTGGAGGAGAAAAGCACAGCCAGTGCTTGTGTAATACAGTATACCCCTGTGCACCATTAATCTTATACAGTTCAGTATACATGTTGGATGAGGTCCACCTTCCCCCCCCCCCAGCCTATAACAACATGCCCCCCACCCCCAACACACACGCACGCACACACACACACACACTGCTATCAGGGATTGGATTCCCGGGCCAGCCACATGCATGTCAACTTTTCCTTGCACGTGTCAGCCACTGTCGATCGAGGGATCTTGGTTCTTCCACGGTGCAGATGGAGAAAACTGTCATTTTCTGTTTGAAAATGACAGTGTCGTTCTTCAATTTTTCAAAAATAGCAGATCTACAAGCTCATAGCGCGCCACTCGGTGGCACGCTATGAGCTTGTAGATCTGCTATTTTTCAATAGCTAATGCATAACATAATGCGAACACCAAAAGGGGTTCCCGCCCAAAATGGGTTAGCATGTTTTGCTAAATCTGGTATATTTACACTGCATTATTTTATGTAATGTTCATCAATATACACTGCCCTGACTAAATAAACGAATATGTAAAAGTTAAAAAACACTAAACCCTGAAGGAATCAGTTTTGGGTACAGTACAATATCAGGTCCTTTCTCCGCCAGGTTTTCACATCAACATTCTGCAGGGTCTCTCAGCTGTTTGTTGTTTCACAGACCAACGGTTATGCAATGTATCATAAATAATTGATAAACATTAGATTGACTATGCGAGTGAATATCCTTCTTGCTTTCTCTCTCTCTCTCTCTCTCTCTCGGTAAGATGTTCTAGCAGCTTCCATCAGAACGGCAACAAAGAACACATGCATGTGTATACTGTAGCTATCTATATGTATCTGTAAATTCTGTATATTATCTGTATCTATGTGTACTATATGTTTATGTATCTTGTTCACGTTTTATGGGTCCCCATTGAAAGTGAGATCTCAAGGGGCTGTCCCTTCAATAACCATTAACTAGGGACACACGCTGCTGTGCGTTGGAGTGGCCGCAACCACTCAAAAATCACACTTGTGTAAAGTGAGGGGCGCTCTTATCATCATACATCGCATTGTGCTCAGCCAATGAAATCATCACTATGTAGTACTACACACACTAACACACAAAGCTGACCAATCGGATCATCACAAATGTGGTTGGTACAAACCAACACACAAAGAGCTGGCCAATCAAATCATCACTAATGTGGTTGGTAACACACACAACGCTGGGCATAGGAGGGGCTAGCGCCCCTCAGAAATCTGAAATCTGTACAGAAGGGACTTTATAGTCCAAAGATTGTCATATGCATTGCCTATGTTTGTTAGTTTTTCTTTTTTTGCTCCAAGTAGCATAAGAGGATAAATATGAATGCCACATGCTTTTGTTCAAGTTGATATAAATGCAAAGCTCTTGTGAAAGGGAATGATGCACAGCTTGCAGTGGTGGAAAAATAACTCGCAATGTCTCGCATGTTTTACTTGAGTAAAAGTATCAATACTGCAGTGTAGAACTATACTCCGTTACAAGTAAAAGTCCGGAGAAATGCACTCGAGTAAAAGTACAAAAGTATTGGCATCAAAATGTACTTAAACTACCAAAAGTAAAAGTACTCATTGTGCAGAATGTCCCATTTCATGTTTTCAAATGTATGCAAATCTTTTGAAAATAGAAGATCTACAAGCTCACTATAAAACGCATGGTGAGCTTGTAGATCAGCTATTTTCAAATGGCCGAAATGTACTGTATATAGGGCGTTGGTTAATGTATGTTTTGTAATAAAAATGAAGATTTACAAAGTAACTGGTAACTAAATCTTTCCCCAAAACATTTTTAGAGGAGTAAAAGTACAATATTTGATGTGAGTGGAGTAGAAGTAAATTGTAAAGTAAAAAAGAAAAAAAGAAGATACCTCAAAATTGTACGTAAGTAAAGCGCTAAACCCATTCTGAACGGGAACCCATTTTGGTGTCAGCATCATGTTATGCTTTAGCTATTGAAAAATAGCAGACCTACAAGCTCATATCGCGCCACCGAGTGGCGCGATACGAGCTTGTAGGTCTGCTATTTTTGAAAAATCAAAGAACGACTGACATTTTTAGAATCTGATCTCAGGTCAGAATGGGTTCGTCAGACCAGCGTGTGTCCAGTGGAAACCTCGTATGAATCTGATCTCAGGTCAGAATGGGTTAAATAAATACTTTCAACTGCACTGCATACATCTCTCTTATGCCATTCCCATTCCTCAATAGTCCCTCTCTTCTCTTTGTCATCACTTCATATTCCTCTCTCTCTGAAACATTGTCCAGTCCTGTTTCCCTGGAAACAGAAAGCAGATGAGAAAGATGGATCTTGGAGATGAAAAGACAGCAAGAGGGTCTTGGAGGGTTAACCCATTCTGACCTGAGATCAGATTCATACGAGGTTTCCGCCGGACACACATTGGTCTGATTGACCCATTCTGACCTGAGATCAGATTCTAGAAATGTCAGTCGCTCTTCGATTTTTCAAATAGCTAAAGCATAACATGATGCTGACACCAAAATGGGTGCCCGGTCAGAATGGGTTAAAGGGATAGTTCACCCCCATGGTAAATGGTGCATTTATAGCGCTTTTTTATCCAAAGTGCTTCATATAGATTGTGTATTACATTCACCCATTCACACACACACACGTTCAGAGGAAACCATGCAAGGCAACAACCTGCACATCAGGAGCAGTTAGGGGTTCAGCGTCTTTGGACACTTCAACACTAACTCTGGGGAAGCCCGGGATCGAACTGGGAACCTCATGGTACGTTTTAACAGAGGGCTGCTGCCTTGCGTATTATCCAGAAGTGCGGAAATGGGACCCAGCAACTATACTGGCGATAGCAGGTGAAGAGATGATAGTCGAAACGTGGGCAAAAATATACAAAATATTTTTTCTTTGGACGACATCGTCCGGTGACAATTAAAATTCTTGTGTTGAGCCCGGGCGGTTAGCTCAACCGTCTTGGCATCTAGGCTGCTGAACCTGCCTGACGGCGTGACGCGGGTTCGACTCCCGATCCCGACGGCAAAGTCTCCCCCCCCCATCTCTCCCCCCGTTTCCTGTCAGTCTACTGTCAATCTACAGTATCAATAAAGGCAGAAAAAGCCTTCTTGTGTTGCTTAGTTTACCCTCCACGCAGAACCATACGAGGACATAGGTAATGACAGCAGCAACGCCCACTAGGAGATATTTATCACCCAGAGTAGCCACTGTTCGCACGCTGTAAAAACGTACTGTCATGGTTCCCATCAGACCACTCTACACAGGCCACTCTACCCCTGATCCACTGCCACCCCCATAATGACTTTACTCACCCAATGAAGACTTGAATTCAATAATTTGATGACCAGCTCCCCCCAAAAGAATTGTGATATTTTATGAACATTTCATTTCCATGAACATTATGAAGACCAATTATATGAAGATAGGTTGAAAAGTGGCATCTCACCGACTGTGACCAGCTCATGTATGTGTCAAAGCCTTGGCACATTTAGATTGAAAGAGTGCCCGGGTCCCTGCAACCTCCGTTTTGTGTTGAGGAAAGTGGTGGTGACAACAGCATTGAAATTTAAACCCATAGCCATCCACCCCTGCTCTAGCCTCGATACCCAGGCTTTCATTTTGTCTGCGCGAAAGATGAAAGCCTGGAAAAAGCCGTGGGCTGAACCAGTCTAAAAGTGGGAGTCAACCCTTCCGCGTAGGCGTCGCTCTAAATGATGTGACGTAGCGCTGCACTAGGGGGGAGAGGAGGGGCCGGGGGTGACGGACAGATCGATGAGATCCAATCAGGGTGCGCGCTTTTCTGAGGCGCGACCCTCCCATCTAGGCCAGAAATGTCTCTGCTTAGGTCAGGCTACCCCTGCTCCACCCCTCCATCTCTACCATAGTCAGTGGTGGGAAAAGGTAGGCTACTCACATTGTTTTACTTAAGCAAAAGTATCAATACTGCACTGTAGAAATACTAAGTAATTAAGAATGTACTTGAGTAAAAGTACAAAAGACCCATTTCACAAGTTTTATGTATACAAATATTTTGAAAATAGCAGATCTACAAGCTCACAATGCACACAACAATAATTCAAATCTACAAAGTAACTAGTAACTAACGTTTTTCAACTATTTTAGTGAAGTAAAAGTACAATATTTGCCTCTGAGATATAGGCCTAGTAGTGGAGTAGAAATCGGAGATACTCCAGTAAAGTAAAAAAAAAGAAAAAGGAACAGTACTTGAGGAGAGGTACTTTGTTACTTTACCACACCACTGGTTGTAGTACTCCCCTGGGGGTGATGAGTGTGCAATCTGCGCATTATAACGAGGACCCGGCCATGGCAGACTTCCGAGTCCAATTTAAGCAGCTCCCCCCGGATCATGCTCGGACAGCACAGGACAGCTGCAGCTGATGAGTTAGTATAGCCTGGTCTGGGCCCGGCCTTCACCACACAGGGCTTGTTAAAGCACCACCAAGCAGCATGGGGGAGTCCACCCCATCCAGCTGCTCGCTCAGCCTGGATGGACTCCATTCCGTTCTGTTCCCCCTCAGCAATCCTGGAGCTCCAGAGCCAGCATTCTAATGTGAATGCACAACTAAAGATACCGCAGTGCTCATGCACAGTATACACATGATCTGTCACTGAACCTACTTCAGGATGGGACGATAATCGTTATTATCATTGTTAGATGCTTGCACATATGCACACATGGCATCAATGCATGGTGTTCTGTGCTGGCACACTACACTCTCTCTACTCATACTCATATCATCTGTCTATTCCGTTCATTAATGTTACTCTGTCTTTCTGTTGTAGTGCCTGCCTGTGATATTGCTGACCTCTGCTGGTCTAAACAGACACCTGTCAATCACCTGATACAGAGGAGCTGTGGAGAGCAGCTCATTGTCTCCCCAACACCCAACTTGAATAGTTGTGTTTCCCTTGTGTTCTGTTGCAGTCAGACTAACGGTCTGACTGCATTTGCTGCTTGTTAACCTGCACTCTGGTACACAGTAAGTGAACACACACTCTGAACTTTTCTATACCCATTTCCTTTCTTTATTTTTGTACTATCTGTTTTACTATCTGTTTTGTATTCTGTCTGTGTTTTAATCAGACTGTATCTCTGAAACTGCTGAACAAAGAGACTAGGACTAATTGCCAACTGAGCCATCAACAACACTGTACTATCTGTTTTACTATCTGTTTTGTCTTCTGTCTGTGTTTTAATGTGATGCATTTGTATGCTATTTTGTATTTTCATATATTTCCTTGGGGGGGGGGGGGGGGTTGGATGTACAAATGACAGATGCTGTGACACTTTGCGGAACTTGTAAATAAATAAATGTTTCATACCATATGTTGTAATAATTCTGAACTCTAGTACTTTAATTTTTAGTCTTGTCCATTTCTTTGCATTATTCCAATTTAGGGGGCGTGGTAACATTTGGATAGATTTTCTGCCATTTTGGTCCAAGGTGCCCTGATTTTCTTTTCTACCTTTCATTACACAGTAGGTTGAGACATTTTCTATGTATGAAACATAAGCTTTTGGCACAATTTACTGTGTAGGTTTCATTGTACTGTGTGGCAAACACTTAAGTTGAAGCATATTCTTTAACAAATATGCTACATTTCATGATATAAATTCACATATGAGTAAACTAAAGGCACCAATACTTATTTCAGATGTTAAGTATATGCATTTGACATTTGAGAAATTTTTTTTTTTGCCAAAAACACATTTTACAAGCAAAAACAGCAGCACACGATTTTCGTTTTTTGGTTATACCCCCTGTACACTGTTTATACATTTATGGCTTTAAAAAAAAAACAGCAGGATATTATGAGTAGAACTTTTAACCCAAAGTCTAGAAGGGTATTATCTATGAAAAAATGCATTGAATGCGTAGTTCGCTTGACATGGGAACGAAACTCATTTTCTAAGCACTTTTTCATGGGTCCCAACACGGCCTATCAGTGTTTCCTTTTGTTTTACATTCCTGACTTGTTTGGGGTATATACATCTTTTTTTAAATGGCTATAATTACATGCTCAAAATAGGGATGCCAGGGTGAAAGTGATTAAAAGACATCTGCTAGCAATATCATTATGAATACATGTGCTTTGTGTGGAGGTCTGGACAGTGGCTGTAATAGGCCTGCATATGATAGTACAGTACATGAAGTCAAGACACCAGCATAATGAAACATTGCACCGGTGAGATTAGACTAATTATTTTGTAATAGCTGGTCTCAGCGGACACCAAGAGCCAACAGCAACGTGTCTGAGGAGAGACCTCTCTGAATGGGAATGAGTGGGGGCCATTTATTCAGCAAATAATTGGAAGATAGAAAGGGAAAGTAATTATAGGAGGTCAAGTGTTTGTGTGTGTGTGTGTGTGTGTGTGTGTGTGTGTGTGTGTGCTACACAAGCGCTACGAGCTTGTAGGTCTGCTATTTTTGAAAACGGCTGACATTTTTAGAATCTGATCTCAGGTCAGAATGGGTTAATCAGACCAGTGTGTGTCCAGTGGAAACCTCGTATGAATCTGATCTCAGGTCAGAATGGGTTAAATGAAATGAGCCGAGGCTATACGCCACTGATGATTCCAACATTATATTATCTGCCAATCGCAAATAGCAGGTGGCTGACTGATTAAGTTGAGTAAAAAGAAACAACTGTAAGAGCATTATATTTCTCGTGTTGACATTGAAATTAAATACATTATTAGGACAGGGGTCTTTCAACGTTTTTCAGTCCAAAGACCCTTAGCCAAGACGCGAGACGAAGCGGGGACCGGCACTACTGTATTAAAAAAAAGCTCAATTTTGTCTCAGCAATGTCTGCATTTGACTAGCTTGGAGTGGACACAGGTTTTTGACAAGAAAAGTGACTATACTTACTACTTACATACTTCACTTGACAGTAGTTTAGTTGCCTTTAGGGATGCACCGATCCGGCTTTTTGGCATTCGATACCGATTTCGATCCGATACCCCCCACAAAGAAACGTAATAACCTATTAAGCTTATGCCTCACTGTGTGGAGTCTGGAATCATTATTTTGTGTAAGGCAACATCAAGGCTTGACTTAAACATTACTTTCCCAACTTTGTAAAACAAAATGTAACAAACACAGATATAAATGCACTGAATTATTTATTAAATAACTGTGCAACAATTAGACCAGGTTAATGTGTGCACAGGCTAGCCTGGCTGCATGTTATACTGTCAATACTACACTGCTGTGTCACAGAGGAGGTAGAGTTGTTTTCATACTGTAATTACACATAATTATCGGATCGGATCGGATAATGGATCGGCCACCGATCCGATACCCGATCTAGAATTTTAGCCTGGATCGGCGCCGATCTCCGATACGAGTATCGGATCGGTGCATCCCTAGTTGCCTTAGAGCGGATTTGCTATTTTTTATTTATTTTTATTTTCGAAAATGCAAATAGTTTTAGGTATGATGAAGGCTCATAGCCGAAACGGGTATTGCATTCCTTTTCGGTGTGTGCCAATAAAGAAATGGAAATGTGAGTACTTTTTCTGTCATTTATTACATTTTTGGATATGCTACTTTTTTTTAAAATTACTATTCATGTAGTTTAGTAGGCTAGTTTAAATGAGTTTTTGAGTGGTGCCTAACCGCTCCAATGACTGGCCGCATGTGTGTGTCTGTTTGTCTGTCTGTATGAACTATGAACAGCTTGCACCGCTCAGTTCAAACAGGAGTGACATTTTTTTTTCATTCTTTCATTCTGTGTAGGCCTATACACATTATATTTGCTAATATTATTATGTTAACACATTAACATGTTATTTTCAGACATTCAGAGAAAGAAAGAAAGTTCCTATGAGGACCTGGCCATAAAACATAAAAAATAAGAAAAAAGATGTGTGTGCAGAGTCAGGGTGCAGCTCAGCGGAACGTGTATCTGACGTAGGGCACATCCACGTCTTCCTCCGAGAGGTCGTTGCAGCACATCTCAAACACCAGAGCTTCCACGTGCCCACCCAACTCCTTATTGGACACCCTGGCCACAATCTCAGTCATCGGCAAGTCCAGCCTCTCTCCGAGTTTGGCAGCAGTCATGAAGAAGGAGTAGATCATGGACAGTCCATGAGAGAGCATGGTGATCTCCAACTTGTGCTCGTTTTGGAAATAGTCGAGGAACTGGTTGAGTGTCATCTCTTCACCACTGGGCTGTATTCCCTTGACCTCGAATCGATCCCACAGTGTCCACTCGATCTCGTAGTACTTGTTAGTGGCATTGGTGAGGGGCTCGGAGAAGGCGAAGAAAGGGAGTGCGAGGTTCATGAAGCCATTTTTGAAGGACTCCAGCTTCCTGTGTCCCTGCACAAGTTTGATGAGCTCCAGACACACCAGGCCCACCACAGAGGCGGTGGTGGTAGCGATGGCAGGGATGATCTTTCCGGCGATCAGTTTGCTCTTGTGTCTGTCGGCAGGGGGAATGTTGTAGTTCTCTGCTCTCAGGTTGGATGCCGCCACGATAAAGTCCATGTGGAAGTTGGTGTCGTCATCCTTCTCAAAGTCAACGGGGTCGAGTTTGAAATGGGAGCAAGAGTCGGGGGACGGGAGAAGAGTTCTCAGCAGCTCCTCCAGTCGGAATTCGTCAGCGGAGTCATCAGGGCTAACCACCTCTTGAACCGAAACGAGCGAGGAGTGAGGAGTGAAGGTCGGCACGCTGACCTCCTGAAGGATCTCGCCCACCACTGCACGGTCCCTGCTGCCAGGTAGACCATACGTCTGGGCAAACAGGTTGGCTGCTGCCATTATGAAGTCCATATGCAGGTCATTGTTGGTGCTGAAGTTTAGGGGATGGGGACATCTCTTTGGGCCAGACCAGAAGGGTAGACCATAGGTGGTGAGCTGATCTGGGGGATTGCTGTGCAGTAGCTGGCGGACGTTGTTGCTGTACAGGCACTGCCAGTAATTGCGTGCCCAGAGTACACAGTCGGCCCAGCTATGGGGGCAGTCCGTGACCAGGCTCTTATACACACCTTCCAGCGTCATCAAAGGCTGAGCACCAGGTAGTTTAAGAGTGGACTCCGTGAACTTGGGATCGGTTAGGTATTGCAGGGCATTTTCTGTTAGCTGCGTGAACTGTCCCTCAAACTCGTCGCGGGCCCACTGCAGTGTGTGTTCAATTGAATTGGGGAAACTCTTGAGGGTGCAGATGGGGATGGACTTCTCTGGAGGGTCTCGGCTGGAGCTGTAGGACTCCGTGAGGAAGGGGATGACCACCTGCACGTTGCCTTTGGTGCCCAGAGTGCCCGACTCCAGCAGGGTTTTGCGGAAGAGCACACATCGGTGGTCCATATACCTGCGCGCATCAACGTTGTCCAGCGCGTTTGCCACGCCATTGAGGCTCCCAAAGAATTCATCGTTGTATATGCTCTCTGTGTCTTCGCCCACCCTGTTCTGGTGCGCCGTGATTTTCATGGACGGGTTCATCTGCTTTACCGCCGCTGCCGCTATCTCACTCTTCATTTTCGTGACATCCCAGGGTCTGAAGAGAAACTGTCTGTTGAGGTTGGATTTCTCTATGGTGTCCATATCCGTCACGATGACTTCACCGTCCCCACTGGCCAGTCCCATCATGGCAAAGTTCTTCATCAGCTCGCAGCCGATGGCGCCAGCCCCGACCAGGAAGTAGCGCTGTTTGGCGAGCGCGTCCTGCAGCTTGGTGCCGAACACCGCGATCTGGCCGTCGTAACGACAGTTCCTGGGAGCGCAGTCCTCCTCTGTCAGGACTACGTCTTCCTCTTCAGGCAGGCACTCCAAGGCGTCAAAGTACAGCCACTGCATAATGGGCATAAACTTTCCCGTGCACGCCTTTATCACTTCCTGCGCGGCCAACCCGCCGATGAAGGCGTTGACGGGTGCCAGGTCGCCGGCAGAGACGAAGGCCAACTTCCTGACGAGAGCTTCGTCCAGCTGCTCCACTTTAGCTGACCCTGTCTGAACTTGGCAGTTCACATTCTTAGCCAGCCTCACTAGCTCAACGCCATCAGCCTGGTTCCAGGGTTTAGGGAGGCGGCCATTTTGCTTCTGGAAGGCGTGGAGAGCCTGGAAGGCCACGTGCAGCTGTCCTGAACGATCACACTTGGCAAAGTCCGTTATTATGAAGTCTGGCTCAGACATGGACGACGCGAAGGACTTGAAAGCAATCGTCTTGAGCATCTTCACCTGGGAGACGATTCCCCCGCTCACGTAATCCGAAATGCCAGTTGTGTCACCGATACTGAAGGTGTACGGACCCAGAACCTTGATTTCGACAGGCTGACAGCCGTTGAGCTCCGTCATGCCCTGAACCTCAGTGAAGGTGACGTAGTCTCCGCTCTCAAAGCCGTGACGAGCTTCGTCCAAACATGTCACGACACCGGCGGCATCCTTGGTGATCATGGAGATCATGGCGCTCAGAGGCTGCTCTCCGTTGGTGTCATACACAGACATCTCCTCACCAAAGTCGCAGAACAACTGGCCAAACAGTCCCCGCGTGTCCGCGACGACCAGCTTGATTCCTTTGCTGTGGCAGAGTTCGCCTACATGCTGCTGCTCCTCCAGAGTGGAGCAAGTCAGCACTACCACCTGGAACCGAGTCAGGTAGTCCTCCGTGAGCGCCCCGTTGTAGGCTTCCACGGGGACGTAGCTGTTGAGCTCGGCCAGACGAGATTGACTCACCTCTGCCCTGTTCTTACCCAGGTCCTCTTCACGCAGGAAGAACTGTGAGGAGAGGTCCCTCCACTCCGCAACGCCCTGGTCGTGCACAGTGACAGATTTGACTCCTCCCAGGATGACATTCTTGGCGATCTCCACGCCGAGCCCTCTCATGCCAGAGACGAGGACGGTGGAGTTCTGCATGCGCTTCATGGCATCGTGGCCTAGCACATAAAGCTGTCTGGAGTACAGGCCTTCGTCGATCTCGGCGTCGCCGCCATTCGTATCCATGCCACCGGCAGGTGTGTGGGATAGTTCAGATTTGACTGTTCCTGACAAGTTACGTTTCTTGGACAGTGGCGAGCTGGACATTATTTACTTGGCCTGACCTGTAGTACAGAAACCTTGTTATCGTGACAAGAACTCACAAACTCACAGCAAAATTGATGTCAAACTTAAGCAGACTATTTTTCCCCCTGAAGAGCTGGAAGATTGATTGCTTGGCTGGCTAAGTCTGCAGTGCCTCTGCTAACTGACTAATTCCACAAAGCAAAGCAGTGACAATATCCTGTCTCATCTTATAATAAATTGAGAGGTGACATGGTGTGATGTCACCATATGTGACCACAATGTTGACACAATGTACACAGTTTAATGTTTGTTTTGCCCATGTTTGTTTTGTCTGATAATTACGTCATAAAAGATGTATATATAGCACCCCTCACTTCACACGGGTGTGACTTTTGTTGTCTACACAGCAGTGTTGATTTCGTCGACTAATACTATGAGGAAAAATGTTCGTTGACTACTTTTTTTCACTGACGAAAACTAAATGGAAACTAAATGAAAACTAAGCTACGATGACTAAATATACTGACAATTTTGTCAAATAAAAACTAGAACTGCACTCTGTCGAGTGCCTACTAGCGAGCAAGCAGAGAGCGCAAGTACTGTCGACCGCTACGAACTTTTAAATCTCAGCCTATCTGTAAAACATTGGAATTAAATACTAAAGTCGGGTTATAATAATAATTTCTTCCCCTAATCCGACATTGAAACATATCTTAATTACGTCACCATCATCATCGGTATATATACCTCCAAGCATACGCATAAAAAAGCCAGCACGACCACAATACTTGCGCGCTCTGCTTGCGCAAGTAACGAGACTAACATGTTAGGAAGGGACTAGAGGACAAGAGATCCAGTATAAGTCATTTTACACTTGGTTGCATGCTGAAAATAGCCGATCTACAAGATTGTAGACTAAATCGACTGTAGATTTAGTTGACTAAAATCTTATGATATTTAGTCTACTAAAACATTCAAGGTGACTAAAACTAAATGAAAACTATTCAAAAGACTATGACTGAAACTAAAATCTAAATTTGCTGCCCAAATCAACACTGCTACACAGTAGTGCTGCTACATCCTTACTAAAGTCACGTGACAGCTCGCCTCCACTGGCCGGAGGAGGAAAATGTGTGTGAAGTGAGGGGCGCGCTGCCGCACTTATCATCATACCTCATCACACTCCGTGCTCAGCCAATCAAATCATCACATTCCAATCCATGCTACATACACACACACACAAAGCTGTGCATAGGAGGGGCTAGTGGCCCTCAAAAAAAGGGCGGGGGTGATTGACAGCTGTGACAGCCAATCGCCGGGTCCACTCGGGTATTAGTGGAACCTCCATTTCACTGTCGGAACCCGACTTCTTGTGAATGGAACCATGTCCGGATCAGATCCTGGGTATTTTCGGGTCTCGGGCTTACTCAAACCAACCAATCGCATAAATTCAGTTGTTCAAGAGATAATGTATGATGTTGATGATGTATAATGATAAGAGCGCCCCTCACTTCACACAGGTGTGATTTTTAAGTATAGAGAGCCCTGCCCTTGATGGGATAGTTGTTAGCACACAGCTCAGCTAGATGTGCGCTCATGGAATTAATTACAACAGAAATAGAGACAGGAATGGACATATTTAGCAATTTGACTTGCTGACTCTGTTCTCATCCAAACCCTAACAGTCATGCTACATTACTGAGTGATCAGCAGTGGTTTAATGTGTTGGTGTCCTATCAGAGTCATCAACTCAATACATCACCTTATTTAACAGGTTCTTGATGTCCACAAGTGCACGCACACACGCGCACACACGCACACAGGTCTAAAACACTACTATAGCGAGTCAGTCTTATTGCAAGCAACGTGCGACAGAACATCGATTAAAGACCCTTTACGTTTACGGAATTGTCACTTTTAGCAGCCAGCTAGCTCCTATGTGTCCAATACACCTCTCTCTTTTACAACTTTTAAACACATTTGATTGCTGTTGGACTCCATCGAATGGCCTCCCACAGCTGGCCTCCCAACAGCACTTACGACTAATCGCATTGGTAAATATCCAGCATGAAAGACCCTTTTATAGCTAGTATTGTGCCCAGTTTTCAGTCCATGTCTGTTGTAAAATGGAATTGTCAGCCATAATACATTTCAGCTCACATCAGTGTCCACACTGGACCGGTTTAGTGGACTGCAAAGCACTAAGTTAAGAATATCTGACCCTAGCATTCCTATTCTGAGAATGTCATTCTGTGAAAAATAAAATAGCAGATTTACAGGCTCACAACGCATCAGATCAAATTTTCTTCCTCATCTCAAAAACAGAAAGAATGCAATATTATATAGAATAGAACCCTCAGAACATGTACGGGTTGTTACTGTATACTAGTCCAGTTTTTCTTTTCTCTTTTGGCTGTCAGCCTGCAATAGACGACATGAAACTTTGTTGGCTTCAGTAGGCTGGCTATACCTCCTTTATCTGACCTCTGAAGTTCCTGCTTACAAACCAGCAAGAGAAGTATATTCTATACTATGAATGATAGTTAGTTACATAAAAGTGAAATAAATGTAGAATCTCTGCATAGACTCGCATAGACCCTTTTTGAGAAACACTGGACTAATAAATCATGTCATACAAGGGCACTGACACAGTGGTGAGCGTTGGGGGCTCAGCTGGTTCTGCCACAACAAAAACGTCAGCACATAACAGTTGCAGACTACACTTTACTTGCAAACTCCTGTACAAGACTCAGCTACAGTAAATCTAGGAACAAAAATGGATGACTGCAAGAGGAATATTGCAAGAAAGAATGATAAACTCACAAGGTCTCAAGGTTCAAGGTTGTACTTTATTGTTACAGTACATCTTATGTACAGGTACATAAGAGTAAAACTTATTTTAGTTTGGCTTCCTTCAGACAATGCAGCAGCATAGATAGCATTCAAAACAACAAAAACACAGCAAGAGTGCAAGAAAGTTCCAGATGTACTCTGCGCCTAAGACCCCATGAGTCTTCTGTCTGTACTCTAGTCTGTACAGTGGACATCACTGACCAGTACTATTGATTTCCAATTTCTCTGAGGGGTTTTGCATGTATAATTTTCAAGCATCTGAAAGTTTTTTCAGATTGTGTAAAGAAAGTGCTAGTATCCACTGTATCCAGAGCATGTGGTCTCTGAACATTGTAGACTGACAGGCAGCAGAATATTCTTCTTTGATCTCTGAATTCCTATCCTACGCTGGCCTTAGAGAGAATAAAAGATATGTGCATTCAACTACTTGAATATCAAATTATACTGAGTGATCCAGGGCAGGAAGAGAGTGACGAAATCAACAGAAATGTATTGCTTAAATTGCATATCCTTGGCCCAGGCCGTAGCGTAACGGTCTGGGCACCGGACTGGTGATCCAGTCGCGGTGTGCCGCGGGTTCGACTCCCGGACCCGACACGGCCTTTACCGCATGTCATCCCCCCATCTCTCTCCCGTTTCCTGTCAGCCTACTTTCTATCCCTTAAAAAATCAATAAAAAAAAAAAAAAAAAAAAAAAATTGCATATCCTTAAGTGGTTGTTGTCATTCTACCATCTCTAAGCTAATGTATGCCTAGTACTACTGAAGCCACTTTACAAACACTCACCCAAGCTCACAACGTGATGTAGTTCTGCTATCTTTGGTGTGCGACACCGAAGTGCAACTATAAGTACCATAAACTAGGCATGTTTTATGCAAATGCTATAATTACTCTCACTCTTACACAAGCATGCTTGTATGTGTAGCCGAGTAATACTGCTGCCTGATGGAATGCTAGGGAGATTCGTTCCTCTTTGGTTGAGCAATATATACATTCCCCACACGTTAAGACACCCCACACGTTAACACGTCAAGTTCCAATTCAGGGAATTACATTGAGTACTTGTTCAGATCATTCTTGTCTTGGTGGAAGAGCAGAAGTATTTACGTATTCATGAATGTAGCAGAGAAGCCCTGTGTGTAGCCCTTTGACAACTCACCCGTGGATGAGTGGTAGATGTTTGCGTGCGTGCGTGCGTGCGTGCGTAACTTCCTAGGCTTTAGGAGGAAAGACTCTGGGAAACTGGACTCACAAGCCAAGGGCTTCGGGGTCTGGTCTGATTGGCCAGATCTCAACGACCTTTGTCATCGGACAGAAGTCCAGCTAAAATGGGCAAAAAACAACGAAAATGTGCCCATCTCTGATGGATTAATTACAGACTCCAGCGTGGTAGTGAAGGCTACCCTCACCCACCAGGGAGCGGACACTAGACTACAGGAAGAAACGGCAAGAAGGGTTCTGCTTAGCACGAAACAGACTGAAGCCAGAGAACATTGGCGTGGCCTTCGACTGCAGGGAAAGTTGGCCTGTGTTGATTCAGCTGATCACTCTGTTTCACATTCGATGTACAAAAATGCTGCTATTGGGGAGGATGTTTTAAAATTCACCATCAAAGCAAGACTGCAAGTATTACCAACCAAGTACAATCTGTCAATCTGGTATCCCGACACCCACACTCTGTATAAACCATCATGATTCTGAACAACACCTAGAATCCATCTCACACATAACAAATGGATGTAGTGCATACAAAAACTTGTATATTGCTCGCCACGACCAGATTGTTGACCTAGTGTCTGATGCAGTTTGAAAGTATGTGCCATCTAGTGCAGCAATGTATAAACATTCAAGAGTGTTACCAGATTGGTTTAGCTGTGCATGCGATGTCTTTGCTAACATCCCGAATACACCTGATGTTGTCTTTGTTGACACCAGTCACAAGGAGGTCCTGATTCTGGAGGTGGGCTGTGTCTTTGATTTGTACATGGACCAGGCATTCCAAGATAAATATTCTAAGTATCAACCATTACTTGGAAGTATAACAAACCTGGGGTATCGCTGTAGATTTGCCATACTGATATTCGGAAGCCTGGGCCATGTGCATAAACTGACCATGAGTAGCCTAAGAATAGCTGGCATGACAAAAAGCAAAGCCAAACAACTTGCCAAATACTGTTCTGTTTCAGCTGTTATAGGCAGTTTGTCTGTGAGGAGAAGGAGGTGCCATGTGTATCCTTAAGTGAACATGAACTGTCAACCCCGTTATATTTGTTTCCTTCTAAAAATTAATTGTAATTTGTGGATTTAAATAAAGAAATCGAAATGTCTTTTGTATGTGTTAGTTAGTGAGCCATGATGTCATACGTTTTGCGGATTCAATGTTTTGCCTGTTTACACGGATAAGGGATAAAACGGCGTTCTAAAAGATTTCCACTCTGGGAGGTGGTTTCACTTTGTTGCGTTTTCACCTCCTGAAAACGCCGTTCTCGTCTAAAGGGACACCAGCAAACGATACTTTATTTTGCCGTTTCCTATGAACACCGTTCTCGTCTAAAGACCACCTGAGTGTCATGATGAAAGATGTTATCACGAAGAGTGCCTCATGAGCTACCCCACCATGACTAACCCAGCTGTCAATTATCTAGCAGTGACTCAATCGCTATGGATTTGGGAGCCAAGAACGACTAGACTGCTTTGACAAAATGCTAACAAAGTGAATCAAAAAGAAACGGTATGCTACTATATATTGCACATATCAAAATATAGGAAATGGGATGTTCGGTCGGATGGTGCAGGGATAAAGTTTATGCACACTCATGGTCAAACTATATCTCAAATATACAGTAATATTTGTGAAAAATGTGTTTCCAGTATCCAAAGAAAAGTCGACACAAACATCTCTCTCTCTCTAATCTATGAAGACAGATTCAGCTAATGCCATTGCTGTCCCTCAGCCCATCCCAGCTACAAACAGCGGAGCAGATGACTTTACTTCTGGTAAAGATAAAGCAGGTATTATCGCTCCCTGAACAGGTGGCTGACCACATGCCACGGGATCTGAGAATGCAAGGTGACACTGTGTGTACAACTGTGCATGTGCATGTGTGGGAGAGTGAGTGTGGGTGTGGGTACACGGGGACCAACGGTGAGTCGGTGAGTGAGTGAGTGAGTGAGTGAGTATCCCGAGAGAAGACAGACTATGCACTCACTGCACACAAAATGAAGTGGAAACCGAGCTACACTTCCTAACCATCTGTCCATTGTACCAAGACATCAGAGACACATACTTCCCACTGATTACAACCACACACAGAGATTTTGAAAACATGACCAACGACAAAAAAATCCCATATCTGCTGGGCGAAGTACAACAATGTGCAAACACAGCAGCAAGATTTGTGAGTTGCTGTGATAGGAGAAGGATATCAAATGGAACACAACCACCCTAAAGACTAAGCATTGTGTATATTCCTGCACTATACCTGCATCGAGTGACCTGGGTACATAGAATTTGATCTATTGAAGATTCTGACCTTCAAATGTACATAATTTTTGTATTGATTGTATTGCTGTATTGTTGTATTGTTCTTTCTGCTTTGGCAATGTAAACGTATGTTTTCTCATGCCAATAAAGCCCTTTGAATTGAAATTGAATTGAAAATTGAGTGAGTGAGTGAGTGAGAATGTGACAACCCTAATGTGATGCTGATATGTGCCTTCATGTTACTGACGCTGTTGAATTGAGCTCACCCACCATGCTGGAAGGTCGATCGTTTGACGTCGTCTTGTCGTGGCGCCGGCACATCCCTGAGTACACGAGGCCGTTCAGGACATCGCAGCAGGATGAGGAGGCGATGAAGAAGGCGATCATCCTGCTAAACAAAGACAGCAGCGGCTACATTGAGTTGAATGAAACTCAAGTAGAGGCTCTACGCAAACCCACGACTAATTAAATGATTAAGCGTCAGGCCAACAATAGTAGCTCTGCAAGTTCAGGACGCGTCCGGAGTTTGTAGATGTGCTATTTCTGGCACTCAACGTACACTGTCATACACAACCGAGTAAAAATCCAGCTTTATCTGCTGACTCACGTGGACATATTATTTGAGCTCAATGCCCAAATTTCCACACCTCAATGCGCCAGTCAAATAGGTTTGGAACATTATGAATACAAATTTATTTTCTGTTGGCCTTTTAAGCTTTTACACTTTGCAAACGGCAGATATGACAAATAACTTAAATATACAAAGAAATATAACCTGGCATATTTAACAATTGTATACTTAAAAAAAAAACTACAACCTTAGGCTATACGTGTCACAAAAATAATTGTGATTTATCTGAAAGAAATTCCCATTAGACGATTATGTTATATATAATACAGGTATTTTGGGGTGTAGCCAAATCTGACATGTCTCAGAGGTGCAAACAAGAACAAAGAGAATGGATACACATTATACAGCATATGGGGCAGGATGAAGAGCCCCTCAGTTTCTACTACCCATCCAAAAATAATCATATGGCCTGCATGAGCCCACCGTTTGGCCCACCTGCTGCCCCAGCTAACTGTTTAGTCCTCTGCCTCTAAAAACACAAAAACACTATGGTGTCTTTTGTTGAGAATCTGAGTTTGTATATTAATTTAACTCCACCATCCCATCTTCAAATTAACCCAGTCCAGTGACTTATAGTCCACTCCAGGGCTGTTACCTTTTGACTATGAATATTGGAAAATGTATATACCACATTATTGTTTTATTAAAAAAAAGAAACAACGTATTTGTTTATTTCACTTCATTGTACTTTTTGGCATGAAATGTCATTAATTATTTCCATGACATTATTTATTTGATGGCATTCCTGCCCTCAAAGGATTGACAAAAAGCCCAATTAGCTTGCCCCGGCCTAAAATATACAGGTCTGGACTGGAGACTCTGGACAAAGGCGAATATATTTTTTTCAAGCTCGGCACAGTCGGCAGACCACAATAAAAAAGAGCCAAATCCACGCAGGAAGCAGCTTTGTTGTTGCAACAACACATTCACATCATCACATGATGTCTGACGTGTGTATATAGCAGTACAGGGCAGGCTATTCTTTCCACATTAGGGACTGTGTGGACTAACGTCACTGTAGGCTAAAAGAACAATCTGGTCCTTTAAACGTCTTACCTTTTAGAATTGCATCTTTTTGCTGCATTTGTACTGTGCTGCTCTCATAGACATGGTGCTAGTGTTTGTTGATAACTTCTGGAGCCTGACCCGAGATTTAAGATGCACTGACCCAGTTTCACCTCTAGGGGTCAGAAGTTGGTAACGTTACAAGGCTCAGGGAATAGTGGCATTTAACATCAACGGTTTCTGTGATTCTGTATCATCATGGAGACGTTCCCACAAATGTTTGTTTCTGTTATGTTTAATCACTGTGTACCTATACTGTCATCATGCTGATGAAGACGTTTAACTGCCAGAATAACAGTAGAGAAACTAAGCATAGTGTTCTTCACTTATACTATGATAGTGTAAGTGAAATATGTCTATAAAAAGAACATGGTAGACATATCATTATTCATTGGCCTTAATTTGACCTCAATTTGGTTATCAATGCATGGTGTTTATTATGGTCCACACTCCACCACATCCCAGGCTGTACTTTGAAGCTTTTACCCGGAGCCCAAAAATGATCATGTTGAGACGAAGAAGGTTTTAGATGTTGTGAATTAAGAATAGGCTTAGACCGGCGGCTAATCTAGTGTTGTTGTACTATCAAGAGTTTTCCCTCTGGCAGTGAGTGAGCTATAAATGATTCAGTGGAATTACTTGTCTTTAATGTAGCTCAGAGAACAAGATGACACCAGGCGATAACGACAACACATGACAAGTTCTGAAGTTTAAGCACTATAGAGTTGGCTGGAAGATATATGAGTTAATGAAAGTAACATAAATGGGTGGGTTATCACATGTTGACAGCCGACAGCAATACTGTCATGTGATAAATCATGGCATGCAAAGATACATATTGTAGGCTATGTTATGTTCTAATTAGATGAGTTGACAGGAAATCTGGTTGGACTAGATCAAAAAGTAGGCTATAAGTTAACAAAGCACACTGACACCCGCACAGTAGGCTACAACCCCAGTCCACAAACGCCTGGGGAAGACATAAAATGCTAGAAACCTCACCCACTGGCCTACTCACATTTAAAATGACAAATAATTGGTAAAAAGCAGAAGTAAAAAAAAAGGGGAGATCTGACACCACTGGTAAATGATTCAAATTCACTGTGGGAACACGATCCCAGACTGTTATTCTAATTATAAATCTGTGTCAGGCAGATAATGTGACAGATTTATCTGAGAATGTGGGTTTTATATGAATGCCTTTAACTAGACACACGAAATCCAATCCATATGAGTGTGTGTGTGTGTGTGTGTGTGTGTGTGTGTGTGTGTGTGTGTGTGTGTGTGTGTGTGAGAGAGAGAGAGAGAGAGAGAGAGAGAGGGAGAGAGACACACACACACACACACACACGTGCATGCACGCACGCACACACGCATGCACACACGCACACGCACACGCGCACACACACACACACACACACACACACACACACACACACACACACACACACACTGCACACACGCACACTGCACACACGCAAGGGAATTATATTAGGAGTGCCTGGCCAGGCTGGCTTGCTGACTGTGTAGACTGCTGTATGTTAATGTCCAGCTGCAAGACATGTTGCTGTCCAGCAACAACGCAATGCATGACTCATGACAACCATGACAACTCCCAGTGCATCGCAGCTGAGCTACTACTCACACACACACACACACACACACACACACACACACACACACACACACACACACACACACACACACACACACACATCAGGACCCCACCCTCATTCTCTACTCACTCACACTCAAACATCTGGCTCTCACCCTGTCCCCTCCCTGCCTTCAGTGGTGTAAAGTAACTAAGTACATTCACTCAAGTACTGTCCTTAAGTACAATTTTGAGGTATATTTGTACTTTACTTGAGTATTTCCAATTTCCAATACTTCTACTTCTACTCCACTACATCCAAATATTGTACTTTTTTCTTTTGGTATTTTAAATATAATTCGATGCCAATACTTGTGTACTTTTACCAAAGTACATTTTTGATTCCGGACTTTTACTTGTAACAGAGTATTTCTATGTTGCAGTATTGATACTTTTATTTAAAGTAAAACATTTGAGTACTTTTTACACCACTGACCCTGTCCCCTCCCTCCCTGCCTCCCTCGCAGAGTTCTCAGAAGTTGGAGAAGAAACCCAGAAAGTGAGGCTGGGGTCATACGGTTCATCTGTACTCCAGTGAGTGTCAGAGAGAGAGGGGGGGGAAGAGGCCCTGCATTCCCTCCCTAAAGATTACGTACGTTATCCTAGGGATTGAATGATGACCTTTTTGCTGAGATTATACTGGAAAGCTCGCCTCAAAACACATGCAGTTACCCCCGGGGGTACAACCGGCAGAACTGCTCAGCCTGCATGGTATTCCTAAACGTAACCTAAGTAAACTATGCTTAAACGGTTAAACCTAACCTTATTCCTAACCTTAACCCCAGTAAAACTATGCCTAAACCGTAAACATATTTCTTCTAACCTCATTGTCAGTGAAACAAATACAAGAATATATGAACCAGCCCACAGTCTCACTGATAGCAGTAGATCTGGTTGTTGTAGCTCACAGATGCATATTACACTGACAAATAATTGTGTATAAATATTGTAAAAGTGAACATATCTACCTTATATACCTACACAGTTTACTGTGAATGATGGTCATAGTTTAGTTGGATGTTAATACTTCGGTAGCTGAAAGGCAAGCATGCAAAAAGACGTTTCTGTTTTTAATTTGTGGTTTTCCTCAACATTTTTATGCATTGTAGAAAGCATCTGTGTTGTGTTACTTGAATGTGTTGCGAGTCTTGCGACACTAAATTATCACCATGTGATCTGACAATCTACTGCAGTCATACAAGAACACGTTTTAAGGTCAACCACACCTATGCAACTGCCACTGAGGATAATGGTTGCAAGGAGTTGCATGTTGCAAAGTTGCGTGGCGAATCATCAGTGTGGTTTAAGCTTTAGAGAGAAAAACTCACACCTGTGTGAAGTGAGTGTTGCAACTCCGTGTGGGGGTGGGGGGGGGGGGCGAGTTACAGACCCACAGGAACGCACCCAGGGTGCCGGCCCGATTCCGGCGAGCCACCCTGCGTCCGAAACGGTTGAGAAATGACAGAGTTACCGTGTGGGGGTCCCTCTACTGTACCCTCTACTGTACTGTACTGTCACTGTACTGACCCACAGGAACGCACCCAGGGTGCCGGCCTGATTCCGGCGAGCCGCCCCATGTCCGAAACAGTTGAGAAATGACAGAGTTACCGTGTGGGGGTCCCTCTACTGTACTGTACTGTCACTGTACTGACCCACAGGAACGCACCCAGGGTGCCGGCCTGATTCCGGCGAGCCGACCCATGTCCGAAACGGTTGAGAAATGACAGAGTTACCGTGTGGGGGTCCCTCTACTGTACCTGTACTGTCACTGTACTGTCCTGGCACACCCTAAATCACCATATATATACAGTTAATATGTGCGTGTGTGTTTGTGTGTGTGCTAGGTTGCGCACAGGTGGTGAAAAACAACCATGCTGTTTTCGTGCTCAGACGCACCCACCCACCCAATCAGCCAGCCAGCCAGCCAGCCACCCACCCACATAGCTGCGTAAGGGAGTGGTTGCACCACTCAAAAATCACAGCAAGAAATCACCAAATAGGCCTAATTAAAATACCTCTTCTTTTATACACTTTTTTTAAACATATAAAAGTCACAGTCAAAAATTGCACAATTAGATGTCCCTCCCATCCACACAATCTCACCAATAGAATGTTCAATGACCAGACCTTTCCATTTGAACAATGGAAAATGTTCCACTCTGAAAAGTGTACCATTTTAAATAAAACACAAATTAAGTTCCCTGAACTAAATAGTCTCTTTGGTTACATTTGCCTGCAACTCCTTCACAGACCTACATTGTCACACTAATATGTCAAGAGAGATTAGGTCATTGATAACTTCTCGTCTCCATGGACCATGGCCTCATAAGTGGACTTCATTTTAACGTCCGGTATGGGTGACCTCATCCGGCAATCAACAACAGTGTGAATGATGTCTTTGAATATTGTCCTTTTGTTGTAAGCAGCACAAAGATGAGCACAGGTGCTTTGGCCAATGGCCACACACACACACACACCAGAGTCCTTGGGAACCATCGCTGCTTGGCACAGAGAGAAAAGGCCACCGACAACTTATCCACTTTGTGTTGCTGAGGAAACATCCTACATCGTTTCAAATATCCCCTCCCATTACCTCAGCCATGGCCTGCTAAGGGATCATTTATACTTGGAGAAACAGACGTTTCTTGCCAAAAATCTGATTTTCAACTGACTGTATAACGTTAAACGTATAAATTAGGCTTAACCAGACTAACTAAAAAGATTCACATTAAAGGCACTGAGAGCAATAAGGATTTCATACAGTATGCGTGTTAGCAAAGTCTACACATTTTCTTTGAAATAGCTGTGTAATGTATAAAATAATTGTAAAAATAAGTTATAACTTACTAAAAGTAAATTCCCTTTAGTTTTCAATTACTGTTCCCTTTCAGTATTGGTCTCTCACAGTTGTTGTTAGCCAAACATATGTCACACACAACACAGAAACACAGAAAGGACTGAACATAATCCGGGTAAATATCAGAATATAGAACATGACAACTGCCCGCAGTGCTCCGAACATCTATTTAGGGCGTGGAGACAGAGGGTATTTTAAGTAAGTGGCCAACTCAATTGCAGTCTTCTCCCTTGTGTACAGTAGTACAACACAGTAGGGAGTCATTCACAGGTCTAAAGCCTAAACACGTGTTTGGCTAGCCTGTAAAAACATAATTAAACGTTTAAAATAATAATAATAATTATCATTATAGTTTGGTAAAAAAAAGCGCTGTCTACTGTTTACTAAGAGATCATAGCAGCTATGTGGAGGATCATTTAGAAAATGATCTGCCGCTCTCTTTTCAGCCCCAGGAAGAGTGTTAACCATCAGATCAGTGCTATAAAAGTGGAGTGGGTGTCCGTTTGGGGACTTCCTGTCATGTGGTTCCACTTCCCGTGGCACCATTGTTTGGTGGTCTCCCTCGGGTTTGGGCTGGCCGGCGCCGACAGTGGCAGCAGCAGCAGCCTGTCTTTGTGTGACTGGCATCCATGTGGTATCCGGGGGGGGACAAAGACAACTTGGGTTCTGGTTGACTGCGGTTCACTGGCGCATGTAGAGTCGTAAGAGGCGTGCTTGGTGCAGCTGTTGCCACAGGCTCATCTCCATGCGCAGGTCGTGATTGATGTAGAAGCCCACGGCGTGGTAGCTGCTGTCGTAGTAGTGGTCAGAGTAGTTCCTGAAGTCTGGGGTCATGAAGCCGTACGCGCTGACCTTCATCGACAACAGCACACAGAGAAAAGAGTCAAGGTTAGGTTAGGGGCCAGTGACGGTTCTCACTGCCTCTGTATGTATTCACCTTTTCATATGGCCCATAAGTCCTCTTTCTCTTTGCTGTGTTGCCAGTTTTGCAAGAGAAACAAGTGACCAGGTCTATGAAAACAACCACAAATGAAAATAGCTGATCTACAAGCTCACGACGACACATTTTGAGGTTGTACATCTGTTATTTAAAAACACATTGAGAATAAATCAAAATATTTTGAATATTTTTTAAACATTTTAATAAAAAAAAGGTATAAAATATGTTTAGATGGATGTCCGTGGACAATTACATATTAATCTGGGGTTCCTTGATGTGGAGAAATGTGGAAGCCAGCCCAAATAAGCAACTACTGTACACTCAACCAGCTACTACCTCTACCAATAATTTATTTGCAAGTGACTTTACAGGAAAAAACAAGTCAAAGGTTGCTAATAATAAGCAGACATGGCAACGCAGCCTGAAGGAAGCAAAGCACACACACAAGGAGCCCCAGTGCCTTGGCGGGGAAAAACGTGGATAGCACATGTGAAACCTAACTGCGTCATGGTTTCCTGTGAGCGACAGATGAAAATAGACAAAGTTATATTTGGCAAAAATAGTCAAACATTCGGGGAAAATAGTAAATCTACAAGCGTGTCACATTGCAACGTGTTGGGAGCTCGTACATCTGTTATATTGGCTATTTGCAGTACAAGGAAGCAATTTCATCCACACCAGTACAATAACTGTAGCTCTAACCATAAATAAAGAGCATCAACAATGATATTGTTAGAGTTGTGGTTATTGTGCTTGGCAGTGGCGTGCACAGATAGACACTAGGGGGTGCTAGAGCACCACCTGCCCTTGCCCTCTGGGCAGCAATGTGCCCTTTTGAAAAAAATGGCACATGAGAAAACTGTTGCGCCTTTCTTTGTCCTTTTTTTCTTCCAAACTTGACTACCGGTAGCGGTGGTCTCAAAAACACAAGGAAAACTTTGACAGAAAAAGACTCGCTCACCGTATAGAAAATATAAGTAAAACTCCTTGGACTGAGACTTAAGAAAATATTTGTTATTTTATTTTATCATGCTCATAAAGTGCTCTGTGCTTAAAGTGCAATTAAAAAGCAAACGTTTCGGTCCTAAGACCTTCATCAGTGCTATCATAGCACTGATGAAGGTCTTAGGACCGAAACGTTTGCCATTTAATCAGTGCTATCATAGCACTGATGAAGGTCTTAGGACCGAAATGTTTGCCATTTAATCAGTGCTATCATAGCACTGACGAAGGTCTTTGGACCGAAACGTTTGCTTTTTAATTGCACTTTGAGCACAGAGCACTTTATGAGCATGATCAAATAAAATAAATTTTATTTTCTTAAGTCTCAGTCCAAGGAGTTTTACTTCTATTTTCTATACGGTGAGCGAGTCTTTTTCTGTCAAAGTTTCCCTTACATTTCTTTTTGTACAGTGTACAGTTTGTGGACCATGGTGACATTGATAAAAAAAAGCTTCTAATTTATTATTTATGCCCAAAAAACCAATAAATCTTACACTATTAAAGTGCAAATAACATGCATTTTAAAACTGCTTTTAATATTTAATATCATATTGTCTATGTCCATCAAAGTTATTTCTAATGGTTTGAGCCTCAATCCCCACTCTGATATAACCAGGCCTTGTCATTTCTTTCTGGACTTTGAAAGCAGTTTTAGCTGCAATACCACAATGTCCTGAGGTGGTGGGGTGCTGATATGCAGATTATTTAATATTTGAGTCATTATAATACTGATGCTAGATAAAACCAGGCTTGTTTCCATTCCATGCCAGCTTGGAAAATCAACAATAGTGAACATTGTAAACAAAGTGGAAATGCAAATTTGGAACTGAAGACTGAAGAAGGAGGAATTATACAAATTAGGGTGACATTGATGACATCACGATGAGACCAAAATCAGTTGAGCTGTTCCTGAGAGCAATTTCTATTAAAGCACCTATATGATATGAAAGCCTGATTGTTCAAAATTGGTTATTTGTGTGGATAGAAAACACATATGGGAGCCCTAAAAATACAAAAGAAATTGAAAAAGTTGAATTTTACGTTATAGCTCCTTTAAGGCAACCGGCCGGTTCCACAAGGTGCCCTTTTTTCACGTTAGCACCTGCCCCTCTAAATGTCTGTGCACGCCACTGGTGCTTGGTGTGAACTGTGAAACGCCCATTAGGCTGTAGCTGGCCAGTTTTTGCTCTGAACTTCATCTGCCAGGCGTGTAGTGTTTCCACACCTGCTGTTCTGAGTCAAACTCCCAATTAGCCCTTATGCAATAATGGTTTCACACGTGCTAATCAGAATCCACTACAATTATTACATTTCACAGGAGCTGGCTATTAGGCTAAGCATTTCCACCAGAACAAATGGTCTGCTCCAAACTAATTCTGTTCTAATTGTTACTAGGGGAGCTTTGCTCATTTAATCCCCACATACTAATTGGTTCAGGCCTCACACAAATCAAAATTAATGCTTTGGACTCACAACAGGTGAGTAGATAATAAAACATCATGGGAAGAGAAGCAAGACAGGAAGACAAGACATGAACTGTTGACTGCTTCTTCGGGAGTGACTCTTCTCAGCTCAGTAATCAATCAAGGTTACATACAGAACCGCTGATAGGATATGACAGGATAAATATTGACTGCTAATCAGACAAGTGCAGTCATGGTCATACCGCTGTTGCTAACTCATTTGTGTGTGTGTGTGTGTGTGTGTGTGTGTGTGTGTGTGTGTGTGTGTGTGTGTGCGCGCGTATATTTACACAGCAAGATGTGTCTGTTAGTTTACAATAGTTTACATTACCTGGTCACAGGTGTGGACAGCAGCCAATAGCATCACAGCCCCAGTGGATGGACGGTATATGTCCTTGTATCTGGTCTTCAGAGTGTGGGATCGGAGGAATCTGATGACATCATTACATACACAGAATTGGAATCCATGGTAGTATTTTTGATATTAAGTTTAAGACAGTCAGGTAGGTTGTGCACATCCAGACCCTCGCTGGCACTGGACAATAGGTAGTTACCATGTAAAAGAGAGACGTCTGCACACAGCTCTGCTCCACAGTGTTTCATTTATTTACCACACGGTGGAGCAGAGCTGTGTGCAGACTATTTTTGGTAGTGTCAAGAAATCATTGATCAACTGGCGTCAGAGACAGTGTTTATTTCTAACATATTTGTTGTATTACTCATGACAATTGAGTTAAACACTTGTGTCATCGTAGGACCAAGCTGCACTCAAAACTATTTAATACCAGGCCTGTGCCATGGAGTATTGATTCTATATTATTCAGATTGTCAGAACATATTATAATGCCAGGGGTGAACAACATAATAACAAGACAGTATGGGTCAATACTCATAACTAAAAGTGAATATTATTTAAATTCCACATTAGGTATAGGCTTGTATTGTGAGCCGAGTGGAGCCAACCATGCCTAAACGTAATTATACTAACAGTGCCTAACCTAATCCCAAAACTGCAGGAAAATCTGGGTGGGGACTGGGGAAGCAAATAGTCATCACCCACCCAACACGGCAGAAGTGCCCTTGAGCAAGACACTGAACCCCCAACTGCTCCAGTGGAGCTGTTTAGTGGCCAACAGCATCAGACTGTTCTACTGGTCAGTACAACAGTATCAGAGTGTGGTTGTACTGGTCAGCTCCCAGTACAACAGTATCAGAGTGTGGTTGTACTGGTCAGCTCCAAGTACAACAGTATCAGACTGTTGTTGTACTGGTCAGTACAACAGTATCAGAGTGTGGTTGTACTGGTCAGCTCCCAGTACAACAGTATCAGAGTGTGGTTGTACTGGTCAGCTCCCAGTACAACAGTATCAGACTGTGGTTGTACTGGTCAGCTCCCAGTACAACAGTATCAGACTGTGGTTGTACTGGTCAGTACAACAATATCAGAGTGTGGTTGTACTGGTCAGTACAACAGTATCATACTGTGGTTGTACTGGTCAGTACAACAGTATCAGACTGTGGTTGTACTGGTCAATTCCCAGGTTTTAATGTCTGTCTGTTTTTTTCCATGTGCAGGGCGTTGCTGAAAATGAGTGCTTGTGCTTAGCTACTACCCTGGGTAAATAAAGAACCCATAAAAACAATTGAGCACTGAACCACTCACCTGTTTCTGAGGTAACGGATGAAATCAGGGTGGTACATCTTAAACTTGCTTGCTGACACATTTTCCCCGAAGTAGTCAGGTGGCCTGAAAAGGAAAGACGGGAATGCTCAAAAAACAGATACAGCCCCACAGGCCAGATACTACTCAGTAAACACGCACAACGCACATACACAGCAGATAGAATTACCAACTTTAACACTTCCATTTCAGGAATGGAGAAACGTATATCTGATAATTGCTATAAGGGCGTATCTCCGTGATATATGACATGCTGGTTTCCAATTCATCTGAAAGCTCTAATGATAGATTGAGGGCTTGGAAGGAAGATGTACAAGATGATATATCCTTGGTTGACTGGGGTGCCATATGTGCGAAAATACACAGGCAAACTGCAAATTAGGAAAAAAAAAAACTAGATTAGGATTGCTACAATAAATTCTTCCTGCTATATCCAGAGGGACACAAGATAAAGCGTAATGAACAAATGTTTATAGATATATTACTTTTACAAGCTAATAGAGTGATATAGCATTAGTTCCATTCCAAGCATTAGTTTTGCACAAAAAACACTCCTTGGGAAGAAAACGGCCATAGCCGTCATCACAAACGTGATGAGGTCAGCACATTTGGTCAAGTGGATATGGCCTAATTTAGCCCAAGGAGTGTTTTTTGTGCAAAACTAATGCTTGGAATGGATTCAGAATCATGAAAAACCCCTAGTTTCATATGTCACATGCTACTTAAAGAATGATGAAATTTTGACTTTTTGGCCTTATATAGGATGTTATGGGTATGGTCACATATTATGCTAATAACTCAATTCCCCACAGGAGTTGAATTTCAAACTTTTAGTACATGTTATTAGACACATTTAGAAACACATTGGTGAAGAAATTTCTTGGTAACGATTTAGTTCCCAGATTTTCATAGATTTCACTTACTACCTGGAAGAGACCAGACAAACAAAGTATTACACAGTGGTTCAGGGAATTGTCTTCATGTTTACCTTTGGAAAACATACATTCTTAAGGACAAACAAGAAATGTTTCAGGAGGTGTGGGGTCGTTTTTTCCAGTAAAACAAAAAATTAATTTCATTTTCAATTTCTTTCAAATCACACACTAAAGCTAATGGTAAGGTCCCAGAATGCAGCTGTGCACAAAAAGATCTCTGACTTTTGGATATATTTTGTGTAACATAAGGTTCAGGGCCATAATTATTTTTAACAAGAGGATATGTTTTGGTTTGTACCATAAATCAACAGCCCAACTCTCCTTATACCCAAGGAACATATAGTTCTGTATTCCATGAATACAGAAATTACAGCATAGTCTATTTAAATAAATAAATTATGAATTATTCATAAAATAAATTGGCCCAGGGGTAACCATTAGAAATGTCCCAGTTAAAAATATTTTTTGGTTAGTCTGTCATCGGACATATTAACAAGTCTATTCCAAAGTCTCAACATCTCACCTTTGTGTCTGATATATTTACGGGCATCCATCCCATATCTTGACCCCAGGGCTCTGTATACCAGCTGAATCAGAAAGAACCTGAGTGCCTTCCTTGAAGTTCATATGCTATCATCTAAAGTGAGGCCAAGATATTTATATGTCTGGAATTTTGTTTTAGGAAAGGTATTTTTGCTTTAGCAGACTCTTTATGCAAAGCGTGGGGAAAAAAGGCAGAATGTTTTGTTTGTGAAATAATGAATGAATGAATGAATTTTTATTTTCGTGTCTTGTCGTTAAGACCCATCCCTTACGGGATTATAAGACACCAACAACATAAATAAACAATATCACGTTCACTTCCCACACAGAAGTTACACCAAGTATGTTGTGTAAAAAAAGAAAAACTGTTTCTTTTATACAATGCAATATTGAAGCAATGATTTGTATGGTGTGTCCCATTAAATCCATGTGGGCTGGGCGCCTTGGCCGCATGACACAAAAATAAATAATCTATCTATCTATCTGTTATACAAGGCTTTAGAATTTGAGAAGAAAGGGAGTCTACAGGCAACCGCGCCTCAGTCAAACAAAGCAAGCCTGGTGTGTCACAAGAGCAGGATTTGAAGAATTGACACTGACAGCTGCCAGCTGTGTTTTGATTGCATTATGACCAGTTACAGTAGCAGTGTTTATAACTGTAATCTCACAGTGTTAAATATCCGGGAGCAACCATAGACAATAAACTCACCTTTCAGACCAATGCAGATAACATCTACAAAAAGGCAAGGCAGATTTACAATGATTCTACCCACCCTCTTCGCTCTGAATTTAGCTTAGGGCAAAACTAGCTAAAAAAAGAAGGGTCACAAAACTTTGTTTGTGCTGCTGTGGACATTTTAAATTAAGAAAATGTTTAAATAGTTGCTGTGTTTATGTGAATTAATTTTATATAGTATTTTAATGCATCTGTGTATTTTATGTAATGTTTTATGTAAATGTAATGGACAATAAAGTTTTCCTTATCCTTATCCTTATCCTTTGTACTTGTTGGTTGGTACTATAACAGGCAAACGTTGGATGAAAAATAACAATTCTACATTCTCTAATTGTGTAGACTTCTTGTAAATTAAGTAATGCAGATGTTTAACAATAATCTTGAGAGCGTAAAGAGTTAAAGGTCTATGAGGTTCCATTTGGTTACCAACTCTCAATCATTTAGCTGGGGACCACCTGGAACGTCCTCAAGGACCACGGGTGGTGACCAGACCACTGGTTGAAAACTGCATTATACACATGGACTTCATAGGAAGTCTTTCATTCACAGTCTTTCGTCAGAACATTGGCAAGAGTTACGATGATTCACTCAAATGAAGGAAGGAAGCAACACTTACGAGTCACTGTGCTCTGGGCCTCTCTCCACCGGGGTGTGCGTCGCAGCTGCCTTCATCAGCAGGTAATCACGGTCGTGGTCTGGCAGGAAGACGTAGCGTGTTTCCTACGGAACACAGCGAGGAGAGGAGGGAAGGAAGGCTGCTGGTGAGTTAAAGATGTCGTCTGTATGGGACACACATACAGTACCAGCTCCCGACATGGCGTCTCTATTTTGGGGAGCAAGGTTTCCCAAATGTTTCCAAAATAGACGATCTATAGGGCCCTATCTTGTGCCACCCCTGAACTTATTTGGCATTTTTTACTATTTAAAAATAGTTCAAATAGCCTAAACCCCTTATCCCTAAACTACTTTGCCTTTTTTTGAAAAACATTTTTGAATTGTTCAATTAGCTGATCTACTGCACATCGACACGTTGTGAGCTTGTATATCGGCTATTTTAACTATTTAAAAAGAAAAAAATCTAAATAGTAAAAAAAACTAAAAGGCAAAGAAGTTTAGGGATAAGGGGGTTTAGCGTGGACGAAAATAGAGCCAATAGGGCTCCATTTTCGTCACCGCTAAACCCCTTATCCCAAAAAAAAAAAAAGGCCAGTCTACAAGCTCAAAATGTGTCAATGTAGATTGGCTAGTTGAACTATTCAAAAATGTTTTTCAATATAGTAAAAAAAGCAAAGAAGTTTAGGGATGAGGGGTTTAGCAGTGACGAAAATAGAGTGTTCTACCCTCGCATTTATGCAGAGAGATGTATTAAGTATTAACGTATGTATTATATTAGGACTATAGCTGAAATTGAGCTTCTGGCTAACTCTAGCCCTGTCCATTTACAATTTTACATGGATGTGAAAACTGACGTGTTATTAAAATAAATAAAATACCCTATTCCAATGCCTCTTATATTTATATTGCACGGCTTGTAGTACTGACTACAGACACAGGGGGTCCTCAGTACTGACGTCAGACACAGGGGGTCCTCAGTACTGACCTCAGACACAGGGGGTCCCCGGTAGCCCTGGCCAGCGTAGGCCCGCATGGAGTTCCTCAGTGTGTTGGTGGAGAATGTGTAGTGGGTGGTCCGAGACCCCACATCCTGCTCGAAACCTTTAATGACAGCCCCATTGGTCCTGGAAATCAATTATGTACACACGCACACGCGCACACACACACACACACACACACACACACACACACACACACACACACACACACACACACACACACACACACACACACACACACGTTAATTGCCACTTAGTCCATTGGTCACCGTGGAAACCACATGCAGAGAGTACCAGTTTCTGTGCTCTGGAACACTGTTTCCCAAACAGAGGGTCGGGACCCATTTGTGGGTCACGGACCCACAAATCTCTCTTCTGGGTCTCGACCTGAGACGGTTTGGGAAGTCTGCTCTGGAGGAGCACCTGGATGACATCGTCAGTGGTACGTGAGAACAACAAGCCTAGGCTCTGATGATATCCTGCCATCCATCATATATGGATGGCAGGATATCTGAGAGTGAATTACTTAGTTGCTGCGGTCTAGGTCTAGCCAACACCAACTCTGGATTCCTGGATCGCTGCCCTCCACAATTTCCTATCCAACATCAGGTTCTTGAGCTCTGCAGTGTTGCCTGCCAACAGGCCGGTTCCCGGCCTGAGGGGGTAAAACACCAAAAGGGGTTCCCGCCCAGAATGGGTTAAGGAAGGGCAACAATGTGAAATGTGAAAATGAGATTAAATTAAAGACGTTATTGTCCACACCCAGTAGGAGATTGTCTTTGGCTCACACGGCATGAGATAACCGCAACAATACATTAGTAAGAAAAATATAATTGAACTGTGTTCACAAGGTATATGTTTAGTTTCACATGGTACTTTGGTGTGCTTATCAACTCTTGCAACACCGACGTACAATGAATTATGAAGTATGAATAATGCTGCATTCACACTGGCAGGTACAAAGATACAGTTCACCATTCTTTTTCAATGTACGTACGTGTACGTGACGAAGTCAGTCTGTATATCATGTATGTATGTATGTACAGTATGGATCATAGACGTTCTAGGGCTATTAACTTGTAAACTGAGAACATTCATCTAATATTCAAAGATGTATTCACCAGTTAGTTGATTTTAAATGTATTTGTGTGTGCTCGTGCTCCGGACATGTGACTTTTGTGCCTGGACAAGTGAATGGGAAATGTACTCGTCCGAAGGACAAGTGCGAGTGTGAACGCAGCATTAGGCTTCGAAGCAGGCCACAGATGCCATCCATCTACCTGAAGACGTAATCATGTCGGTCGATCTCGCTCCCTTGCTTGGAGTCTTTCAGTATCCCGCCGTTCCCCACCACTGCACATCGGACACACTGGGATCTGTTGCTTCGCTGATTCCAGTCGTCAAACATTTGCCAGTTAGCGGACGAGTTGAGCACAGAGAGAGTTGCCACCAGCGCTGTTGGCACAGAAATAGAAACAATTAGCGTTCGCTTCCGGCTTGACCTGGAGGGTCCCAATATTATATGTGGAAGTGCCAGTCTTAGAGAAGTGTATTTAATACGTAGGCCATGAATGAAAATGTCTTCCCTTCCCAGACTTCCTAAAAGCAGCAGCTCAGGACCAGCTAAATTAAGCAAATTAAAAGATAAGATCTTCTTGCTGAATATGACATTGCTAGATCTGTTTGTTTTGTTTTTCTTTCTTGTGCAACTGCATACTCTTGAGAGACAGACTTGTATGTGATTGGTTGAGAAGAGAAAGAGGGTACTGTATGTGTAAGGGCAAATAGACACACATATCTACTTCTCAATGAACGCGATAAACATCCTAACCGATAAGAAATATAGTGCAAGTAAGTGTGCTTGACTGGTTTGTCATCCTATCCTCTCTTAGAAGTAAACTTGAGAAGGCCAGATACGGTACAAGCAACATATGCTGACAGCTTTTAAAAGCTCCATTTGACCGGAACAATCTTTCTCTCAGATCTTTTATCTCTCCTGTGCACACCACGCCATGTATGGCCTACGTGTGTGCAAGGCGCAAGTCTGCACCTCGACAGAGTGCATTTCTAGTTATGTCTGTGTCCCTGTTATCCCCATATATGGAGTTCTTTGTCAGGCATGCCCAAATATGGAGTCTATGCAGATGTCAGAACAGCATTGTGATGTCAGCACATGCCAGCTCCATATATGGAGATCTAGGGGTGATCACCAGCACAAGAGCAGAGGCTTTTGTGCTGGTTCTGGACAACCGGCGATCCGATGGACTCGACACCGGGCACTGCACTCCCGGTGGCGGTGTGGAACGTGTGTGTCAAGTTTGAAGTCGGTGGGGCGAACGGTTATAGAGTACGTAATAATAGGATAATTAAAGCAATTGAAGACTTACTCTTATAGTCAACCCCTCCCCAGCCATGTGCTCCTGGGTACGGGCTCAGTCGCTCATACTGCTCAGGAGTGGCGGACTTGGCCCACTGGAGGACCGGAACGTGCCTCAGAAAACGGTCGGCGAGGTCAGTCGACGTGACCGTCCTTGTTATGCTGTCGGGGCAGTCCTGATGGGAGGAGAAATAACATACCACGACAGTGTCATCATTGTATACACGTATAGCAGACAGCCAGCTAGACACGACCACGAACAGGACACGCATAAACACACGATGCAAACGCTAAAAACTTTCACACGCCCATGACAACTCCAAACCTTGAAAGAAATGTGACGCGCGCATGACAAGACTATAATTTAGGTTTTAACGCCAACGTTACATACGACATAATGTCTGCGAGATAATTACGAAGCCCACACTACCGAACCAACAGCATTAGTTTCACCCGACAGGATTCTCCACCACAATCTCTCATCAGAGGCAATTGCAGTACAGTATATTGCGATTATACAGTGTGTAGCTAGACAAGAGCAACTCTGATGATACGTGGGAAGCTGTGGGTTTTGACCTGAGTACATGTGCTCATTGTGAAAGGTACGTGTAAGAGTAAAGTATATCTGCCTGACACATCAGCAGAAACAAACCTAATCTGATTGGACTGATTGGCTGAGCTGTAGTTATAACAAAGCATAGCAGTCTTTACTGCCATGCCTTCTGGGCATTGGGCAGCGCTACTCGTTGGGAAAACCACTATGCTGCATCTGAACCTGGTGATTGCTCACATGAGAGAGACACAAAACCCTGAGGGAGACTTCAAAGAATGTTTTCATTTTATGTGTGTGTGTGCGTGTGCGTGTGCGTGTGCGTGTGTGTGTGTGTGTGTGTGTGTGTGTGTGTGTGTGTGTGTGCGTGCGTGCGTGCGTGTGTTTTCCACACCTTGGTGAACTTCCGAGAAACATTACAGAGTGTGTTGTGTGCTCATCGTGACACCATGGGGCAGAGGGTTACCGTGCCTGGGATACTTGACTTGACTCACTTGGGAAGACAAGCACAGGCATTTTCCCCTGTGGCAGCATCCACTTTATATTAAGCCTGAGCTCTCTCAACTGATCATCACCTTGTCCAGCCTGCTGAAAAGGTGCGTCAGACGTGTGTGTGTGGGGCTCTGCCACAGCTGGGGAGCAGAGGAGTTTCTCCAGCCAATCGCAAACACTGGGTGAACTAGACTCAAGCACAACACTATATACAGTATGAGGCCTTCTGGGCTTTGGGCAGCACTACTCAAGACATGTGCCGACATGCGCTGATAACCTACAGGCTTCTGTAATGTATTTTAACCACAGAGTCAATCTGTATGACGTTCAGTGTTGAGCAATAGAGAAGGGCAACACCCTTTCTCAGCATCAGAGGTTTACAGTATGGACGGTTGCAGACAGTCCAGTCACAACAAGAACGAACGCATTCCATAACAACACTGACATTCATTTTAGACTCACTGTTTGTAGTGGGATGTCTTCAGTGGCGTAAGTATCTCCGAGCTCGGGTGGCTCTGTCGACTTGGCAGCGCGGGTGCTGGGCAGCTGCGGCTGAAGGTTAGATTCTTTGGTAGTGGGCTTGGCCGTATCTTTGGCGTCAGGCGCGGGTTTAGACTCTAAAGTGCGATCTCCCAGAAGCGGAGGCGGGTCACTGCTCTTCTTGGCTGGTGTTATTATTGCTTCAGTGGTTGTTGTTGTTCTTGTCGTCGTTGTGGCTACTCTGGGTTCTGTCGCGGTTTTAACGTGAGCAGCACTTGTATGTTCATTAACGACTGTACTTCCAGACACCAGTGTGGGGTCAAGGGTCACGGCGGGAGGCGGCGTATGGATCCAGTGGTCTCTGTTGAAGACGAGAGAGTCTTGTGATCTGCCCAGAAAACAAAAAAAAGTACGGAATTGAGAATGTGGTGGCTAACTTTTTTTGTACTTAAAGTGAAAGTAATAATACTGCAATGTAGATCAAAATACTGCGTTACAAGTACAAGTCCTGAATTAAAAATGTACTTAAAAAAGTACAAAAGTATTGGTATCAAAAATCTACTAAAGTCTTCCACAAGAATGCTACGAATGGCACTATAGGTATCACATGGATGGACCGCATCAGAAATGTGGACCTCTATGGGGACCTACCACGGGTCACGGACAAAGAGAGAAGGATGGTGGCTGGCAGCCGGCAGGGCACTGCGTCAGGCACCCAGAACTAGAGGCAAGTAAATGTACCTTATGGGAGCCAACCCAGGGCAAAACCAGGAGGGGAATGAAGCGTACCACCTATGTCGACGTGCAGCGGCGCGACAGCTTGGCTAACAACACTGCAGAGCTCAATGTTGGCTAGACCTCACTCTCGCAGTAGTAGGTATCAAAAATGTACTTAAAGTACCAAAGTTAGAAAGTACTCTTTATGAAGAATGTCCCATTTCAAATGTATAAAAGGTCTTTGAAAATAGCAGGTCTACAAACTCTCAATTCCGTGTGGTGGTCACTATAGTGAGGAAGTGGTAAAGTGCCCCAAAACTCCACATTTCAACTTCAATGCACCAAAATATTTGACTTTTTTAGTGATCAAAAAGTATTATTTAATATACTTTTGTGCGCAAACACATTTTCACAATAATGGATCACATCGGTGGAATTAAAATATATAAAAACTGTATCTTTAAGAAAGGGGTTATCACAGTTATCACATCTTAATTTTTGCAACTCACTGAAGCCTTTGTTGTTGTTTGGCTTATGATGCTCCTTTTACAGACACTTAAAATGAGGTTAGTAAAATGAGGTGCAACAGAGATAGTCTGCAACAGATTATCTCTGTTGCAGACTTTAACTTAATATTCAAGGGTAGGCCTATAGACTTTTCTTTCTCTGAGGTTAGCGTGATTGATTGATTGATTGATTGATTGATTGATTGATTGATTGATTGATTTGATTGAGATCTGTTAGGAGACTTTGCCTGTGTCATCATGTGATCTCAAATCACATGCAGTTTCACCCATGCACAGTTCTTTGACTTGGCTCAGCCTATCTGCGATCATCATGGCTATCCTTGTTTGTTGTTTACTGATAAGGGGAAGTGCCAAGTGAAAGAAACAGATTAGTTTCCTCTGAACGGTTTTTGTTGTCTGTCTACTCATTTCTTCCTTATTCCACACTATGACTTCCCATGGCAACCAACGAAACTAGTCCAGTCAAATATTTATCTTAGACTTTGTCAAAGAATGCACACAAAAGATGTCTCTGCAACCATTATCCAGCAATGTCACAAAACATCCTGTTGAATTACTTGCCACGTTTCATATTTTTGGGTTGCCTTATTAGCGATAGCTCGGCACCAGATGGACCTTAAGCCACTAAGACCCGCCGAACAGATTCTACAAAATGTCTTCTAAATAGTGACAGTTTTCTGAAAATCCTATGATTCTGTAAATCTGTATCAGTGGTTCTCAAACTATTTCATGTCAAGGACCCCCAGAATTATCTGTATTTGGCCACGAACCCCCATCGAAAAATATGTTGTTTCAGGGACCTCCCAGGAGCAAAGATTTGAGTTAAAAACGTTTGCTGTGAAATTATATATATTCTATAGATCTACAAGCTCAAATTGTGGCACTCTATGCCACACTATGAGCTTATAGATCTGCTATTTTTTCAACAGCTAAAGTTTCAAATAATGGTTAATTTTGTTAAAGGCTAAGGCCTCACAGATGTGTTCCATTCCAGGTCTTAATGGACTAATTTATTTCAATTACAGCAACGAGACAGCTGCGGTTTCAGGTAACCATGGTGCTTGCTGGCTTTGCCCTTGATTGGTCACTTGCTAGAGGGTCTCCTCTCCGACCATATGGTGCTGATGTCGTGCTCAGCAGGAAGAGGCAACCTCATGAAGCTCCACTAATGAGGCACAAATGTAATAAAGCAGTCATATTAAAGTGGAACAGGAACTCGTTAATGTCCAACGTATACGGAGATCAAGAGCACAATAAGGACGGGAACAGGAAGGCGAGGACAACCTAGCTGGTATGAATGTAGACCGTTATAAATGCCCCTTAAATATTATATAGAGAAGTGAAACAATATTCTGATGTTTTTGTGTCTATAGGTATAATCCATGGTGGCATGCATTTAAAAAAAAGATGACACTGTTGTGATTTTAAAATGACCAATGATGTATTCTATCTATAAAAAAAAAGAAAAATAAGTATGGGCTTGATTGCCTTTCAGTCTATGAGTTTTATGGGTAAGTCTCCCATTGGTTTAGATTAGAGGCAGCCAATCATGAAAAAGTGTCTACTACGGGCGCTACCAAAGGTAGTAAATGTAGACCAGGCGCTTTTCAAGCACCTGGAATAAAACGCAAAAACCTCCTATACAAAATCCACTAGGATTCGGCAAGAGGTGCATGGCTCAGGCGGCTGGATGGTAACCGCAAGGTTGCCTGTTTGAACCCGGGCTCCCCCAGAGTTAGTGTCGAAGTGTCCTTGAGCAAGACACTGAACCCCAAATTGCTCCTGATGTGCTGGTTGGTGCCTTGCATGGTTTCCCCCGCCATCGGTGTATGAATGTGTGTGTGAATGGGTGAATTGATGCACAATCTATTAAGCAGGCGCTATATAAATGCACCATTTACCATTTACCAAGAGAGTGATGGCAAGGAAGAGAGCGAGACAGAAGGATATGCACATGGTTATTTAAATACCCACACATTCAGATAAAAGCACAGCCCCAGAAGATGCAGCAGCCACTCTGGCAGCTCAAAATGAAAGACTTGCGGGTGACGAATACTGAAACTTATCATTTAGTCCTAACTAGTGTCTGAAATAGACCAGTGAGAGAGACGGCCACCCCCCCCCCCCCCACCACCACCAGCAGCATACATTTCTTTCTCTGTTCTTAATGCATCTTATCTGGGTTCGCTGGCTTTTAAAGCTGGAACTGTGCCCAGTGTAACACGGCTTACATTTCACATATGCAAGAGACCACCTCCTGTGAAATAACTCTAGGGACATTTTTTTCTTTCATTAGTCTAACAGAGAACTGTGTGGCTCCTTTGTTAAAACCACAATGAGTACAACGAGAAGGGGAATAAGTAGTGGTTACTGAAACCCTGGAACTTTTAATTCCCTCCATGAACTTCAGGGTTTGACCCCGTCTCGTTATACAACCGTTGGCCATTAACCCTCTTGCCTGAGGCACGTCTTATTGGCAAATGCTCTGTGAAGGTAGGCACACCTTTGGCGCAAATAGCAGATCTACTCTCTTACGTTGTGAGCTTGTTGTTGTGAATTGTTGTGAGATAGCTGACTCAGCATAAGCATGGCCGGATATGCTTCCCGCTCCCCTAATACAATTTGAAGACTACAGAGAAAATACATCATAAAAAAACACTGAAACCAGATATAATCGTTGAGGAAAGTTTATGCGTGTACATACTAGGCCTATGTAAACTCTTCATTTCCATTTTCCAGCCTTTTTTTTTTCTTCTTTTTACACTATACGATTATTTTATACTGCATTTATATGAAACGCATCTTGTCCATTGGCTTAAGAAAAGCTGTGATGTGTATAAATATGACATTGCCCAATAAATACGTGTAGACAGGTTTCTTCTCCCCATCATAGATCTCACCTGCTTGGTGGTTCCGGAGAGCTGTCGTCGCCGCTGCCGTGGTGGATGCGCGCCAGGCGGTCCGCCATGTGCCAGGGCACGCGAATCTCCAGGTTCACACACAGGACGTAGAAGCTCAGCAAGGACACCACGGTCAGGCAGAACAGCACCAGCCTCCTCCTGCGTCCTCCCATCACGCGCGCCATGACGACGGCGATGATCATGAGCCCGACCCTGGCCGGCAGGCCGCTGCGTTCGTGGATGAGCCTGACCCTGGCCGGCAGGCCGCTGCGTTCGTGGCCCCTCCTGCCCTCAGCTCATCCTCCGGCGGAGGGAACATGAGGAGATGCTGCAGGGGGGGCTGGCCGACGACTCGGCCCGTCTGGAGACAATGCTTTGGGTCATCCAGGAGACGGACACAGAGAGGAGGCGATGGTGGAGGTGGGGTGGGGGGTGTAAATTAGCCCCACAATAGGATCTGGGCACCGCGCTGGAATTCTGTCAACACACACAGGGGAAGGAGGGAGAGAGGCGGAAACTTTATCTTGTGGTGTCAACAGAGCAGCCAAATAATCCTTTTTTAATGAAACCACTGAGTGCTGCTCATATGCAGGCCGGATCACCACCACCTCTGTATCCCCTTTACAGTGCATCTCTCCCTCTCTTGGAACATTTCAGTGGTTTTCAACCTTTTCAAATCAAGGTCCATTATTTATTCGGCATTTGAGCCACGGACCAACATTTGATGAGATTTAGCCTCTAAGACCCAAAACAAAAGAATATTTTGTGGTCGTTGGATAAGATTTTGTCCACAATTCCATGCTGTAATGATGTTACCTTTAGGATAGATAACAGGCAAACGTTCAATCAAAAATAACAATTATTCTCTAATTGTGTAGACTTCTTGTAAATGAAGTGATGCAGATGTTTAACAATAATTTTACTATTGAGAGCGGGTCCATTTGGTTTCACTTTACACTGTCGAGAGTTAAAGATCTATAAGGGTCCACCTGGTTACCAACTCTCCATCATTTAGCTGGGGACCACCTGGAACCCCCTCGAGAACCACTGCTTTACTGCATTTTGACCTATGGCTAAAACCGACAGCCGGAGGCAGGGAAGTGATGGCTGGCTGTTACAGTACTGGTAAACTAGAACAGAAAAGTTCCCTTTCCCCTTCCAGGAAATGTTTTCTTATGCAACCCCCCGCCCCCCTGCCTTGTGGTTCAAATGAACATTTCTGAGCCTCCACAAATCTCACCAGGATCTAAAGATATTAGCATACATAGTGAAGACCTCCCTTCAACACTTCTCACCCCTTTGTAACGGCTGTGTAACAACAAACAAGTCCTGGGGCAACTTCACTGTTGATGAATTCAATGACTTCAGAATGTTAACGCATCCGTTACAAAGAAGTAAAAATAAGGAACACATGACAGTCATGACTGACAGCAATTGTCAACAATGCACTTCATGTAGTTTGAAGATAGGAATGGAAAGAATGTGTAGTGATGATGAAGAGCTGATAAGTCCAGCTCCCTCCACATCTCTTGATAAGTGGCACACAGGGAAACTACTGGGAAGGAATGCTTTCTCCCCCAACAAAAGGTTTTTTATAGACAAAAGAGCATTTCATATCCTTGGCAGGAATGTTCACCTTATAGAAATCAAATACTTTTGCCTGTAAGATCATTCTTGTGTGGGGGAAATGTCCTATTACAAAGTAAAATGCATTTACCAAGTTCAATTAACTAAACTGTTGGATATAATATCCCCCCCTGCTGTGGTCACACACTGTTACTCTCTTGTCTGTCTCTCTCCCTCTGGTGCGTGTCTTGTCTTACAAAGTTTGAATATGCAAACCAAAACATTTAATGTTTTATGCAAACATTTATGCAAAAAATGTCCCCTCACTCACCGGTCTTCTCAGCTCTCCTGTAGCGGCTGTGTGTGTCCTCTCTCTCTCTACTGTACACACACAGTTACAATACCTCCAAGTAAAGTCAAGTCAGGAGCAGCTCTGTCTGTCTTGTCTTCTTGCTGGAAGAGAGAGCGGAGGAGTGTGCTCTCTCTGAGTCCCGGCACAGTAGGGGCGGTACCATTGTGAAATGAGCAACAGCTGCTGGCAATTGGTCAACTCCCTCAAACCAGTGTGAGGGGTGGGTGGGGGGGTGACAGAGAGAGAGAGAGAGAGAGAGAGAGAGAGAGAGAGAGAGAGAGAGAGAGTCCCCCTTGAGTCTCCAACCAAGGTTGCAATAAAGTTAAGAAAGATGAGAAGGGAATACGGCTCTAAGGGGAATCCTCGCTATGTCAACAATGTGTAGAGATCATGAAACATAATGACAGACTTTGTCTGTCATTATGTGTGCCTCCCACAGACAGACAGACAGACAGACAGACAGACAGTGTGCCCCACACAGACAGACAGAGACAGTGTATCCCCCACAGACAGACAGACAGACAGACAGACAGACAGACAGACAGACAGACAGTGTATCCCCTAGACAGACATTGTATCCCCCACAGACAGACAGACAGTGTATCCCCCACAGACAGACAGACAGTGTATCCCCCACAGACAGACAGACAGTGTATCCCCCACAGACAGACAGACAGTGTATCCCCTAGACCATATATGTCAAACTCAAGGCCCGGGGGCCAAATCAGGCCCGCGAATGAATTATCTTTGGCCCGCGGGATGATATTTAATTAGTATTAGAACTGGCCCTCTGGTATATTGCAAGGAACTGTCAGGCCTGGGCCCGGGGACAAGAAGGAACTGTCAGGCCCGAGGCCCGGGGACAAGAAGGAACTGTCAGGCCCGAGGCCCGGGGACAAGAAGGAACTGTCAGGCCCGAGGCCCGGGGACAAGAAGGAACTGTCAGGCCTGGGCCCGGGGACAAGAAGGAACTGTCAGGCCCGAGGCCCGGGGACAAGAAGGAACTGTCAGGCCTGGGCCCGGGGACAAGAAGGAACTGTCAGGCCCGGGGACAAGAAGGAACTGTCGCCCAGGCCGTAGCGTAACGGTCTGGGCACCGGACTGGTAATCCAGTCGCAGTGTGCCGCGGGTTCGACTCCCGGACCCGACACGGCCTTTACTGCATGTCATCCCCCCATCTCTCTCCCGTCTCCCGTTTCCTGTCAGCCTACTGTCTGTCCCTTCAAAAATCAATAAAAGGCGTAAGCCGCAAAAAATATCTTAAAAAAAAAAAAAGAAGGAACTGTCAGGCCCGGGCCCGGGGACAAGAAGGAACATGCAGGACAAACGAACGTCCCAATTAAGGAACAGAAAAGAAACACACACAAAATAAAAACATGCTGAGCTCGAACCAAAGACGTTATGTCAGTGTTGTTGTTTGTATCAGCTACTCTACACAGCAAAATCCTCAGTGTCAATTTCCCTTCAGGGATTAATAAAATATGCTGTATCTCATCTCATCTCAACCAAGGCCGGTTCTAAGGGGGCAAGGGTGGGCATAGCCCACCCAAACGTGCGTCCTGCCCACCCAATCAAAGATTATGGAGTGTGTGTGTGTGTGTCGTGTGTGTGTGACACCGTTTGACGTAAGACAGTCAATAAAAATTAACTTTAATTTGTTTTGGCCTCGCATTAACTTTATGCACCGGTAATCATTGCCATAGTGTGTTTATTTCAGTAGCAGGGGCCTCCCAGTTTCTCCACCTCCACCAGGGCTGGTTCTGGAGGGGACAGGGGTGTGCAGACCCCACCCAAATGTGCGGTGCCCACCCAATCAAAAGTTATGGAGAATATTTATTTGTAGCCAATATAAAACATACCACAAAATATCAGTACCATTTATCAGTTCTGATTGGGTGGGCAGCATTTTTAGAGAAATTGAACCCATCTGAACACCGTTTACCATAAGTGCTGTTAACCGACAGGAAGTGGCGTGCACATAAGACACTGGGTGGTGCTAGAGCACCTGCCCTTTTGCCCCCTGGACAGCAATGCGCCCTTTTGAATGTTCGTTTTTTGATCATTTGATTTTTGTTTTGTACAGTGTACAGTATGTGGCCCATGGTGACATTGATCAATTCTGGATTAAAAGCTTCCAATATATTATTTATGCCCCAAAATCTATTAATCTCACACAAGGCAACCGGTGGTTCCACGCGCTCCACAAGGTGCCCTTTTTTTTCTTCACTTGAGCACCTGCCCCTCCAAATGTCTGCATGTGCACGCCACTGCCAACAGGGTCAATATTGGTCAAAGAAGGAGAAGATAGATAGATAATCTAAACTTGGTTTTATAGATTTCTCAGAGCTTTTATCAGTTATTATGGCCCAGCATGACAGGGTGCAGATCCTGGGTGATTTCAACATTCACAGTACCTGTTGTCCGTCCTCCTCTGTTTTAGCTAGAGACTTTATTAATCTTTATGAGTCTTTTAACCTTCTGCAATCAGTTAAAGGTCCTATCCACATAAAGGGACATACTTTATGGAGAGTGTGTGTGTGTGTGTGTGTGTGTGTGTGTGTGTGTGTGTGTGTGTGTGTAAAATAAAATAAAAATTAACTTTAATTGTTTTGGCCTCGCATTAACTTTATGCACCGGTAATCATTGCCATAGTGTGTTTGAATGAATGAATTAATTAATTTTATTTGTATAGCACCTTTCCAAACGTATAGTTACAAAGTGCTTTACAGACAGGTTATAAAAACACTAAAACAGTAATCATAAAAACAACAAAACATCAGATATAATAAAGCATGAAGAAAATAACAGGTCAATAAAACAATAAAAAGCAATATTAGGAAAAACACTTAGCATACAGATGTGTTTTTAAAAGCGTTTTAAAAGAAGGCACTGATTCTGCTAATCTAAGCCAAAGGCAGGGAGTTCCAGAGCAAAGGTGCCCGAGCCGCAAAGGCCCGGCCACCCCGAGTGACCAGACGCGTTGCAGGAGGAACTAGAAGGGCCCTCCCCGATGACCTAAGGGAGCGCACAGGGTTATGGGGTTTCAGCAAATCTCTTAAATAAATGGGAGCTAGGCCATGTAGAGCTTTAAAAGTAATTAATAAAATCTTAAAATCAATTCTGTAGCTTACAGGGAGCCAGTGAAGACTAAAGGCTAAAATCGGTGTGATATGTTCACGTTTTCTCGTGTTAGTGAGAAGGCGAGCCGCAGAGTTCTGCACCATCTGGAGGCGAGATATATATTTTTTGCTCATACCAGAGTACAGTGAGTTACAGTAATCCAGACGTGAAGATATGAATGAATGTATGACAGTTTCCAGGTCTGCAAATGACAAAAAAGGTTTAATTTTAGCGATATTTCTGATTTGATGGTAACATGACTGGACTACTTTGGTGATTTGGGTGTTGAAGGAAATATCCGGATCGAAGAAAACACCTAGGTTGCGGGCTGAGTGTGTGATGTTTGCGGATAGGGTGCCAAGTTCAGAATGAAATGATTGGGTTGAGTTTGGGGGGCCAAATATGATAATTTCTGATTTGGATTCATTTAATTGCAGAAAGTTATGAGACATCCAACTCTTTATGTCAGAGAGACACGCAAGAAGGCGTGGTACGTTTCCTGCAACACCAGGTTTAAGGGGGATATACAGCTGCGTATCGTCCGCATAACTATGGAAATGAATTCCATGGTTCCTAATAATGTTTCCAATTGGCAGCATGTAAATTGTAAAAAGTAGTGGACCAAGGATAGAACCTTGTGGAACGCCACATTTAAAAGGAGCTCGTGATGAGGAGGCCTCCCCAATCACGATTGAGAAGCTTCTGTTTGTTAAGTATGATCGGAACCACTCTAAAGTTTATTTCAGTAGCAGGGGCCTCCCAGTTTCTCCACCTCCACCAGGGCTGGTTCTGGAGGGGACAGGGGTGTGCAGACCCCACCCAAATGTGCGGTGCCCACCCAATCAAAAGTTATGGAGAATATTTATTTGTAGCCAATATAAAACATACCACAAAATATCAGTACCATTTATCAGTTCTGATTGGGTGGGCAGCATTTTTAGAGAAATTGAACCCATCTGAACACTGTTTACCATAAGTGCTGTTAACCGACAGGAAGTGGCGTGCACATAAGACACTGGGTGGTGCTAGAGCACATGCCCTTTTGCAATGTGCCCTTTTGAATGTTCGTTTTTTGATCATTTGATTTTTGTTTTGTACAGCGTACAGTATGTGGCCCATGGTGACATTGATCAATTCTGGATTAAAAGCTTCCAATATATTATTTATGCCCCAAAATCTATTAATCTCACACACTATTAAGGCAACCGGTGGTTCCACGCGCTCCACAAGGTGCCCTTTTTTTCCTTCACTTGAGCACCTGCCCCTCCAAATGTCTGCATGTGCACGCCACTGCCAACAGGGTCAATATTGGTCAAAGAAGGAGAAGATAGATAGATAATCTAAACTTGGTTTTATAGATCAATTCTCAGAGCTTTTATTATTTTATTATTTTTATTTTATTATTATGGCCCAGCATGACAGGGTGCAGATCCTGGGTTATTTCAACATTCACAGTACCTGTTGTCCGTCCTCCTCTGTTTTAGCTAGAGACTTTATTAATCTTTATGAGTCTTTTAACCTTGTGCAATCAGTTAAAGGTCCTATCCACATAAAGGGACATACTTTAGATCTCGTGCTCTCTGCTGGTGTCCTTAAACAACATAGAGCTAGAAACTTTTCCACCCTCTGACCATAAAGCTGTGCTTTTTAATACATTGATCCCTCTCCCAGATCCTAGACCTCGTACCTCTATCCGCTCCTGTGTATTCAACTCCAGTTCCGGTCAGCGTTTCTCCCAGGGTTTTCCAGCCCCCCAACCCCATGCTAACACTTCCTCCCTCCCCCCTCACTCTGTGGATGACCTAGTTGACGACTTTAATAAAACATGCACGAATATCCTAGACTCCATCGCACCATACAAAGTTAAATTCCCCAAAACAACTGGCCTACACTGGCTCAACGACCACACCAGGGCAATCAAAAAGCAATGCAGGAGAGCAGAACGGAGGTGGAAAAAAGACAAGCTAACTTCTTCCTTAACCTACCTAAAAGATCTCATGTCCAGCTAGGAATCAGCCGTGAAAGTTGCCAGTTATGTAAAGCACTTTGTGACTATGTCTTGAAATGTGCTATATAAATAAATTCATCATCATTATCATTATCATTAATCTGAGATGATAGCAGTTTTCTATGCATTTCGGGGGATTATTACGCTATGCGGTGCGTGCGGGATGCACCCCCATATATTCGTCCTGCCCACCCTAGTGGTCCAGGATCTCAACTCAGAAAGAACAGTGGGCTCAGGTCGTCTTTCTAATCTAATCTAGTTCTGAGGGCTTTGCTGTGTGTATCTATAGAGGCTTCACACACAGCTCCTCTACTGTACCTCACACATGTACAGTAAGACACTATTCACAGCTCCTCTACCTCACACATGTACAGTAAGCTCCTCTACCTCACACATGTACAGTAAGTTCCTCTACCTCACACATGTACAGTAAGCTCCTCTACCTCACACATGTACAGTAAGACACTATTCACAGCTCCTCTACCTCACACATGTACAGTAAGCTCCTCTACTGTACCTCACACATGTACAGTAAGACACTATTCACAGCTCCTCTACCTCACACATGTACAGTAAGCTCCTCTACCTCACACATGTACAGTAAGCTCCTCTACCTCACACATGTACAGTAAGCTCCTCTACCTCACACATGTACAGTAAGCTCCTCTACCTCACACATGTACAGTAAGCTCCTCTACCTCACACATGTACAGTAAGCTCCTCTACCTCACACATGTACAGTAAGTTCCTCTACCTCACACATGTACAGTAAGCTCCTCTACCTCACACATGTACAGTAAGTTCCTCTACCTCACACATGTACAGTAAGTTCCTCTACCTCACACATGTACAGTAAGTTCCTCTACCTCACACATGTACAGTAAGACACACATGTACGGTTCCTCTACCTCACACATGTACAGTAAGACACACATGTACAGTAAGTTCCTCTACCTCACACATGTACAGTAAGCGGGTGTTAGAGGTGTTCCTCTACCTCACACATGTACAGTAAGACACACATGTACAGTAAGCTCCTCTACCTCACACATGTACAGTAAGACACACATGTACAGTAAGCTCCTCTACCTCACACATGTACAGTAAGACACACATGTACAGTAAGCTCCTCTACCTCACACATGTACAGTAAGACACACATGTACAGTAAGCTCCTCTACCTCACACATGTACAGTAAGACACACATGTACAGTAAGCTCCTCTACCTCACACATGTACAGTAAGCTCCTCTACCTCACACATGTACAGTAAGCGGGTTTTAGAGGTGTTTTTTGGGGACCGTTCCCGATCACCAATTGTTTTGGTGATCAACGATACTATATATCTGATTGACATTTATACCACTTAAATGGTATAAAAGATCGGTTTCTCCAGATGGGGTAAATTACTGTTTACCGATCAAGTCATTTGGAGTGAAATCACAGATCGGTGGCCGATGGATCGGAGGACCTCTAGCAGTTGTCAAAACCTTCTCTCTTGCCCAGGCCGTAGCGTAACGGTCTGGGCACCGGACTGGTGATCCAGTCGCGGTGTGCCGCGGGTTCGACTCCCGGACCCGACACGGCCTTTACCTCATGTCATCCCCCCATCTCTCTCCCGTTTCCTGTCAGCCTACTGTCTGTCCCTTAGAAAATCAATAAAGGCGTAAGCCGCAAAAAAATATCTTAAAAAAAAAAAAAAAAACCTTCTCTCTTTTCCTCTCCAACAAATGAAACCTACAGAATGGAGATACATTTCTTATATTCACCACCGGTTGCTTTAGTAATCCGCTATTAGTCTAAGAGGTCTGCTTGTAGAGGGCCAGGGGGGGGGGAAAGTGTACATTTGTGAGGAAAGTGGGTCAGCTGTGAGTGGACGTTATTCCAGATGTATAGGCAATCAAATCCCTTTGGCCTTTTTCCAGCATCCCCCCCACCCCCTTCTTACAAGTGCCACTCGACATAAAAAAGGACTGCAATGCCAAGGCTGTCATGGTAAAAGTACGTTGCTGGCGCCGAGATGTTTTGTTTACAGAAAGTCTAAGTGCAATAACTTCTGGATATTTAGACACGATAATTGTTTAATTGGCAGTGACAACCTCTAATATATCAGTCAATTTAGGTCATCGGAGTTCCAAGCCAACTGCAATTTTGGTGACACATTCTTAGATTCCAGAGGTTATTGACCAGCACCAGATGTGATTGAAAATGCTTTACTCCCACAAGCAGTGAGTTATAGTCTGAGAGGAGGGATGAGCAAAGGGTGGGAAGCTGAAACGAGCCAAAAATTAATAAGTAAGCGAAAACAAAACTCGTCTTCCGAGCAGCCTTTTTCTTTTTATTCTCTTTTTACGTCAATACCCTTTTTCACAGTTTTGAACCATCACCAATTTCACCATGAAGAGTGAAATAATCGGACTAAAACCAAGTAAAATGGCTGGCTGAAGAACTGCTTCAGTTTTTTGGGCACATGAGGGTTTATAATGTCAACAATACAAAAAAACAAATTGAAACAGTGAAGACAAAACAAAAATGCATGACAACTGGAGTGGTTTTCGCATACAGTCTGAAATTCAGCCCAGACAGGGTATGTGGGTAGGTGTCTGTGCGCGTGCGTGTGTGTGCGCGTGCATGCATGTGTGTGACTTGTCTAGCATTTGCACTGTCAGGGTCACCCCGGGCGACAAAGAAAGGAATGGGCCGACGGTGAAGTGGAACACGACCCACACACACACAAAGGGCCAGACTCAGTGGCACAAGTGGGACGGGCGAGAAGAAATGCCAGCCATGTTGCCTTGCCAGTTGCCACCCTGTTGGGCATGGAGGCGAACAGAACAGCCCCGTCCTGTTCTGCAGTGCCAAAAGCAGCAGAGCAATGAGACGCTAGGAGGAATTGTTTCCGACCGTAGTAGGGCCTCCTTCACTCCTCGCATTGCACGGCCACCATGACTCACGTCCCCGCCGACCGTCTCAGATACTATTATGTGAAGAAACCCAGACTAATAATGTGTTCGTCCGCGAGAAAATGAGTCATTCCTCCGTCTCTCACTGAAGACCGCCTAGCAGCTTTATAGGCGGGGGACATTTTTGCGAACGCAGTGAGCCACTTACTATGACAGCAGGGGCTGAGTGTCTGTGTGTGTGTGTGTGTGTCACGCTGTGTGGTGTCACGCTGTTACACCACCGGCCCGCCACCAGAGGGCGCAGCTGTGGCACGCACGCACGCACACACACACACACACACACACACACACACAGGGCGCAGCTGTAGCACACACACACACAACCACACACACACGAGCTGCGTTCGCTTCACGCGTTTGCGCGTCTTACTTGTCATAAGGCTATGTGAGCCGAAAACTTCAGCCATTTCGGCCATTTGAAAATATCTATTTTCAAATTATTTTTTATAGATTTGAAAACTTGAAATAAGACATTCTGCATAAAGAGTACCTTTACTTTTGGTACAATTTGATGGCAATACTTTTGTACTTTACATTTTCAATTCCGGACGTTTACCTGTAACGGAATATTTAAGCAGAACATGCAAGTACTTTTTCCACCACTGGCCAACTCTCAACAGAAAGATCACTGCCATGTCCTGCTGTCTGAGGTCAGAAAAGTCATTATGCAGCAGCATAACCCAGCACTACATAAACCACCAAACTATGGCATTATACTGTGGTACTATAGAATATACTTCATTACATTGTGGCTCGGACATTCCATATCAGCAAAAACCTGACATACATACCGTCTGTACTTGGACCATCCATAAATGGTGTAACTAATTACAACAAACAGCGTAATTACAAAAGTACTAACATTAACTGCATTGGCTCTACCAAAGCATTTTGGCCTCGTTGTCGTTTTGCAACCGTAATGCAAACTCGTGGCATTGGTCTGCTTGATTTGTGAAATGATTACTTCGGAATCATAAACTTGTCCAGAAAAGTCATGGACATATATATAAAAAAACAAACATATAATCACTACTTAGAAAGTAATGCAAGAGCATTTAATGGGTTCATAAATTAAGAACAAAAATCGAAATAAATAAAAATAAAAACATCTTACGGTACAAAGTGGGATGGCCACAAAGCTATGAGCTTCACACAGCCGTGCGGTCTGTCACATTATGTTGCACCAATAGCACTTCCTGGTGTAGTGTTCCCCTAATGCAGTGGAAAACCCCCACCAACCAACTCCCCCCACCAACCCGCCGTGGAATGAACCAACAGTTCTTTTTGTGTCCCAAGTGGCACTTCCAAACATCTTCATATGTTTGCTTTTCACGGGCTAAGAAATTCGAAACATGAAACGATAAAAGAAAGAAAGATACAGTACATGCAAAGCAAAGATCTTGTGGGGTGGTCACTCAAAAGGCACCCGCCTTTGAGTATTATGTATTGAGGAGGGGGTACTATTATACTACTGTACTTTTGTGTGTGAATCCGAGCATGGTCAAGGCATCCCTTTCACCCCATTAAGAGTTCGATGTTTTTTTGTCACCGTGCGCCCCCCTGAATCCGCTGTGGCGAAACCTATCAGGGCTTTTAGCGCAGGCTGTGGGGGTCACATGAAACCGTTCTGTCGGCCTTGTGGACCCTCTCAGCCCCATCGCCACTACCGCCACACACCGTCCCAGTCTCTGCTTTCCTAATCCTATAAACACTTTCTATGCACATTCCTCTTCCTCTTCCTCCGCCTCCCCCACTCCACTTCTCTTCTTCTTCTTTCTGTCCCAACATTCACAAACCTTCAAAACCACTCCGTCTCTGCAATCATGGCTCCTCAGCGTTTTGACCTCAAACACGCTACACAAACTCTCCACTTTCTTTCCTCTCCCTGCTTGCTCCTTGCCTCATTCCTCTCTCTTTCCAGCAACGTTTCTAGAACACATTTTCTTTATAACTTTTAGTCAAAAACCAATATTAGTGGACACAGCTTCTGACCTCCCTGTCAGCGTGGATCTTTTTTAGCTCAAGACTAATACCACATACTCGGATTCGGAGTTATACTGGGCTGCTCGCGGGCCCTTGGGACTGGGATGGGGTGGCTGGGCTGTAACTAGCGAGGCTAGAGCCTGTAATTAGCGCTAACCCGAGGGGGCACGGGAACAAAAGGCATCTGTAACTCACACAAAGGGGGAACCGAGCGCCTGGGCTGCATACGAGCAAAAAGCCGGAGTTATACATTGATGTTTGTTCACGGGTGAAAACAGCCGATCTACAAGCTCACAACGTGTCACAGTCAATGCGAGACACTGGTGTGCGACAACGTATAACTCGGGCTTAACTCTTACAGTTTTGACGACCAACTAGTGATCCGGACTCCAGCGGTGAGGTGGGGGGCTTTGGGAAAGAACCTCTCCCCTCTCATTTTACATTCTGTAAAAACTTTACACCAGCAGCACATACAGGCCTGGGCTGGCTCCGAGAAACATCTGGAAGTGCTCTCTGTGGCAGCCGGCCTCCTCAGTGGAGGAGCATGACGGGGGCTTACCCCTACAGGGGTGGGGTGGGGTGGGGGGGGTGGGCTGCAGTGGCACAGTCAGATAAAATGGAAAAAAATGCAACGTTCCTCCTGTGGTATGAAGAGAATGGTAGACTGCGCCGGGCGATAAGTCTCTTTCCGCTCTCGCTCCAGCGGGGATGTCACTGTCAAACAACAGAGCCCCATCTGTTCCACAAAACGTGCCGTTTCCTGCCTGTACAATGAAGCCCCTTCCTTCCGAAACGTTCCTCTTTTTGTGTGTGTGTGTTCCTAACGAGGTAGGACTAGTCTCCGCAGTTCCAAGTTCCACAAGCTCCAATCTCACTTAGCAGAACACTCTCCACTACCAAAGAAAAACAGGTAGGGGCCCCCAAGTGGCACATCAAATCAGACAGAGCATTGACATGAGGGGAGCGAGACAGAGAGAGAGAGAGGTTTGGAGGTGGGGGGGCGGGAGGGGGGGCAGGCGTTCTGGCAAGCCGAGACCCGCCCCCCCCCACCCTGCCTGTCAGTCATTTCTCCAACAGCTGTTTCCTCTGCTGCTCCAACAGGGCCTCCAGGTGATCCGCCCTCTTCAGCGCAGCCTATTGGAGGAGACAGAGGTGTTTATTCATGCTGTCAATCACCTCTCTGCCAGCCATGTTTACTCAGTGACCGCACTACTTTCTTTTACTACTTTTTTTGAGTGGTGCACACTGCTACAATGACTGGCTTCATGTATCCCCATGTCCGTATGTCCCCATTCGTGTTTGGAGTAGGAACAGCCATGTCCGTATGTCCCTATGTGTGTTTGGAGTAGGAACAGCCATGTCCGTATGTCCCCATGCGTGTTTGGAGTAGGAACAGCCATGTCCGTATGTCGCTATGTGTGTTTGGAGAAGGAACAGTCATGTCCGTATGTCCCTATGTGTGTTTGGAGTAGGAACAGCCATGTCCGTATGTCGCTATGTGTGTTTGGAGTAGGAACAGCCATGTCCGTATGTCCCTATGTGTGTTTGGAGTAGGAACAGCCATGTCCGTATGTCCCTATGTGTGTTTGGAGAAGGAACAGCCATGTCCGTATGTCCCTATGTGTGTTTGGAGAAGGAACAGCCATGTCCGTATGTCCCTATGTGTGTTTGGAGTAGGAACAGCCATGTCCGTATGTCCCTATGTGTGTTTGGAGTAGGAACAGCCATGTCCGTATGTCCCTATGTGTGTTTGGAGTAGGAACAGCCATGTCCGTATGTCCCTATGTGTGTTTGGAGTAGGAACAGCCATGTCCGTATGTCCCTATGTGTGTTTGGAGTAGGAACAGCCATGTCCGTATGTCCCTATGTGTGTTTGGAGAAGGAACAGCTATGTCCGTATGTCCCTATGTGTGTTTGGAGAAGGAACAGCCATGTCCGTATGTCGCTATGTGTGTTTGGAGTAGCGTTTGGAGTAGGAAGGAAGAGCTATATGTCCGTATGTCCACTACAATAACTATAACAATAAAAGTATAGTTGCGCCGCTCACTTCACACAGGTGTGATTTTATTTAGATACAGGCTTTTGCCATGACTGCCCAACCAGACCCTTACCTCGTGCTGCTTCCGAAGGCTACCGACAGTCTCTTCCTTCTTCAAGATGGCCGACTTCACTCTGTCAAATCAGGAGGAAGATGTTGATGATCAGATGCTAATCTCTCCAGACAGATTGTTGGTTCACACACTTTTCACAATGCTTCTGCCTAACAGTCTGTACTTCTGCCTAACAGTCTGTACTTCTGCCTAACAGTCTGTACTGCTGCCTAACAGTCTGTACTTCTGCCTAACAGTCTGTACTTCTGCCTAACAGTCTGTACTTCTGCCTAACAGTCTGTACTTCTGCCTAACAGTCTGTACTGCTGCCTAACAGTCTGTACTTCTGCCTAACAGTCTGTACTGCTGCCTAACAGTCTGTACTTCTGCCTAACAGTCTGTACTTCTGCCTAACAGTCTGTACTTCTGCCTAACAGTCTGTACTGCTGCCTAACAGTCTGTACTTCGTAGCACAGCAGCACTAAAAAAACATGAAGAAAATAAATAAAGTGGATGTTGCACCTCCCTCCAGTTTCGTTCTGTGTTTGCAGTCACGATAATACCGTAAGACGTAAGTCCTATTGGAAAAGAAATGAGTCAAAATATAGCGAGCTGCTTAGCCCAAATGGAAATTAAAAAAGAAAAATCCACCCTAAAGATATCTTAAAATATCTTCTCTTGAACCGAAGCCGACAGCTTCCTGACCTTTGGGAGGCGCAGTAACCATGCTGGGCAAGACCTGCGCTGTTGATTGTCTAAAAACGGAAGTGCTGGAGTTTGTCGAAAGAGAAAAGGTTGGAAGCACTGGAAACCTTAGCGTCTATACTTGGTCTCCTCCTTTTCTCCCTCTACACCACATCTCTTGTGAGCTTATAGATCCAGCCGATTTACAAGCTCACAACGTAACTCAAACTTGTAGATATGCTGTTTTCAGGCTTGTTTTGCCAAATGTTCACCTATAATCATCACATGCTCAGAATAGGGACAAGGCTGGGATTCATCTGGTTAATTTGCTACATTCACATTAACATACCTATCCATGCAAGCATCCATCCATCCACACATTCGTCTCCTTGGCCAGCGCTGCTTACCGTTGGTGCACCTCCGCCAGCTCCTCCTCCTTCTCCCTGGTCACCCTCTCCACCTCCAGGCGTAGTCTCGCCCTCACCTCCGACACCTCCACCTTCATCCTGCGGTTCTCCTCCTCCGTCACCACCAGCCGCTCGGCAAACTCCTCCCGGATCACCTCGGCCAGCCTGCGCCGCTCGTCCGCTAGCTTGTCCCTGGACTGAGAGACCACAAAGACTATAAAACTCACCACACGCTGAAAATGTGATTTTTGTGCTGACAAAGCGCCGAGAAGCGATGTGCTGTCAACGTGTTCCGTATGTTGATTGCTTTTAGACCTAATAAGAATAATGTTCTTAATTAATTTTGCACGTAGTATTGGTCAGGTCATATTTTCTATTTCAATTCTTTCCCCCCGATATTGTAACCCATTTCACCCGGTGCAAATTTCCTAAGCTGTAATCGTGGGCACTATTCTCCCTCTGCCAACCTGGGGAGTGCCCCGAACTGAGCTCATGCTTCCTTCAATACATGAGGAGTGTGCAGACACCTGACAGGGGGGAGTTTCCCCGGTTGGACGTAGCGAGTGGAAGTAACACCTATTCCTTCCCCCTCCATCAGGTGCCCCAGCTGGAGGCAGTATAGAGACCAGGATAACTGCATATTGTTATTGTGAGGGTACCTACCCTAGGTGACCCGGGAAGAACATGCAAACTCCACACAGAAAGGCTATTTCGCCAACCCCACCCAGGGTATGGGCACTGATGACGCGGAGGAGAGAACACGCCCCCAGCGCTCACAGCATCCCCGGCGGGAATCGAACCCAGGACCTTCTAGCTGTGAGGTGACAGCAATACCGACTGCGCCACCGGGCCCCCTATTGGCCAGGTTATTGTGTGGGTGAAATAAGCTCCCCCTCTCACGGCAGAGAGAGGGGGATCGCTTCCTCTCTCTAAAGCAACCTAATGCTGCGTTCACACGGTCAGATGCAAAGAACCATTCATTGTCAATGGAAGCCAGCGACATGGAGATGCAAAGATGCATCCGACGTGCGTAGCTGCTGCAAAAGCTACAAATTGAAGCTGAGCTGGGTTCAACTTCCTGATGCAAAGCTACAATTGTAGCTGCAATGACACGCGTCACTGCGGACGCACGCTTGATGGCGTCAACGAGCGTGTGAGCAACAGATTTTACAAAGCGACAAATGATGGTGTGATCTTCGCATCTGCCCGTGTGAACGCAGCATAATGCATGCAACCAGTCTGAGGGGAATTCCTGAATGAAACAGAAAAAGTTGTACTGTACCTGCGTGACGTCGTCCACCTCCTGCTCCCTCTGTCGGAGGAGGGCCTGGACTCGGACCAGCTCTCCTTCCGTGTCCATCTGCCTCTTCCTCAGCTCCTGCTGTTTGTCCACGGCGGAGCGCTCCGAGCGCTCCAGCTCCGCCAGCTCTGCCTCGTACTTCTCCCTGACGCGCTTCACCCTGCATGGGAGGGGAACAATGACGGGACACACTGTCAGTACACTCTGTGTTCATTTAACTCTGAGAGCGTACACATGTTGTAAACGTGTGTGTGTACACTTTCAAGAGGTATGGTAATGGTGCATTTATATAGTTCAAGTTCAAGCTTTATTTGTCTCCCGAGGAAGAAACTTGTCTTAAACAAAGGACCCGCATGCGACCGCCTCCGGTCAAGCATGGCCCTTATGCACATGTCGCCGCAGAGCAGCGCCAAATGTAGTGCCTTTATCCAAGGTTCTTTACATTCAAACAGACATTCATACACCGATGGCGGAGCCGCGGAGGAATGTAAATTATGGGGGAAATAAGGATAGGAATATGTATTACCGGTATGTAAGGTGGATGATTTGTTATAGTTTGGCATAATGCACTCTGTCACCTGTCTCCTCTGTGTTCAAGGTTCAAGTTTATTTAGTGTCCCCGAAGGGCAAATTGGGTGTGTCGGACAGCTCGCAATTCATCATTTTGAGTCACGTGGTTTTGACGAGACAACGTTGTTCGATGGCTGTTCTGCCCCCCCCCCCCCCCCTCCCCATTGAACAAGGTTGTCTCGTCAAAACCATGTGACTCCCATTGAAAAAGGAATTGCGAGCTGTCCGACACACAGAGGAGACACGTGACAAGCAGTCACACTCTAAAACCCACCGGTTTTCTGCTGCCCTCTCACACGCTCTTAACCCATTCTGACCGGGCACCCATTTTGGCAGCAAGGGCAGAATCCATTTCTTCCGACCGACGGTCGGTCGCGACGCACCCGTCGCTCCGTCGCGACGCACCGTCGAACGGTCCTATTTCGGTCCGTCGGTCCGTCGTTCGGTCGGTCGGTCGGTCCGTGGCTCCGTCGCTCCGTCGGTCCGTCGCTCCGTGGCTCCGTCGCTCCGTCGGTCGGTCCGTTTTTGCGTCGCGACGGACCGCCGGTCGCAGGTTTAGGGTGGATGGATTCTGCCCTTGCTGCCCAAATGGTAACTCTGTCATTTCTCTACCGTTTTGGTGTATGTGTATGTGTATGCGTGTATGTGTGTATGCGTGTATGTGCGCTTGTGCACGTGGAAGCCGGAAATAAAAGCACTTCCGGTCCCTCCCCTTGCGAGACTGCAGCTGGGTGCTATTGTCTTTATAAGTCCAATGAAACACTTCTTTGTAACGTATGGCCGCTGTAGTCTAGCGGTTTAATCACTCGCCTCTCAATGTTTTGGTGCTGACGACGCTGGTTCGAATCGCGCGAAAGACAAAAGTTTTTATATTAAAAAAAAATAGCCGTATGGAATGAATACATTATTTACAATACATTAGGCAGGCAGACAGGCAGGCAGTCTGTCTGTCTGTCTGTGTGTCTGTCTAAAATATAATAATTTTGGTCTGCCGCGAGCGGGAATTGAACCAGCGTCCTCAGCAAAAAAGAATAGAGAGGCGAGGGATTAGACCACTATGCTACAGCGGCCCGTTACAAAGAGGTGTTCCATTGGACTTTTAAAGTTAAGTCCAACGAGAGCAGAAAAAAAAATATATGAAGGACAGACCAAATCACCGACCGGCCGACCTAAAACATTTACACAAACATTTACACGAACGCACATGTTACACACAAGCTGCTGTCTGTGCAGCGCAGCAGCGAGACAACGCGGCGGCGCAAAAAATATAATAATAATAATATACCAGCAACACGGCACGAACGCACATGTTACACACAAGCTGCTGTCTGTGCGGCGCAGCGCAGCAGCGAGACAATTACAGTTAGTGTCCACAGGTGACATTACCATTTGGGGGTCCGTTGGGGTCCCCAGGGGTCCCCGAACCTCGAGACCCCCATAGAAACCTCCAGGGGGGCCACACGATTCCAAAGAGCCCACCCCCGTCCAAAACGGTAGAGAAATGACAGAGTTACCATTTGGGCAGCAAGGGCAGAATCCATCCACCCTAAACCTGCGACCGGCGGTCCGTCGCGACGCAAAAACGGACCGACCGACGGAGCGACGGAGCCACGGAGCGACGGAGCGACGGAGCCACGGAGCGACGGAGCCACGGACCGACCGACCGAACGAACGACGGACCGACGGACCGAAATAGGACCGTTCGACGGTGCGTCGCGACGGAGCGACGGGTGCGTCGCGACCGACTGTCGGTCGGAAGAAATGGATTCTGCCCTCCCTCCATTTTGGTGTTGGCATCATGTTATGCTTTAGCTATTGAAAAATAGCAGATCTACAAGCTCATATCGCGCCACCGAGTGGCGCGATACGAGCTTGTAGGTCTGCTATTTTTGAAAAATCGAAGACACTTTTTGAATCTGATCTCAGGTCAGAATGGGTTAATAATGAAACTGTCAGGATGTAATAGACATTTTTAGAATCTGATCTCAGGTCAGAATGGGTTAAACCCACCGGTTTTCTGCTGCCCTCTCACACACTCTTGAACCCACCGGTTTTCTGCTGCCCTCTCACACTCCTCTCTGGCCGTGCTGGTCTCCTCCTCCAGCCTCTGGATGGCCAGTTCAATCTCCCCATCTCGTCCTTGACGCACTTCCTCTTTGAGCTCTCGCTCTCGGCTCAGCAGCCACGCTTCCTGTGAACGCGGAAAAACAGAAACACATGTGATTCCCGCCTGCCTGATAGGTGAAAGTGCCAAACGCAACGTTCAGAAAGAAAAAACCCACGCAGAGACGCTTTCACATGCGCACAACCTTGTAAGGAGAATAGCTCATCAATTAGCAACGTTCGCCACGACAACACGCTTGCTTTAGCTCGCTCTGTGGTGGCTCTCGTTGCTCAAGTTCGCTTGAGACGGCGAATCTCCGTCGCCGTCTATGGGGAGGATGTGTAATTTGTATTGATTTGGGGGTTTTCTGTACGTAGAATTGTGTATGTACGGAATTGCCAATCTGTGTTATTTCACCGTTTTTGGGTGAGATCGGGTTGAGCAACCACACCCCTGTGCGGACGTGTGGGGCAGAGTACATTCTAGATGTTGCTTTTAAATTCTATCCAGACTACAGAGCTATTCGCCACCCCTTCCTCATTCCAATACCCTTGCCTGCTGTGGGTATTGTTTGCATGACATTTAAGGAGGAGAATGGGAGGTGTGGGGTGCAGACTGAGGCCTGGCAGAGAGTTGGCACAACGCCTGTTGCTAAACACAATGGAATCCATTTGGGGGGGGGAAAAGCCTGTTTCTGCTCTTTATGAGGCACTTTGCAAGCATTACTCTTCAATTTGCAACAGAGTGGCACGAGGGCAAGTTACAACCCTGGGTTTCACAGCTTACTGAGGGGTGGCTAGCAAAGGGTCTTATAGGGTTGAACATTCACATTTACAGTGTGTTTAGTTTAGTGGTTTGCATGGAGAACAGCAGTGAGAGCTGGTAGTGTTCACAAAAAGGGGCTGAAATGCAGTAGTACAGCCATGCACACTCAATACAAACACATTTTATGCGTATGCATATGACCACACCAACAGACACACACATGCACAAATGTGCAAACAAATATATTTTTAAATAAAATTCTGATAGTCGTATAGGATACAAAATGTATTAAATTACAAAAATGATGTACTTCATTTATAATGAAAAGAACAGTTGGCTTCTAAACCAGCCCAACGGGCATTTGAATGAGGAAGAACAACTACAATCTGTGCGTTGCGTATGTGTTTCATGTACTGTATATACTGTATGCTGACAGCTGTTTAAATGTTTTTTTTGGTACTTTGTACAAAAGCAGGATTCCATTATTTGTCTACACTCAAAGGATTTCCGTTTGCTTTCTTTCATTATTTGACTTGATTTGATTTATTTGAAAAGCACAAAGGTCCAATTATTATTAAATATTTACTACCTTTTTCTTGGAGCAAGGTGTAGCTTTAGGCCACTATAAGCTAGTTAATCTTAAAGATATGTCAAATACTATGCTCAAATATTATAATTGAAGTTACCAAAAGCCTTCTTAACCCATTGAAAAATGGGAAAGTAATGGTATAACTGGATAACAGGATGAGGAAGACATTTTTAGAATCTGATCTTAGGTCAAAATGGGTTAATCATTCTCATTCAGTGATCCACTGCAGATATCTATTCATCATTTGGTTTGGTTCTTTCTTGACTCTCCCTCTCCCATGTTTCATTCTAACTGCTGTTATGACAGCTGAGAATTCCTCTGGGGATCAATAAAGCCATTCTTAGTGTAGTACCGTAGATGCTTAGTCATCTGACAGCGTGAGGGAAGAGGGAGATTCTGCACATGGCAGAACGCACTGTGCACACAGTGCGGGTTGTAATTGTACTCGGTAGAATGTTTTCATGGCAGGTACTGTACAATATTGACATGAATAGTGTAATGTTACCTTCCTACTTCCTAAAAAAGGACACAACGTGAGTGCTGGTATTTATTCTCACAGTGTATACCTTCCTACACTGATAACCGGGCAGTGATACTAATTATCTGTGCCAGGCCGGAAGGCCTGCAAGGGAAGCCGAAGATGTTGTGTTACATTCTGGTCAAACTGGTCAAAGTCAGGGTGCTGCTATTGTTGCATGACGGCTTACTACAATTTAGGCATTTAGCAGACGCTCAACCCATTTTGGGCAAAAAGCCCAAAAACATATCTAAATTTAAATTACAATCACACATGTGAAGTGAGGGGTGCTCTTATCGTCAATTCATCATACTGTAGTGTACATCATCACATTCCGTGCTCACTGCTCAGCCAATCAAATCATCACATTCTGTGGTACACACAGACACACAAAGCTGGGCATAGGGAGGCCCTCAAAAACTACACACGGTAATACATTCAGCACAAACATATCATCCTTGGAGCAAAGTGAAGCAAATAGTCGCCCCTGCACACCTCTTGCACAGTGGAGCCGATTGGCTCAGGTTTATTACGTATAATTGTTGAATATAAACCTTCTTCTGTACAATATAATAAAGGTCTAAGAAATTGCACATTACCACAAATGATGGTTGGTTCCTAAATGTACAAATGACTGGCCAAGCGCAGGCACACTCATTGACATGGCACACACATCACATGCACAAACCTCTTTCTTCATGTAGTTTTCCTCCCAGGTTTGCTTTTCAATCTCTAGCCGTTCTCGTAGGGCTTTCATCTCCACCTATGGTCACACATAAGATATACTCTATTAGTCTAAAAGGGTTCAACTACCCACTAAAGCAAGCATCTGGACAGTGCTGTGCCGAGACAATAGCCTGTTTACAAGCTCACCATGCGTGGCAGTGTGACACTACAAGGGAGCTCTCTTGCTCCTCTCATGTGTTTGTGTTGTTTTACCTGGTGCCTCCTCTCCTGCTCCTCTGTGTGTGTGTGTGTTAGTTATTTACCTGGTGTCTCCTCTCCTGCTCCTCTGTGTGTGTGTTAGTTATTTACCTGGTGCCTCCTCTCCTGCTCCTCTGTGTGTGTGTTAGTTATTTACCTGGTGTCTCCTCTCCTGCTCCTCTGTGTGTGTGTTAGTTATTGACCTGGTGCCTCCTCTCCTGCTCCTCTGTGTGTGTGTTAGTTATTTACCTGGTGTCTCCTCTCCTGCTCCTCTGTGTGTGTGTTAGTTATTTACCTGGTGCCTCCTCTCCTGCTCCTCTGTGTGTGTGTGTGTTAGTTATTTACCTGGTGTCTCCTCTCCTGCTCCTCTGTCCCTGTGAGCACATCTAGCCGTCAGCAGGCGTGAACTTGAAGCGCAAGTTTTCTTCTTCGTGGGTTTTTTAGACAGCTGGTGGATGGAAAATAAGCTCCACCTCAGCGTCCGACGGACGCTACGGACAGTCTCAAATGGACGCGACGGACAGACTCAAATGGAAGCCGCGCACAAGCGTGAAAATGAAGCGCGTCACCCGGCAGTGATAGGCACTAGCCAATGGAACAGATGCAGCCTGCAGCCCGTCCACTGGGAGGAGTTATACTTGTAGTTGTCTTCTTTCACGCTGTCAAACGCCCCCTGGGAGGGAATTGTGAAGCCATGTCAAGGGATACAGGAAGACATCTGGGCAGTGGGCAGCTCGAACTGCTCGAAGTAACATTATGTCCAAATTATTAACAAAACATTGAAAAATCGTCTGAAGAAATAAAGTAAAGCATTGGTTCTCATGTTTGCTTCAGATCACCCCTGTAATCTTTTCATCCATGGCACCCCTGGCTGAATTACATTGTCCTTTACTACTGTAACCCTGATCCATGACATTGAAAATAACTTTTTTTTTATACTTTATAAAATAGCCCGTTCTCTTCATCATGTGCTGCCCTTCTCATCACCATTATCCATCTCCGTGGTGGTCTAGTGGTTAGGGTGCGGCGCTCTCACCGCCGCGGCCCGGGTTCGATTCCCGGTCAGGGAACACTGTTTTATGATGAATTCCTGTTCTGTTCTTTAACTATATAGAAGTGTCTATTTGTACGTCTTTAATGTTTTGATGAATTGAACAATGTGGACCCTGTTGTAAACAAGTGTAATGCTTAATTGGTTCGTCCACTCACAGTTAACAGTCTTTGTATTGAGTTTGTGCTTGAAATGTATTGTAATTCTGCAAACTGTTAATAAATATTTAAATCAATCAATCAAAAATCTCCTTCTCCTTCTCACCGCCGGGTGACACACGCTTGTCGGCAGCTTACATCTGACGCCGCGCGGAGGAGAGCGTCAGATGTAAGTTGTCCGTCCGCAAGTCGTCGGCGAAAACAAAACTAGTTTTAAAACTCCTCGGCCGGGAGGCGTACCCGGGTCCCCCGTTCCAAAGGCAAGTACATTAACCAGTCGACTGTCGACTGACTCCATAGCCAAGTAGCAAGGCAGCAACATATAGAGCCTACACTAGAATGCGCCTTTGTCTGTGTCAACATCTTGTCACTCAAACGTCCCTCTCACGCCCACTTCGCTAACGAAGAAATAGAGGACTACAGGCGTTTAAATAGGCTTCCGTGTGCGTCTCCTCTAGGAACCGCCCAAAGCCCCGGAAGGATTTAAAGTGAGACCTGACGCGACGGACAACTGAAGCTTTCACGCCTGCCAGTGTAGCCACAGCCTGTGTGTGTGTTAGTTATTTACCTGGTGTCTCCTCTCCTGCTCCTCTGTGTGTGTGTTAGTTATTTACCTGGTGTCTCCTCTCCTGCTCCTCTGTGTGTGTGTTAGTTATTTACCTGGTGCCTCCTCTCCTGCTCCTCTCTCTGTGTGTGTGTTAGTTATTTACCTGGTGTCTCCTCTCCTGCTCCTCTGTGTGTGTGTGTGTGTGTTAGTTATTTACCTGGTGCCTCCTCTCCTGCTCCTCTGTGTGTGTGTGTGTTAGTTATTTACCTGGTGCCTCCTCTCCTGCTCCTCTGTGTGTGTGTTAGTTATTTACCTGGTGCCTCCTCTCCTGCTCCTCTCTCTGTGTGTGTGTTAGTTATTTACCTGGTGCCTCCTCTCCTGCTCCTCTCTCTGTGTGTTAGTTATTTACCTGGTGCCTCCTCTCCTGCTCCTCTGTGTGTGTGTTAGTTATTTACCTGGTGTCTCCTCTCCTGCTCCTCTCTGTGTGTGTGTTAGTTATTTACCTGGTGTCTCCTCTCCTGCTCCTCTCTCTGTGTGTGTGTTAGTTATTTACCTGGTGCCTCCTCTCCTGCTCCTCTCTCTGTGTGTTAGTTATTTACCTGGTGCCTCCTCTCCTGCTCCTCTCTGCTCCTGTCCAGCTCCCCTCGGAGTGCTCTCCCGGCCACAGAGCTGTTGTCCTCCAACTGCCTCCGCAGCTCCTCCAGCTCTGCTCGCTGCCTACGGAGGAGGAGGCCAGCTCTTAGTACATCATACACCACTCATTCTACACCCTAATCTAGCCTCTAATCCTCATCATACACCACTCATTCTACACCCTAATCTAGCCTCTAATCCTCAGTGTCAGTTAACCTCTGAGAGTCAATAGTGAAAAAAGGTCATATTAGTGGGGCTTTCTGTAGTCACGTTTGCAGTCTCAAGTCATGGTGCGGTGCGCTTAGTGTCCTATTGGCTGTATAGGGCTAGTCTCCCATTGGCTTAGACTAGGTCAGCCAATCATGAAAATCTAGCCTCTACCATGTGACTAGACTAGAAAGTCCGATCATCAGCTCTGCAAGCCTATAAAAATAGGCTCTCAAAGCTGTGCAAATAAATCAGATTTTCCATTTTCTTATTGCAAGCTTTCGACCATAGACCTTTTTCAGGGATATCAAGCAATCAGTGAATGTGGCAGACAGTGTATATGAGGGTTCAGTGTGTCATCACTTGACTAATGTAAAACACCTGTGCCAAACATGTCAGTGACAAAACTCAATAGTGTACATAAATGTAACGAAATGGACCCATAAGGGTGTGTACAGTACACACTGGCAGAGTTAACATAGCGGTAGGTGTCAGTTTGGTCCTTACCTGGCAGCCAGCTGGGCCAGCCTCTCCTTCTCCTCGGCCACCTCTTTGTAGAGTCTCCTCCTCTGCTGCTGCAAGGACAGCTGCTCCTCCTGGAGCTGCTTCTCATATCTGAGAGGAGCACACACACACACACACACACACACACACACACACACACACACACACACACACACACACACACACACACACACACACACACACACACACACACACACAGCACCGTCATGCACGTGCACACACACCAGAGCACTGTCATGCACGTGCACACCACAAACATATTGGTGAAGGTACCGGACACAATAATGAAATAATGATTACATGTATATACATTGTATGAACTTGCTTATCAAATCATCATTCTCCCATCTATATACACAAGACCTGAAGTCTAACCAGGTCACCAGTTACATCTCCATCTGCACTGGAAACAGAATCCAATGTCGACCACTCTTCTCTTCTGCTTTTGCCTCTCCCTCAAGCTCTCATCACTGGACTGGCTGCATGACTGCAGCCAGTGCCTCCGAAAATAGCCATGAAAACGCGAGTGAGACAAGCTGTTGCAGAGAGAGAGAGAGAGAGAGAGAGAGAGAGAGAGAGAGAGAGAAGGCCATCTATCCGCCATCCCCAGGCTCTAAAGCTTCACGCAGAGGTGCACCGCACACCGTTTGGTTTACAAAGAGGGCTGGAAGCTTCTTCCTTCTGCTGGGATTGGTTCGCTTTCCACGGTTTGCTCCGTCTTTCACTTCAAAAGCACTCTGCATCTCAGCTTTAGGCTTCTTTCTCAGCCGTTCGGGTGGGTGCATGTATGTACATTCATATGGCTGGCGTGGCTTGCTGGTGGTGTGCCCCTGACCCTCTGTTTGTCGGTGCATGCTGCACACACACAACGCTGTATGTGTGAGTGCATGCGTGTGCCCGTATGGTTTTACGTGTGCGTGCGTAAGTGCGTGCACTTATGTGAAATAGGCCACTGGTTCCTAACATTGGGTCTGGGAACCACCGGGGCCCAAATGTACACTTACGGGTCTGTAAGTCTGATAGTGTACAAATGGAACCAAATTGACCTTTTACAGGTCGGGTCAGTACACTCTCAGAGTTAAATTATCAAAAGGGGGTCAGAGCCAGAGACCTAATCAAACCGGGGTGTCCTTGGAACAAATCACTGAAGCAGGCCAATATACTTGATGCGTGACTTGAGATCCACACATCAGAACAAACTCACTGTCCCAACGATGCAGCTGAAAACTAGAGGAGACCACCACGCTTTTTTCTGTTGCAGCCCCAAAATTATGGAACGATCTACCTTTCCATATGAGTGTGGCCCCTACTGTTGTAAAATGTTATACTTTGTTTGCTCTTACCTCTGTTTGGCCAGGTCCCTCTCCCGTTGACACTGCTCCTCCCGGTCTCTGTCCAGCTGCTGCCGGAGCTCCTGTCCCTGGCGGACGTAGCGCTGGGCAGCCCTCTCGTCCGCCTGCTGCACGTCCGCCTCGTGGAGCGTCCGCAGCTTCTTCAGCTCCTGCTTGTGCTTGGAGATCAGCCTCTGGAGCTCCGGCTCCAGACCTGTAGGGGCCAGTAGTGTACCAGCGGTCAACTTCAGCACGAAATGGATGTCGCGTTGTCGAGTATCACATTTATATCCATTATTTATTTAAATATGGAAGCTGTGAGCTTGTGAAACTGCCATTTTTTTAATAGCCCGTGCTAAAATCTAAAAAAAAAACACAATTGCTTTCCCGTTTAAAAATGGGATAAACGTACAAAGTAGGGCTACAAAATATATAATATAAATATCACGATAGTTTTTTTGACCAAATACTGTACCTCTATCGATATTGTGATGTATCGTATTGTGTTGTCTATTGTTATTGCATTTATATTTTGTCAAACTTTTCACAGTTCTACAAGCTTGGGAGTTGTAGAAGGGATTGCCGGAAATGCAGGGGGACACCACAAGAGGGGTGCAAACAATCCAGATGATATCTAGTCTCACATATATGTAATCAATATAAATAAATAATATCCATATATTTTGCACGGCCCTATTGCAAAACTGCTATTTGCTGCCGATAAACATGAACATTTGGAACGCTCAAATTGGAGGACTGTACACTGTCGTCATCTCTCCCCCTGCGAACAGTGGTTGCTTAATGGCATCTGCACTTGCTGCAGGAAGTCAAGTCACCAGTGAGGCATGAATTAGTAATCATAATATAGTCCCATATGGTAAGGTATTTACATTAGTAGTCATAATATACCGGCAGTCCCATATGGTAAGGTATTTGCTCTGGATTGCATTCCCCTGCTTATGCATCAGCCGAAGAGGCAGCTGAACATTTATCTACACACTCCATAACAGCTCAAAGGTTCTCTCTGCTGCCTGGGACACACAAGGACCAATGAAAGGCAAGCTCTTGCATGAATTGAGCCCCCACAACCCAACAGACAACATGCATAATGAGAAGTAGGAAATATTTATCGAAAAATACTATAGCAGATCTAAAATCTCACGATGTGTCATTGCTTTGTAGATCAGCAATGTTTGCGTGACACAAACACTGGGGCAATGATGTTATGATACAGTTACTGTGCTCAAAGCTCGTAATTTGTATTTTTGTATAAAGAAGATGGCATGCAACGTAGATATCCGCAAACACGGTGTTGGGAGGGTTTTCTTTTTAGGGTGAAAATATTAAACCATCACAGACAGACAGACAGACAGACACACTATAATGTGTGAGAATACATAAATACTGTACTTGTGAACTGTACTACAGAATAGTGTACGTCTTGTGATAGCACATGTTCTGAGCAGCTGGTAGTGTAAAATGGAAGGAGAGCTCTGGTAATAATACCTGCAGGCCTAATAACTAGAGCTCTTTCTACAAAACAAAACGTGTTTTTTTTCAAAACGATACCTTTGACAGTGATCTCTTTGATCTTCTTTGTTTTCTCGTCAATCCATTTCTCCCGGCGGACTTTCTCCGTGGCGCTCATTAGTTCCTTTAACTTCTTGATCTCCTGTGGAGCGATGGAGCCATGGTTGGGAAGGAAGCGAGAGAGAGAGCCAGGAAGGGAACAGGTTAGGGTTGTGGTCGGTTGACACAGACGTAAGGACAAACTACAGTGAAGTGACACTAGAGTGATGAAGACATGGTCCCTACAAATAGCCTCCTTCTATAGGAGAAACAGAGGTATACAGTACAAACTGTAGTTACACAGTTAATCACAGCTGAGTTAATCAGTATCATAATAAAGATTATCCATTTTGGGGTGGGGGGGGGGATTATTACTTTTTTGTATCTTCCTGTCTCATCTTGTGGAAACAACTCATCAGTCAGTGGCCTATGTTCGAACGGCACATGAAGGCCTAAGTAAAGTAAGTATAGGTTTGTCATCTTTGAGCATGTCACTATAGGTGAAAAGTTTAAATTCTTTCCAAAATACAGAAAATACCTACAAGCTCAACAACATGTCCGTACACGGACACACATGTGGCAAGAGTTGTCTATGTCCATCGCACATTTTTTTATTTAAGAAAAATGTTAAATATATTGTTTTTAAAAGTTTTAAAGTCAACGGTATGCGAGGGACCACAGTGTTTATTTTTTTCCAAACGTTCCACCAGCATATCTTTGACTTCATCATCCCTAACGTGTAACTTCTATGGAAGAAGGCTGAGCGGTCCAGGCCGCACCTAGGCCGGTAATCCAGCCTGACAATGTGCCGCAGGTTCGAGTCCCGAGCCCGTCGGCCTTTGCCGCATGTCTTCCCCCCATCTCTCTCCCCTTTCCTGTCACATTACTGTACCCTATCAAATAGACAAAAAAGCCATAAAAAAAAAATATATATATATATAAAAAAAAAGATGTTATGATTAAAGAAAAACACATTACGTGCTTCTCACAGAAACATCGAGGATAAAAACGGCAGTGACTTATTTCCATTCACTGCGGTCTTTAGTTTTAGACAAACCAGTCTAAAGTATGCCAAAAAAATAAACTTGAGTCAAAACAAATATGTACATGATTGACGAGTGTTTTTTGACTGGGGGGGGGGGGTCATATTTTGACAGCAGGAATTGCCTGTCAGTATTAGGATGTTGATATTCATTCATCAGCCATTCATTCTTCAGGGTGATGATCCAACGTATGCATTGGCAGCTATGAGTGTGCGGCTATACATTTTTTTCATTCAGTAGTATAGACTAATACTATGACATGTACTGATGCTGTTGTGCTGGTTTAGATTGTCCAAGACAGGGTTCGGCGATATGAACAAAATCAAACATCCTGATCTTTTTTAGCAACTTTACAGTATATGAATTAATCAAAATCTGATTTAAAAAAAAGGGAATACATAGTTAAAAGAGGGAACAGCCTTTAATAAAGACGCTGCCTGTATCGGTCTTCATTACAAATTATCATCAATGCCCGGAGCTCCCAATTCTTATCAGATGTTTTATCCTGTATCTTAATGTCCCACTCTCCAACATTCCCGCAGTTACCTATGCGGTCGGGTGTGGAGGTCTTTATGCCTGCAGCAAGCCTAGCTAGAGGTGTTGTTTCTTGTCTCTATGAGACTATCCCCCGCAGAGACCCGGGTTTGGATAAGATCAGGGCAGGCTGGGAGGCCGAATTGGAGATCGCATTTTCAGATGAGTGGTGGGAGCAGGCAACGGAGAGGGTTAATTCTTCTTCGTCCTGTGCTAGGCTTAGCCTCATTCAGTTTAAAGTTCCCCACAGAACTCATTACAGTAAAGCAAGGTTATCTAAAATATATCCGGGCATGACGGATAGTTGCGATAGATGTTCACAATCACCAGGGAATCTGTCCCACATGTTCTGGTCTTGCCCCAAATTGATCCCATTCTGGAAATCTTTCTTTGACATAATTTCTGAAGTGCTGGAGACAACCATTTTGCCTTGCCCCCAAATTGCAATTTTTGGAATCCCGGAGGAGGATGTAGTTTTACCCAGAAAGCAACTTAATGTTATTGCCTTCGCCTCATTAATCGCCCGCAGGAGGATACTTTTACAGTGGAAGGCTGAGTCCCCTCCCTCGGCTAAATCATGGTTGATTGATGTTATTCTGAAACTTGAAAAGATCAAATTCACAATTCGAGGGTCCTCTGACAAATTTTACAACCATTGGCAACCTTTAATATCGTATGTAAGCAGTTTAGAATCACTTTCACCTGACTGAAGACACATGGTGTTGGTGTGCGGATCTCTACCTGGTGCAATATATATAGCATAATATGTCGGAAATCATTACACATGAGTCGAGAAATGAGCCAATTAAGCGCTTTATCTCTTTATATGTATATATATAGTTTTTTATTTTATTTTTATTTTATATATATATATATATATATATATATATATAATTATTTTTATTTAATATTACTTTGTTTTATTTTTATTTACCCGTTTGTATTATTGTTAATCTTACCCCCCATTGAAGTTGTTTATTAACCATAACCATGTGATCCCTTTCTTTGTCTCTTAGTATCTTATCTACCCATTGGTTTTATACCTGTATATACTGTATGTTGTGTGTATTGCTTTGTACTAAAATTATTGTTTTTTTTTATATACCTGACTGTGTTTGTATGTTGTTTGTATGTCTGGCCTCGTGGGGAAAGATGGTGGGTGGGTGGGGAGGACTGGGAAGGGAGTTGTGGGAGAAAATGTAAAACAAACGAAGAGTCGTATTCTCTTTCTGTGAAAACTGCACATGATCTAACTCTTTGAATAAAATGTACTATATATATATATATATATAAAATATATATATATATCTTAATGTGACGATAATATCAATATCTATTTGTATTGATGCTCAAAAACAGCCGACCCACAAGCTCATTAACGTCACAATGTTACTATTTTCTTTTTTTGTATAAGTAAATAACTTAAGTGATTAAAACTACAACAGACAACACCTATGCCATTACAATAGTCTCATAGATATATATATATATATATATATATATATATATATATATATATATATATATATATATATATATATATATACACAAAATACCCATATCGATCGATACTATTGCTATTGCCCAGCCCTATTCCAAGACAAGTGCAGCAAAAGGGATGGGAGAGAACCAGGGTGACATTTCAAAGAGCCTACTATGTAGTTATCCAATAAGCTAGAGCAAGCTTAGCAGAGACCAACACTACAGACTAATCAGACCACTACATACAAGGCTGAGGACACTCACGTGCAAACAGACTGTCCAACAGACCACATGATGGATGCAAATAACAAATATGGAAGAAGAAAAGCAAAGGTGGAATGAGAGTGAGGTTGACGATGGGGAATGGGTGGGCTAGGGGGGAGGGGGGGGGGGGGGGGGGTGAGTTACCTCGCACAAGGGACCCAGAATTTGCCACACCTAAAGCCAGAAAACATGGCGCGCAACAGACAGGCACAGGGAGGGAAAGAAAGAAATATAGATAGAGAGAAAGAGAGGCAACAGAGAGAAGAGACGAGAGAGACGTTAGACAAAAGCAGAAGTGCAAGAGGGCAAATACAGTCACATGAGCAGTATATATAAGTATAAGCCAACAAGTTATTTGCAGAAAGAGATCTTAACCACACAGGCACACACACACTACTACCATCTCTGCTCTCTTCAAACACTTTTAGGTCATTCGGTGACTCAAGTATGACCCCAGGTGGCCAAAAACAGGCGTTACCATTTCGTGCTGCTCCTGCATCTGGGTCATGCGTTTGTTGTACTTCTGATCCACCTGCTTCAGCTCTGCCACCACGCTCTCACAGCGCTCCGCCAGAGCCTTCTTATCGTCAATCAGCTGGAGAGAGACAATGGGGTGCAAGCGTTGGAAAGGTGTGTGTAGAAGACGAGGTAACACAAGATGCATATAATGGTCACTCATACATGGGCAAGTGGTGGCCTGCGGCCCGCAGATTAATATCCTATCTGGTGTTAACATAAAACATAACCCACTTTAAATACTCAATTTTATATTAGTAGCTTAATGACTAGTATTAAAATGCTATTGTGTTTCAAAAATAGCAGATCTACAAGTTGTACAGAGGTGTAAATAGCTCAAAACACGTTGCACTGCAACCTAAACAGCAGATCTACAAGCTTGAAATGTGTTGCACTGCAACGTGTTTTGAGCTTGTAGATCTGTTATTTTTGCTACTATTGTGTGACAGAATGACGAAGTAGGGCATTAATTTACGAAAAAGGTAAAAATACGGAGATAACAGGTTTCTGCTCAACAGTTATGCAATGTGGCCCACTGGAGTAAGTGTGGAAATATAGTGGCCCTCTGGAGTGAGTGTGGAAATATAGTGGCCCTCTGGAGTGACTCGTGAGTGTGGAAATATAGTGGCCCTCTGGAGTGAGTGTGGAAATATAGTGGCCCTCTGGAGTGAGTATGGAAATAAAGTGGCCCACTGGAGTGAGTGTGGAAATATAGTGGCCCTCTGGAGTGAGTGTGGAAATATAGTGGCCCTCTGGAGTGAGTGTGGAAATATAGTGGCCCTTTGGAGTGAGTGTGGAAATATAGTGGCCCTCTGGAGTGAGTGTGGAAATATAGTGGCCCTTTGGAGTGAGTGTGGAAATATAGTGGCCCACTGGAGTGAGTCTGAAAATATAGTGGCCCTCTCCATCATCAAAGTTGCCCATCCCTTTTGACAGTTATTTGTGAACATCTAGCTACCTGGTCGGTAACAAGACTACTCGCCCCGTTTCTGTTTTCCTCCCAGAATGTTCCCCAGTGAGGGGTGGGAGAGGCTGGACAGCAGACGGCTGGACTTTGAATTTCTCTAACTATAAACTTTCATGACAGCAGAACAGCCTAAGTACAAATATAATTTATGAAAAGCTACTACAGTGAAGTCTGTTCACAGAAGTTGTTGTAGGATATGTGGGGATTATCTGACGAGGTACCATTTGAGGGGGCAAAACCTTAAATATACTAAATAATACTAAATTGTTTATAGGTTCAATACAAGTCAAATAATATAGCCTTTCCACAGGAGTATATTTTTATATTTTTCCAAAAAGAATACAAACAGCCAATAGCATATTACAAAGTTATCCCCTTACTGGGGAAAATTCCGGGAGGAAAAACGGGCAAGCACCGGGGCGAGTAGTCCAGTATTCACCTGGTCGATGAAGGTCAGGTGCCTCTGGATGGTGCCTTCATACTGTTCCTTCTGGAGCTGGAGGTTCTTGCTCAGCTCCTTCTCTGTCTCCTTCACATGTCTGACTGTCAGCTCCCTCTGCTGTGTCTGAGAGGAGAGGGGAGGCATTATATAATATCTTCAGCCCATACGTCTATCTGAGAGGGGAGGCATTAGGTCAGACTGAGAGGAGAGAGGAGGCATTAGAACAGGATATCCTAAGAGCCCATACATCTATTTCAACACAGAGCAAACTAGAAAAAAACTGTTCCTGAAGAAACAGTGTGGGTCACGTCACGTGTGAACCCGAGGAAGATAAGATATGATGTTAGACCATCAGCCAAATAAACCAGTGGGTGACTGTAGGGGACAATGTGTTTGTACTGTATGTATCTGTCCTACCAGTGCCGTCTGCAGCATGTTGACGGTGCGTCTCTTCTCGTCCAACTCCAGCTTGAGTCTCATCATGGAGCCGGTGACCTCGGCAACGGTGGCTGAGGCCTGGTCCACCCCGGGCAGCTCCTCCTCAGACAACACCATCTGACCATGCAAAGGAAAGCATTCAACGGGCAGCCTTTTAAACGCTTGCTTTTTATGGAATAAAGGATTTTCTACTTGAACTGAACAGAGTTGCCTTGGACCTTCTTTAAGTTCACCACCTTCATTTTTTCCCACTGTGATTTTTACAAAGGAATTGAACATAACTCTTGTCCTAAGCACAGGCAGTGTTGCCAGCTCCTGTGAGAGAAACACGCAAACCGGGTGCTTCAAAACGCCACTGAGCAACTTCCATTGAAATGAATAGCGGGGGGCGGGGCTGTCGCTCCCCATCCGCACTCTATCCTTTATAACTCTATGAGCATAACCAACCCTCCAAGCCTAATATCATCAGCGGTATTATTTAATTCTCCATTGAGAGAATGTGGACATGATAAATAAAATAATAATAATACTCCGAGGAGACCCTCACCTCTCTGTGAGATCCCGACGTAACCGAGCGCGGTCGCTCCTGCTCCGACTTCTCCATCTCGTCCAGGAAGCTCATGATGCTCTGCAGCTTGGCCTCGGACAGCAGGGCCCCGCCTCCGTCCTGCATGGGGGCGGGGCTGTGGATCAGCTGACCGTGACGCTCCAGGTTGTCCGTGGTCAGAGAGGTCGAGTCTCCATCCTTGACGAGAGAGAGGGAGAGAAATTAGTTACAGCAAGAGCGAGTTCTCTCTATCGTTTCTGTCGACGATGAATTGTTAAGCACATTATTTTACATTTTTAATCTTGGTATCTAATTCCACACAGGAAGTCAAAGGAGATTAGCAGTGGTTCCAGACACAAAGGAGACTCTTTGTGCTGTATTTTGCGTGTCTTAAGTACCAGGTCTTATTACTTAAGACCTGGAGGCATGGTCAATGCTCTTTGGCCACTCAGAATAGCCAAATGGCATTGATCACGCAAAATAAGACACGCAAAATACAGCCCACTGTCTCCATAGGGAACCACTGCTGGTCGTCAAATTATTGGCTTAGGAATGCGACAAAGAATATACAAATAAACTATCCCTTTAAATATGGAGCGCAATATGAACTATGCATGATGTAGACTAATAGATAGTAGACAGACTTCCATCCAGGTGCATTGTGCCCTCTTTCACCGAGCAGAAGAAGACGAACCTCATCGATCCAGGCGTATTTGTCCTTGCGGTAGCACTTGGGCTCAGACAGCCTCTGTGGTTCCTCTTCCAGGAGCTTCAGGGTGTCCAGCAGCTCGTTGAGGGTGGTCTTAGACTGGGCCCTGCTGGAGGAAGCACCCTGACCAGGGTCCTCCACACTCACTGACCTCTGACCCTGACCTTCCACACTCACTGACCTCTGGAGGAGTTCCTAGCGGACACAGAATGACAAACCCATTCATAATCAGAGTGTGTAAACTGAGAAGGGTCCCGTTATCACCATCATTTCCCCATCAGCGGATTAACAGTAATGTGGACGTTTCTTGAACTCTGTCCTGGCTAAATTGCAGACATACTATAAGGCAAGCTTTTCTTTTCTTGTTTTTCTTTTTTTGGGTTGGCCAGGGGGAGGCAGTATAGAGACCAGGATTACTGCATGTTTTTTGTGAGGGTACCTACCCTAGGGGACACGGGCAGAACATGCATGCATTGCAAACTCCACACAGAAAGGCCCTTTGTTGTTCACTTGTATTCAAGAGGAAGGTGTGATGGGATGGGTCAGTATTTACTGGCTCCACTACTAGCCTTTGACGTTTTGGTGGTGGAAATGAACCTTTCGTTTACCTGGGAGCACTGGGAACCTCTGCGATTGGACAGAGCCGGAGAGGCGACTCTAAAGCTGGTGACCTCACCCAGGTCTGCAACAACGTTCATATTAGTGTCTGCGGGAGAAAGACACACGTTCGGTGATCACACATAGTGCAGTCAATCTCATCTGCAATCATCTTTAACCCGTTGAGACACGAGACCAGAATCTACAAATGTCTTCTAAATCATGACAGTTTTCTGAAAAACCTATGTTTCTATGTCAGAGGTTCTCAAACCCCAAAACAAAAAGGACCCCAAAAATGATATGCAATTGGCCGCCGACCCTCATCTTTGTTGTTGTTCCAAGAACTCCCCAGAAGCAAAGATATGAGTTAAAAACCTTTGCTGTGAAAGTATATATATTCAAAGATTTGCACACGTTTTCACAATTCTATAAAAATAGTAGATAAAATAATGGTTAATGTGGTTACTGGTTATACACTAAAGTGACACTGATGCGTTCCAGGTCTTAATGGGTGAATCCTTGGGGGACTTCTCTCTTGGAGAAAAGCGATACAGACCTGTGTTCTTAGCTTTGACATCGGTGGGAGACGGAGGTCCGTTCTTGCTTGGAGAGACGGTGGGGCTCTGGTTGGAGGAGGGGGAGACCTTGGGGGGTTTCCTGCGGCCCACCTTGCCGCTGCTCTGCTGCCGGTGTCTCTCCAGCTCCTCGTCGGCTATCTGCTGGACCTCGGCAGCTCTCTGGGCTCTCTTCTGCTGCAGCTCCTACAACACGCCACCAGAGGGAGACAGCGGCCTGTCAAATCCGAGTCCTTTCTTTTGCTATTAACCCATTCTGACCTGAGATCAGATTCATACGAGGTTTCCGCCGGACACACACTGGTCTGATGAACCCATTCTGACCTGAGATCAGATTCTAAAAATGTCAGTCGCTCTTCGATTTTTCAAAAATAGCAGACCTACAAGCTCGTATCGCGCCACTCGGTGGCGCGATATGAGCTTGTAGATCTGCTATTTTTAAATAGCTAAAGCCTAACATGATGCTGACACCAAAATGGGTGCCCGTTCAGAATGGGTTAAAGACAGCAGCGACTATTGAGGAAAACTATCGAGATATGTGAGGATAAGTTACATCACCCGCTTATCAACGTCAGGTCCGGGAACCAGCAGTGGTTCAAATAGACCCTTTTGGGTCTGTAACTCAAGTGTGTACAAATGGAAGCAAATGGACTTGTAAGGATCCATTTGTACACTCTCAAGAGTGAAGGAGGGAGACCTGCACACTGCCACTCGCTGGTTCAAGAGCTTTTTATTTTATGTCCACAATATGCAACGTTTCGGTCTTTCGGTCAAAAGACCGAAACGTTGCATATTGTGGACATAAAATAAAACGCTCTTGAACCAGCAAGTGGTTGTGTGCGAGTCTCCCTCCTTCTCCGAAGTGTCTGCAGTCTTCTGCTTTGTCGCCGACGCACCTGCGGCAATTAGTAAGTCGAGTGTGCGGAAGTCTCTCCTCAATAATACACTCTCAAGAGTAAAAGAAACACCTACTGCAAACCAATTTTGCAGAAGGCCTATAGATCGGGGTCCCAGGACTATAGCATGTCATACTGGGTGTCCTTGAGTCATCATTTTGTTTCCGGCTAAACGATTTATTTTGCCAGAAGGAGAGTACCGTGGCCCTGCGTGGACAGACGTGCTGACTACCTGGATGGCAGCGAGGCGGGCCAGGCGAGCCTTTTCTTCGCGGACCTGTTTCCTGTCCTCCTCTTTCTTCTGCTTCTTCTGTTGCTGCTGCTCGAGGCATCCTTCCTCCTCCGCTCTCTGTTCCCGTTCCTTTCCAGAGATGAGACAGAGAACAAGGTCATGATGAAGATGAAGACGTATACGACAAATATTTAGCGTTTTCCACTGACAAAAAGATATCGTATCGTTGTTGATATAAGACGTGTTGTGAAGGTAGAATTGAGATAGGAACCTTTTTCTTGGTATCGAGGATGCGTTTGAGCGCTGCGTGGCTGGCACGTCGTCCCCTGGCGTGACGTCTGTACCAGCGCTGGATGGTCACTGCTGCCTGGTTCACTTGCTGAATGAACCTGGAAGTGCACAGATTGATTGATTTGGTTAATGTCGGACACTGTTAAAACTTTAGGAAGGACGACACTGGAGCATCACAGACAGTTCAGTCTTTTATAACCTGACGAAGATGTAACCGACACATCGAAAAGTTCTTTTTACCTGCACCCTGTGAATTCAAAAGGGCTCGAACTGTCTGTGTTGCTCCAGTGTCTTCCTTCCTATTCATCAGTCATCCTCTGAGACGCACCAGACTATGAGGCACGGTGGAACTCCCTTTTACTGTTAAGAATGGATTACCTTTCAGCCTCCTCCTCTGTGACCTCCCTCCGGCTGGGCGGGGTGGGGCTGCGGCGTTGGGCAGAGGGCGACGTCTTGTTGTTGGAGGTGGAAGACCCAGAGGAGAAGTTCTTCTGGGACTTGGTCAGGGAACCGTTCTCCACTAGTGACACATCATCGTTCCCTGTGGCCTTGAGGATGTTACTGAAAGCACCAACGGAAACAAGACAGTTAAAACCCTTTTAAGCATCTGTGTCACTTTAGCTTTTAACCATTATTTTATACTTTGGCTATTGAGAAATAGCAGATATACCTGTACAAGGTCATAGCGTGGCACATGGTGCCGAGCTACGAGTTTTTAACCGTGAAAATGTGTGCAAAATCTTTGAATATATATTCGTTCACAGTGAAGTGAGTTTTTTTACTCAAATCTTTGCTTCTGGGGGGTCCCTGAAACAACATGATTTCAGATGGGGGTCCGGGGCAGCCAATTACATAACAATTTCAGGGGTCCTTGACATGAAATAGTATAGTTTTATGGATTTAGAAGACATTTGTAGAATCTGGTCAAAACAATGGGTTAAAGCGTTAAATTTGGGCCAATGCTTTCCAGAACATAGGATTATAATAACTATACAGAGTAAACAAACGTAGCGAATGTTGGGACTTGGGACTCACTTGAAGGATGGCCTCTGGTTGGAACTCTTGGGAGTGAGTGGCTTCTCAGAGTAGTTGTTGTGTAGGATGGTGGTGACCGAATTCCCCACAGCTCCCTTGTTGCTCCTAATACAACCCACACAAGACACAGTCAGTCAAATTACGTCTGGAAGCTGTCTGAGACAGCTAAATTAATGATCCGTTAAACTCGCTTGAATACATAAGAAAATAGGCGTCAAAAGGTGCAATTGGCGACGGGTGAGTTAGTTTAGTCTCACTGTAGTGGGAGGATTGCTTTCATTCATCCTTGTACATCGGGCCAAATTGACATGGAATATAAATGATCTCGAACAACAAAGCTTGGCCTTGTGGTTCGCCGTATGTACATAAAAGTGTGAGCTGAGCTGTGAGTGTGAGCTGTGCGTCTACTTTTGCGGGCACAGAGAACGTGACAGACATAAATACAATGACAGACCAGCCCTGTTCTAGACGGATAGCTAGGCCCCCTCGGCGCCACGCTGTAAAAAAACTAAAACTTGACCACATCCTAATAAGACAGCTCTGACTGACATATGGGGCTGAGAAGTTCCCTCTGTCAGCATATCTACGAGACAGAGGAACTGACAGCACTTTTACTACACCACCCTCAAGGCCATAACAGTCTTGAGTTGCGTGCCCCGACACAGATTCCTTTAACGAAGAAAAACAACAGCACACTCCAAAGATATTCCTAACTGAGGTGCTGGCTGGGGGGCCCCATAGAGGCTCCCCCATCTCTACTTTAACTGTGGTGCTGGCTGGGGGCCCCATAGAGGCTCCCCCATCTCTACTTTAACTGAGGTGCTGGCTGGGGGGCCCCATAGAGGATCCCCCATCTCTACTTTAACTGTGGTGCTGGCTGGGGGCCCCATAGAGGCTCCCCCATCTCTACTTTAACTGTGGTGCTGGCTGGGGGGCCCATAGAGGCTCCCCCATCTCTACTTTAACTGTGGTGCTGGCTGGGGGGCCCATAGAGGCTCCCCCATCTCTACTTTAACTGTGGTGCTGGCTGGGGGCCCATAGAGGCTCCCCCCATCTCTACTTTAACTGTGGTGCTGGCTGGGGGCCCATAGAGGCTCCCCCATCTCTACTTTAACTGTGGTGCTGGCTGGGGGGCCCATAGAGGCTCCCCCATCTCTACTTTAACTGTGGTGCTGGCTGGGGGCCCCATAGAGGCTCCCCCCATCTCTACTTTAACTGTGGTGCTGGCTGGGGGCCCCATAGAGGCTCCCCCCATCTCTACTTTAACTGTGGTGCTGGCTGGGGGGCCCATAGAGGCTCCCCCATCTCTACTTTAACTGTGGTGCTGGCTGGGGGCCCATAGAGGCTCCCCCCATCTCTACTTTAACTGTGGTGATGGCTGGGGGGCCCCATAGAGGCTCCCCCCATCTCTACTTTAACTGTGGTGCTGGCTGGGGGCCCATAGAGGCTCCCCCATCTCTACTTTAACTGTGGTGCTGGCTGGGGGCCCCATAGAGGCTCCCCCATCTCTACTTTAACTGTGGTGCTGGCTGGGGGCCCCATAGAGGCTCCCCCATCTCTACTTTAACTGAGGTGCTGGCTGGGGGGCCCCATAGAGGATCCCCCATCTCTACTTTAACTGTGGTGCTGGCTGGGGGCCCCATAGAGGCTCCCCCATCTCTACTTTAACTGTGGTGCTGGCTGGGGGGCCCATAGAGGCTCCCCCATCTCTACTTTAACTGTGGTGCTGGCTGGGGGCCCATAGAGGCTCCCCCCATCTCTACTTTAACTGTGGTGCTGGCTGGGGGGCCCATAGAGGCTCCCCCATCTCTACTTTAACTGTGGTGCTGGCTGGGGGGCCCCAGAGGCTCCCCCATCTCTACTTTAACTGTGGTGCTGGCTGGGGGGCCCCATAGAGGCTCCCCCATCTCTACTTTAACTGTGGTGCTGGCTGGGGGCCCCATAGAGGCTCCCCCATCTCTACTTTAACTGAGGTGCTGGCTGGGGGGCCCCATAGAGGCTCCCCCATCTCTACTTTAACTGTGGTGCTGGCTGGGGGCCCCATAGAGGCTCCCCCATCTCTACTTTAACTGTGGTGCTGGCTGGGGGGCCCCATAGAGGCTCCCCCATCTCTACTTTAACTGTGGTGCTGGCTGGGGGCCCCATAGAGGCTCCCCCATCTCTACTTTAACTGTGGTGATGGCTGGGGGGGCCCATAGAGGCTCCCCCATCTCTACTTTAACTGTGGTGATGGCTGGGGGCCCCATAGAGGCTCCCCCCATCTCTACTTTTTTTGTCGATGTACTCTGTCAGGGCTGAAACATCTACTAAATAGATTTCCAACAAAGATTATTGGGTTTCACACAGTGGCAAGAGTGAATTTCAATTAGTTTTTAATATTCTACATAAATGAATGCAGACGTTTTGGCTATCCAGCCTCCATCAGTGTGGTAGCCGAAACGTCTGTCATTCATTTGTTATGTAGAAAATAAAAACAATGACTCTTTGTCACTGAGTGCAATCCATTCCCTTTATTTTTTGCGCTGTTGATTTGAGTGGATATCGCACCAGCAGTCAGAGCGTGGTGGTTACAAGAAAGTAATTTATCGTGACAAAGATCATTGCCATAACCACCTGAAGCCTGCCGTGAACTTTGGCACAAGGCAGAAATAATAAGCCTCATGCAGAAAGTAGGAAGAATGCGTGTACTGTGAACCATTATAGCTCGGGGGGCCGTATCAGCTGCCATCATCAACAGGTATGAAACATGAGAGGCTGATGCAAGTGAACAGAATGTGGCAGTGTGAGTAGTCTCTAGGCTAGGGAGAGGCCAGCTCAGTTTATAAGCCTGTGTGTGTGCGTGCGCGCGCGTGCGTGTGTGGCTGCGTGTGTGTGTCACAGTCGCTTCCCACCTGTTGTTGGCAGTGAAGTTGGCAGCCAGAGCGATGCCAGACTCTCTCTTCTTCGGAGCGCTGGGAGCGTCCACGCTGCCTGTGGCGCTTCGTGAGCCGGAGGGCAGAGGGAATACTCTGGGCTGGTCGTCCTAAAAGACAAGGAGGAGACACCCTTATTTGCAGCCTGTTGGTACCCAAGAGAATCATAGTTGCCCACCCCTGCCCAAGAGAATAGCGCTGAGCTATAATAGTGTCACTGGGTTTCTTAATTTATGACGAAGGAAGAACAATATGAAGCCACTTATTTGTTTTAGAAAGTATAAAACATCGTGGTGTGGCCAGAGTTGATGACTAATCAAGAACTATAATTATGTCTAAAAAAAATGCACCATATGCTGGTGGTCTGGCATGTTTAGCCTGACATTTCCGCACACTATTATTTCCAAAGCATATTGTAGTTTGTTGTGATTGTCAAGGAAGCACACACACACACACACACACACACACACACAGCAAATACAAATGGGATTGGTATTTAAAGCCCGACACACACCGTCTGCGACCGCCGCGCGTACCGCCGCGGCACAGTATTGCCGCGCGCCATAGCCGCACGGCAACACCAACAGGACGCGGCGCGCTACCACGCGGCTGGGGAGTTTTGTTGACTATATTCCATTGCCACGCCCACGGATAGCCGGATGGAGGCCGCGCGGCAACGCCTGGAAAATAGAACAGCGGTGCATCGGCGGGCCAGGCGAGGCGTGACCGCGCGCCAGCGCGCCAGCGCGCGTCGGACACAGCCGGTGTGCGATAGGTTCATTGAAAATAATGGAGGCGGCTGTGTCCGCCGCGCGGCGACGCGCGGGGGACGCAGCCGGTGTGTGGTGGGCTTGAGATAGACAAAGGGGGCAGCGCCCTCAATACCCTCATACCTGACTCACTACAAAGTGAGTGACAAAACGATCTGGTACTACCCAAATACCGTATATAATAAACATGGGAAAATGTATTAAAGCACGGATAGTCCCTGGAGAAAAAGGTTTATCGTATGGAGCACCGAAGTCTGACGTCAATATCGGTAGAGGGCGCAAATCCACGGTATGTGTCATGTACTTTTTATTTGCATTGTAATCCCCATAGGGGTATTTTAGATAGCTTCATATAAGTACTGTGTTTGAAAAATAAACATGTCACCCCAGGCGCTTCACTTTACTTACTTACAGTAACTGCTACTGAATTCCTTACATTTTCGCTAGAAACAGACTGTATCATATATGAGTGACGCAAACGCCTCCCTGACCCTGACAATAACGCAGAGACAGCTTGTTTATTTCTGGACCACAATGCTTATATGAAACGATTTTAAGATGACCCCATGTTATTCTCCATAGAGAAATTACTTCCGTGAACCAGACAGAACCAGGGGATAAGCAAGTGACGTCAGGACTTCGGCGCTCTATATACCAAGACTCAAAATGTCCATAACATTAACCACTTTTAGCCAACACTGACTAAATCATTTCAGTAGTTTAGTAATGTTTTTGTCTTTGAAATCATATATTTTTTAAATAAACAAAAAACAACAACCATCAGCGGAAAATGTCTATGTTAGAGAGGGTTCAAGATGTACCTCGGTTTTTGGGTGGGTCAAGGTTTCGGTACATGATTGGGGTTACTAGGGTTAGGGTTTAGAGGCAATTCAAGCATTAGTACCAGGATATTCCAGGTGGTCCGGTCCTGGGAGGTCTTGCTGAGGCTGGCCAGTTTCCTGCGTCCATCTGAGCTGCTGTCAAACAGGGCCAGGAACTCATCGTTTTGGTCCTCGCTGGAAAACACGTCACACGCAACGCAGTTATAGTCATGGCGTAAATTGTAAACTAAAGTAACTAAGTACATGTACTCAAGTACTGTACTTAAGTACAATTGTGAGGTATTTTTTACTTTTACTTCTACTCCACTGCATCTCGGAGGCAATTAGAGGTCTGTATGCTTTTCCGACCAATCATTGGTCCGACATGCGGAAAGCGACTGGATTAAGGTTGGCGAACAAGCGTTAAGGTTGGCGAACAAGCGTTAAGGTGGAAGAACAGATTAAGGTTTGGGAAACATGTGTTAAGGTTGGCGAACATGCGTTAAGGTTGGCGTCGTTGGCGAACATGTGTTAAGGTTGGCGAACATACGTTAAGGTTGGCAAACATGTGTTAAGGTGGATGACCGGATTAAGGTTGGCGAACATGCGTTAAGGTGGAAGAACAGATTAAGGTTTGGGAAACATGTGTTAAAGTTGGCGAACATGCGTTAAGGTTGGCGTCGTTGGCGAACATGTGTTAAGGTTGGCGAACATACGTTAAGGTTGGCAAACATGCGTTAAGGTTGGCAAACATGCGTTAAGGTTGGCGAACATGCGTTAAGGTTGGCGAACATGCGTTAAGGTTGGCGAACATGCGTTAAGGTTGGCGAACATGCGTTAAGGTTGGCGAACATGCGTTAAGGTTGGCGAACATGCGTTAAGGTTGGCGAACATGCGTTAAGGTTGGCGAACATGCGTTAAGGTTGGCGAACATGCGTTAAGGTTGGCGAACATGCGTTAAGGTTGGAGAACATGCGTTAAGGTTAGCGAACATGTGTTAAGGTTGGCGAACATGTGTTAAGGTTGGCGAACATGCGTTAAGGTAGGAGAACATGCGTTAAGGTTGGAGAACATGCGTTAAGGTTGGCAAACATGCGTTAAGGTTGGCAAACATGCGTTAAGGTTGGCGAACATGCGTTAAGGTTGGCGAACATGCGCTGCTCCGTGCTTGTGGTTATGGTTAGGTTAGGGTTTGAGGTAGGTTGACGTGTCGGACCAATGACTGGTCGGAACTTAGTACTGCACCCGGCAATTATTGTACTTTTAGGTAAGCTTTAGGTACTAATTTGATTATCATTACAGAACATTATACCCACTGCAGCCCTATATACATTTGGGCAATTTGAAAATAGCCGATCTACAAGCTCACAATGCGTCGACGTCGCGATGCAAATACAAATTGTATAAATACTACATTTTTAAATGGGGCATTCTTCAGTACAATTATTTTTGGTACTTTAAGTACATTTTGATGTCAACACTTTTGTACTTTTACTTTTGTACATTTTGGATTCCGAACTTTTACTTGTAACAGAGTATTTCTATATTGCATTATATTGGATTGGTACTTTTACTTAAAGGTATATTCAGTGATTTCACTTAATTCAAATATCACTTATTTTTTTGTTTTGTTGTGATAATCCTCCCTACTATAGAGTGTGCTGGCCATATAAGGAGTTCCTCCCTGTCCCCAGTTAACCCCTGGGGGTCAAAAAACCTTAGGTTTCGTTTTTGACTCTCTATCCTGATTGGACGAAAGGCTGGGTCCCACAGCCAAAAACGAAACCTAAGGTTTTTTGAGTGAAATCACTGAATATACCTTTAAGTAAAAAATGTGCGTACTTTTTCCAACACTGGCCATAGTTATGGCCCTAAACCTAAGTCCTACAGCAAGCACAATGTTGCACAATGCTTGTTCAGTGCCTGACCGTGTGACGCAAATATCACCCAAGGTTTCTATTTTGAAGTGTGTGCGTGCGTGCGTGCGTGAGTGTGTGCGTGCGTACGTGCGTGCGTGCATCGTGCGTACACAACAAAAGGGTTTAAAGAGAAAGAGCTGGTTTTGTTTGTAAAACCCAACAAAGCTATTCCTAGCCTGGTGCTATATCTACCCTTTTAAGTGGAATGACACTGCTCACAGTTCACAATTAAGAAACTCTCGACACAAAGCAAGGACCTTTAAAAGTGTGGCCTTCGGTGGCAGATTTTGGGATTACATATTGTCGTGACAGCTGCGTGGACAGGACCTCCCCCACCTCGCCCACCCCGACAAGTGCTGGAATTCTGTGCGTAGCAGCCAGCCAGGCAGGGGGAATTCCTTCACATGGATTCCAATGCAAATGCATGCATGCATATGTTGATCCCAATGGCCTGTCACACATCCTTCAAATAGCCTTACACTCCCCATAACAACACGACCCACCCCAGCCCTCCCCATCCGGCACAGATGTAGGACGACCTCCAGTCTGGCTCTGGTCTGTCTGCACAGACAGAGTGTGTGTGTGTGTGTGTGTGTGTGTGTGTGTGTGTGTGCACTTAAGGGGGATATAGACTGGGAGCAAAAAGCCAGCTGGCCCAATGAAAAGCAATCTGACAACATGGATTCAAGCAGCACATTCTGCTATGTTTCTGATGGAGGTGGTGGGGAGTGGCAACTCAAAGAGTAGTCGGAGGGTACATGGGTGGGGGCGGGGGGGGCATTTAGAATCTCTTTAAATGTAAAGGCCCTCTCTACTGCATCCTAGGAGGCAGAGAGGGGAGGAGGGCTGGCTGCATGGCGGCAGCTGCCGGACAATAGAATCAGTGCGTGTGCACAGTGTGCACACACACTTTTTCTTTCATAGGTTCCTGGTGGTGGGTGGGGTATAGGGGGGGTAACCTGACCCCAAGGACCCAGCCCTCCCCCTCTCTAACCTGGGACAAAGCAGGGCCCTGCTGCCCCCCCATGCAACGGCATCCCCATGCTCTTTCTTTATCGCGCAGCAGCCGCCGTGCCACAATGCTCATTGTCCCCCTGTCTGATGAAGCTTCGGGGGAGCCAGCTGTTGCTCACTGAAGGGAAGCGTGCTGCTTTAAAAGGTGCGAGGCCTCGAGGCGAACCGCTTCAATCTATGGTTAATTGTTCCTGCAGTCAGTCACTTTGGTAACTTAAAGCCCGGGTTGATGACAGTGGGCCGGCCCCGCGCTACGCAACATTGTTTGAAGAGTGCACGACGTCCTGTCTGTGCCGACCTTTAAAACGTGGAACAGCTCCCAGGTTCAATGGCAGGTGAGCTTAGACAGTGAAGGACGGACATTAGTTCAAAAGAGGCTGTTTGCCTGAAGCCTTGCATGGGTGCATGTAGCAGCACATACCGTTATGCAAGAAGAAAACAACTTCGATCTAAGGCCCAAACCACATCAATGTTTCACCATACAACTCCTTGCAACCAAATGGTTGCCAGTAGTTGCATGTATTTGCATGAAACCATTATGGCCAATGGCCAATGGCAACTGTTTTGTTGCAATTAGTTGCATTGGTGCGGTTTGGGCCTAAAGAGCAACCCAAAACTAAGAGGAAAATTCCCTTTCAAAACGGCATAAACCACACGAATACAACAGGATGAGCAGTTTTTGGGCCGTTACGTGTGTGTGTGTGTGTGTACCTTAAACTGATGTTGGCCTGCTGGTTGACCTGAGTGGTACTGTTGGAGCGCCGAAGGTTCTTGATGGAGCGTGAGCCGCCAAAGTTAGCATCGCTCTGTGGAATTCAAAGACACAGAAATGAACAACATGTGACTGCAAACCGTGTGCAGCATTTTATAGTTTATTATAGAGTATATTGTAACTAGTTTATTCCATCCATCCATATTCAACCGCTTATCCATAGTCGGGTCACGGGGGCAACAGCTCCACCAGAGAGCACCAGACCTGAGACCTCCCTCTCCAGAGCAACATTATTAACTTCCTCCTAGGAGATCCCGAGGCATTCCAAGGCCAGTGAGTCGATGTAATCCCTCAAATCCATCTCATCCATGGTCTGCCCCCAAAGTCTCCTCCCAGTGGGATGTGCATCGAGGACCTCCCTATAGGGAGACGCTCGAGAGGCATCCTAACCAGATGCCCGAACCGCCTAAGCTGGCTGCTTTCCATCTAGTTTATTACACATGCAATACCTATTATTATCACAGGGCACCTGGCAACCTTCTACTCACCAACGTGTTGCGTTTGGCCTTGCTCTCACTGGTCAACGACACCGACACCGAGCGGGAGAAGTATTTCCCAGGATGAGATGCACTGCTGGGCCTTCTGGAAACAGAGAGCTGGGAGCCCGTCAAGCTCAGGTCCAAGGCATCTCCCGGACCGCCTGCCGAGATGGACGAAGGGCTTCGGGTTGTCGTATGCATCCTTTTCAAGGCCTGAAAATGTATGGGCAGAGAAAGTTATTCTCCATAACGCCATGATGCTCAGCAGGCCACAGCGAATGGGACCCGCCAGGTTGTGGATTCCAGCAGAATAGAAGGCAATGCCAATATAATGGCTACAATAACAGTCACAGAGGCTCGTTTGTTTCCAGTGGTGGAAAGTACGGTACATTTTACTCAAGTACCGGACTTAAGTACAATTATTTTTCTTTTTTACATTTTTTTATACACTGTATAAAAAGTATTTTATTACTTTATTATTCTACTCCACTACATCTCAGAGGCAAATATTGTACTTTACTCCATAACAATTATTTGAACTACAGTAGTCTACAGACAAAATCCTAATTCTATACTATTCTAAAATAGCCGATCTACAAGCTTTTACTTTTACTCAGTACAATTTTAAATGCAGGAGTTTTTACGGCTATTCCTACATTGATTCCTACATTGTGGTATTTGATACTTTTACTTAAGTAAAATCAGAGTGAGTACCTCCTCGTCCTCCCCTACCACCACTGTTGGTTTCCCAGAGCAACCACAAACAACAACAAAGTCACTCAACAGACAACATGTGACTGAAATGGCTTGACAGACGAGGAGGTACCAAGAGAAAGACACTCCAGTGGTATAGAACATATTAAAATGACATAAGGTTGTGTGTGGGCAGCCTGCACACCGATTAGCATAACGTTATATGAGCAAAGCTCGAGGACTATGAAAAGGCTTGGCTTTATTTAGATGTGGTGTAAGTTACTGTGTTGATCTTATATAAACTCTATGGTAGTCGATACTATTAAACAATTGACTCGGGACAGCTTATATAATATGCTATAGCGTATAAACTGCTATAAGTTATTTTAAAACAGAATGCACTGCAGATGCTTGTCTAGACACTTGGATAGCCAAGAAGACAAAGAAGGAAATCACATGTGTGTACAATGTGTTTAAACTGTTTATAGTAGTGTTGCGGCCAGGTGTAATGGTGGAGTTATGCATTTCCAGTAATTGCACAATCAAGACCAGCTGAGCAAAAGTGATGACAATCAAGGAAGTTAAACTGTTTATAACAGAAACACGTGCAGATCTCAACAACAAACCAGATCCACCACACTGTCTGTTGTTAATTACTATTAAGCAATAGCACTTCTGCTACTAATATCTTCTGCACAAGTCAGCACATTTCTTACAGATCATATTCATTTCTGATCTGATCCAAATGTATGATGCACTGTAGAATAAGAGGAAGACACTGATTTGACACTATAGCCTAAGATTTAGACTCTCATAGACATATTTATCGATTCTGACATTTTTTATTATTGAAAATGTCAGAATCGATAAATACATCAAGAGTCTAAATCTAAAGCTAATTTGACACAATGGTTTATGATACTTATTAATAGACGACATGGTGATACGATGCTTGATTCATGCCATATTATTACAAGGGAGTAGAGACGATACAAATATTGTGAGAAATACAAAAAGGTGCTGACTTGAGTTTTAATTTCAAACAGACACCATCCTCCTCATGCCAAAGCCAAAACATCTCTCCTCTTTTCTCCTCCAATCATGTCCAGAAAAGCGAACATGCAACTGTACTTACAATCAATAACTGGATATCATCATTGGTGTTTTATTCGCTCATGCCACTCGGAAACAACGGTGAAAATGTCCTTATTATAAAACGGTCCAGGCAGGGTAAAGTATTCCGTTTTAATACTAGTCCTCCTCCATCAACAACAGAAAAACATTAACGAAACAAACGCGCAACATCTTCTCTCTGCTCTGCTGTAGCAACAAAACACCACGACTCCGCCCACCGACGGCCGTGATTGGCCGCAGTGGCACATTGTCCGGTTTGTGCGAGCGTCTGATTGGACACGAAGAGGTGTCAGTTTACATGTTGGAGGGACGAGCAACGGGGGGGCGTGGACTTCATTAGAAACGTTTGGTTGACATTGCACTCAGACAGAGATGACAAACAGAAAGGAGGGCTTTTCAAAAGCATACATTCTAAAAAAATGATATAGATCAATGGTTTTTAACCAGTGGTTCGTGAGGGGGTGCCATGTGGTCCCCTGATAAAGGATGGAAAGTTTGTAACCAAATGAAGCCTTATACAGTAAATATTAAACTGCATGTTACAATACATTGTTGTTAAACATCTGCATTACTTGGTTAATTTACAAGAAGTCTACACATTACAGAATGTAAAATAATTGTTATTTTGATCAACATTTGCCTGTTATGTCTCCTGTTATCAACATCAACATAGCATGGAATTGTTGGCAACATCTTATCCAACGACAACAGAATATTCTACGTTTTGGGTCCGAGAGGCTAAATGACATCAAATGGTGGTCCGTGGCTCAAATGCCGAAATAAATAATGGGCCTTGATATGAAAAGGGTTGAAAACCACTGATATAGGTTGTAACTGTATATAGGCTACATCCATTCAAATTTTGGAGCTCAATTCATTTACGCTTATAGAATTATAGCAGAATTATTCCACAGAGCTTATCTCTCGCTCTCTATTACATATTATTGATTTGTAAAACATTGTCAGACTCAGTATATTTATTATATTACATATCTGTAAAATTGATCCACAGTTGCAAACACAATTAGGATTCGTAATAATAACATTCACTTTATAGAAAGGCACATTTGATTGATAGGTTAAGGTTCTACTTGTACTTTCTACACCTTCCGAAAACATGGACAGCAACTTAAACATATTTATCTTTGAACAACAGAAAGCTACAATCAATGCTGTATATATTGGAATTATGTACTGTTACTGTAACAAAAACTAAAAACGAAATCGTGAGTATTATAGAGGGTATGCACATGCATAAAGTGAATGGCAAATCGAGTGGCAAAGTCAGTTTAACGTTGTGTAACGTTGTTTAACCCATTCTGACCGGGCACCCATTTTGGTGTTGGCATCATGTTGTGCTTTAGCTATTCAAAAATAGCAGACCTACAAGCTCATATCGCGCCACCGAGTGGCGCGATACGAGCTTGTAGGTCTGCTATTTTTGAAAAATCGAAGAGCGACTGACATTTTTAGAATCTGATCTCAGGTCAGAATGGGTTCATCAGACCAGTGTGTGTCCGGCGGAAACCTCGTATGAATCTGATCTCAGGTCAGAATGGAATGCAATCAGATAGGACTTTTCTGTTTGGATGTGTGGGCTCATGGGCTGTCAAGGACAGAGAGTTGTTTTTTGCCACTCAGTAGGCGTTCCTGCATAACGTCCGGGTATGATGATGATGTCACGCGCATACCCTCTATAGCTGTGGAAATGATCTATCTTCTCCTGAACTCTACAGCCATCTTCCATGCCTCAGCCCCTTTCTCCAGAGTGATTATCTATCTTTTCCTGAACTCTACAGCCATCTTCCATGCCTCGGCCCCTTTCTCCAGAGTGATGTGGTCGGGTAGAGATTCAAGCCCAGGCAGAGCGGGAAGGTTCTTCCGCTCCAAGTGGTTCTCCAGTGTGGACCTGATGCTGGTGGAGACATTAGCAACCCATTAAAATGAAGACCTGGAACGCATCTGTGTCACCTTAGTTTTTAACTACTTGAACCATTATTTTATACTATAGCTGTTGATAAATAGCATATATACAAGCTCTTGTGCGGCACTTCTAGCGGGGGGGGGGGTGTCCCTGGAACAACATTTTCAGACGGTGGCCAATTCCATATAATCTTTGGGGTCCTTGACATGAAATAGTTTGAGTACCACTGACATAGGAACATTTTCAGATTTAGAAGATATTTGTGGAATCTGGTCAATGGGTTATAGGGAGATAGGGTGGAAGGAGGCGCAACAGTTAGCATTGCACCCATTGTTTTCTCCACATGCATTCCTATTCACCAATCACTTCCCTGTCCAGCTGCCGGCTCGGTAGATCTGACCTGGGCTAGCAGACTGCGTATAGCTTAAGCCCCCTTTCCTCCGGGCGACAGATGGTCGCCTGGAAGGGGTCACACACACACTCTGGTCACTAGGAGTCAAAAGGCTCAGAATTGTAAGGGACATCCCAGGGTGAGAGACCCCCACACTTCACTGTGATTGAAAGTGTCCACGTTCAATGGATTCCTTTGTACAGCTGCGCTAATCTCCGGAAATGACAATGGGCACACTTCTAGCAGTTCTGAGATCAAGAAAATGTCTTATCCCCAGCAAATACATTTCTGGAAAGCGTGGAAAATATTTGACTGCTTTGTGAACACACACTCCCTTCCACTGATTCTAAACTGTCAAATGGTCAGCATGTCTTTAGTTGTGGTTACTCAATTATACAGGTACCATAGGAGTGAATAGAAATGCTATTGATTCAATAGACCGCTTACTCCCAGTGTGGTGGGTAGGCCTCGTCTGGCATGGAGTTGCTCGTCTTCAGAAGAAGAATTTCATGCAACTCCAGAGAAAAGGCATCCGTATCTGTGACAGCAAGGAAAACCTTCATCTCTCTCCTCTCCTCCACAGACAGACTCTGCTGGAATTCTGAAGGCAGTCTCTGAAATGGATCCTGCAACGAGATGACATGGCATTTCAAAACCCAATTCACGTCTTTCCAGCCTGAAATAAAAATAAATAATTCAAACACTTTCAGCAATCGTTTGAAAATAGCAGATATACAAGCTCACAATGCGTTGCGCTGTGACGGGTTGTACGCTTATAGGTTGTCGATTTTCGAAATAATTCAGAATTGAGTGGTTAAGTGGCTCAGTCGTTAAATGGTTAAAAACGTCAAATCGTCCCCCTTAATGGTGGATATCAGGGAAGGAATTCAAATAATGCACTTTATTACTGTTAAGGTCAAACACTGAGCGCAAGCCATGTCGGACGGCACACTTTCCATGGATTTACAGCCCTGATAGTTTATCCCTCTGTGGTCTTTGAAGTCAGTCCCTGGAAGTGAGCAGGGGTCACATGAATGAAAAGCTTCACTCCAGAGCCAAGTATGTTGTGGGCAGCAGCAAGCTAGGGGTCGTTTCATGAATGGCTTTTGAGTTTCGCCTTTGCAAGTGGTTTGGAGATTGCCAAATCCAGGAAACTGTGAAGCAGATTTTTCTATTTAAACGTGTTAATGTGTCTAACCTGCTTGCGGCTCAGCATGAGCTCAGATTTCCAGCAGGTAAGGAGCTGCCAGGTGAAGGTGCTATGCTCCAATTTACTATCACCAAGGGCCTGGAATAAAAAATAGTTTAAATGAGTTTTGATTTAATTTATACTTTGTCAAAGAGTACACATCAGTAAAGTGGAGCAATCTGCTGAGGGAAATACCACTATTATATTAGCAGAGACCAGCAACAAGATAGTTTAATGAATCTCACAATCACTGCAGTCAATTAAAAGGAAACGGCCCTGAGGTTTCTACCTTGACCACAGTGTTGGAGATCTGCGGGCCCATCTGCAGCGAATCAGTGAGGAAGGACAGGAGGTGATCTCGGGGATCCCCGCCAGTCTTCCCCAGGAAGCGCAATGCGATCTCCACCACGAACACGGCGTCACAAACATCGCTGTACGACCGCAGCACTGTCCTCACGGCACCGCTCACCGAGCCCTTCAGCGGCTCCTGCAGCGTTGAACCACATAACAGACATAAGAGCACGGAGTAGCTGTCAGCAGGCAACTGAGTGGCGCTGAGCGGAGCGGGGTGGGATGGGTTGGGGTTGGATGCTCTCCCGGTGAATGGAAACTGAAATACGTTTCGGGTGAAGGAATGTGACCTACAGCTACAACATAAAGAGGCCTCTTCAAATCCCATAGGAGGAACTACTGTGTACTAGTATATACGGTGTATAGGGCTTATCGTCACTGTCTGTCGAGCAGAAACCTTGTAATGTATCATCTTTTTCTTTACAATACTTTGGAATTATATGTCCAAAATACTAGGGACGGCAGGTTGAAAGTGCATAAGTCTGTCTGTGGGTTTTATGAATATTTAATAAATGAAAAGTATTTACAAGAGCGTGTGACTAAATAAAAAACTTCTCACACGCTCCCACGCCTGGCCTGCCGTATACGCGGGCTACGCGACCGCCTAGGGCCCCGGGAGTCGCTAGAGCCCCCCCGAACAGACAGTCTGTGTTGTGTGTTTTGAACTGAGCAGATTGGACTTTCCGTTCCAGAGATAATTGCCAAAACACCACCCCCTCTTAGGGCCCCCAGATGGATAGGGCCGGGCCGGTGTAACCATTATTCCGAATGGCAGTTGCAAGGAGCTGCATTGGTGTGCCAAAATGGTTTTGTTGCAAGTTCCGTTGGTGTGGTAAGAAGTCACACACCATACTGCACTCACCTGATGAATCCTGTCTCTGACCTCGGCTAGAACCACAGAGAAGTCCTGCAGGTGCCTGTTCAAGTACCTCGACGTGTCCTGATGATAGTAAGACAGGAATTACAACGTGTTCCGGTTAGAACAGTGGTTTTCAACCCTTGTCATGTCAAGGTCCATTATTTATTCGGCATTTGAGCCGTTTGATGATATTTAGCCAACATTTGATGACATTCAGCATATCAGATCAAAGAAAACAAAAAAAGACAAGAAGAAAATAAATATATATTTTGTTGTTGTTGGATAGGATCATATTGTCCACAATTCCATGCTGTATTGATGTTGGTGCCATAGGAGAGATAACAGGCATTGATCAACATTTTTGTAGACTTCCTGTAAATTAAGAAATGCAGATGTTTAACAATAATATTAACTTTTGAGAGCGTAAAATTAAATCATTTGGTTTCATGTCACGCTCTCAAGAGACGATCTAAAAAGGGTACATTTGGTTATCAACTGTCCTGCATAATAGCTGGGGACCACCTGGAACCCCCTCAAGGACCACGGACCACTGGTCTAATCCATTCTCACCACTTGTATGAGTGGTTTCCCGGCCAGGAAGCGACGAGCCAGCTGCGTTTGGATTCCCGGCAGGTTGTAAGTGCTGTCCGTCTCCCTGCCTTTCCTCAGGGTGTAGTGGCAGTTGGCCAACACCAGAGGGAGCAGCTCTCTATCGGGGTGGCAGAGGGTCAGCTGTGTCTCAGACGCCCCCTCCAGTAGAATACTGTAGGACTCACTGTGGGAACACATTCAATATTCAAATTCCACTCAGACTACAGGTGAGTGATACGGTGATACCGTTTTGAAACTGAAAATGTCAATTAAAAGAAATGACACCCGTGTGAAGTTAGGGGCGCTCTTATCATCGTACATCATCATGACGTAAAATAGGTCTATTTGCTCAGACACTATGATGTAAAATTGTCCATTCATTGTTAATGTTTGTGTAGGACAAAGTTTGTGGACAGACACCAAAAGCCACCAAAATCGGGATAGATTTGCTTCCGTTCTCCAGGCAGTATGAGGGAAGCATTTTGAAAATTGCGAGAGGCAACATAACAGTCTGGCAACGCGAGACTATATGGTAAAAAAGTTAACTTAACCCATTCTGACCGGGCACCCATTTTGGTGTTGGCATCATGTTATGCTTTAGCTATTGAAAAATAGCAGATCTACAAGCTCATATCGCGCCACCGAGTGGCGCGATACGAGCTTGTAGGTCTGCTATTTTTGAAAAATCTAAAAAAAACGACTGACATTTTTAGAATCTGATCTCAGGTCAGAATGGGGTTAATCAGACCAGTGTGTGTCCGGCGGAAACCTCGTATGAATCTGATCTCAGGTCAGAATGGGTTAACTGACCTGTCATCTTGGCGGGTCAGTTTCCTGGCCGCTCTCACTAAGGAGTTGTGAGTCTCTGACAGGAAGTCTAGCAGTATTGGGAGGCATGAGCCAGGGCCACGTCGACATGGCACGAGGAACTCCCCAGAGCTGTCCACGGTCACTTCCATCTCACACAGCTGCACCTCCACTCCCAGGTCAGCCGCTGTGGACCGCAGTTTAGCAAAATGGACCTCGAGTTGCGACTAGGGTTGTCCCGATCCGATCACGTGATCGAAAATCGGGGGCCGATCACGTCATCTTCAAATGATCGGAATCGGATCGGGAGCAAAAGAAACGTGATCGGGACATCCCTAGTATCAATATTATATCCATATCATGATATTAGACTGGATATTGTCTGTGATTTGGGAAATTGACAAATTGTACTATTGTGATATGGCATAAGTGTTCTATAACAATATAAATATCGGATTGGGAAAAATCGGTATCGGCAGATACTGAAAATCAGATGATCGGAATCGGATCGGGAGTAAAAAAAAACGTGATCGGGACATCCCTAGTTGCAACTGTACTTTTTTTAAACGCTACACCAAATCTCTTAGCCAGAAACAAATAGCCGATCTATACAAGCTCAGAAGCGTGTGAGCTTGAATCAGGAAAAGCTGCCCCGCCTGTTCTCAATTTTTAACCTTGACCTTGATTGAGATCCTGACCTTTTGACTTTTCAACCCTGAAGTTAACCATGGCTTCGGGGCAGTTAACTGATCCTTCCCCACCACCACGTTTCATGAAATTTCCGCCCCATCTGTTCTCAACTTATTTTGTTCAAAGGAAGACAGACAGACACACATTACAGGAGCGATTACAATACCCTGCCATGCGTTGCTGCGGGCAGGGCAGTTACAGGGTAGGGATTTTAGGCTTATAATAATGCGTAATAATAATGTGCGAGGTTAAACTCAGTGCTATGCAACCAAAAGTTGGCAAAGGGTACTACAGGAGTGTTTTAGAGTATGTGCTTACAGTTGTTGGCCACCTCCAGTCTGAGGCGATTCCAGACTCCAATGAATGTCGTTATCCTATCAAGCAGCAGCTTCCTCTGGTATCCTACAAAGGATGAGAGTGGTCTGGTCAGAGCATGTGTGTGTGTGTGTGTGTGTGTGTGTGTGTGTGTGTGTGTGTGTGTGTGTGTGTGTGTGTGTGTGTGTGTGTGTGTGCGTGCGTGCGTGCGTGCGTGCGTGCGTGCGTGCGTGCGTGCGTGCGTGCGTGCGTGCGTACATGTGACATTGACTTATATCAATGGGGGAGTACATTTAATTAAAGGACTAAAGAAGAATGCTGGGATATTGTTATACCTGTTGGTATCTGTTGTAACATCTGCGCAATGCTCTGGTGTGTATGTTCCGACACCAGGGGAAATGCCCTTAAAAGGTCTGACTGCAACGCAGCCAGCTCAGGCAGATGATGCAACTGTCTCACACACTGGATCTACACGTATGGACAGATGAGATGCAAAGATGGAACTGATCAATATAGGTTTAACTTGCTGACCACTGACCAGTAGAGAAATATGCACTCCATACATTTTCGCGGGGGGTGGGGGGATACACAAAGTGGCCACAATACATATTTGAAAATGTGTTTTAGCTCAGAATTTCACAATGCACATATTTGACGATTCAGAAAACATTTTCTTAACTAGATAAAGTGCCAATCGGCACAGGTCTCCACCAGGATTCTTCCTCAGCCTAGTGGGAATATGCATGCACAGTTTCATCGCAATCGGATGCTGCGTTGAGGAGTTGTGGCCATTTGCTACTCCTGAAAACTGTAGGAGCCAATCGTGGCCAATCAGGATGGAATATGAGAAATCAAACAAACCTGTGTTGATCACATGACTATGGAGATCATGTGTACCGATTTGCGTGAAATTTGGATAAAATCTGAAGGAGTAATAATAGAAAATGTGTTTTACATATGTGGGCCTCCTGGTGGCGCTATAAAGAGCAGATGTGAAAAATTCCAGACAAAGGTTTTTCCTTGGCCTCTAGGGAGTTGGCATACAAAGTGATCCACAGATTCGTGCAGTTAGAGGTAAAAACACTTTTCGGCCAGTTATAGCGCCACCTTGAGGCTGAGTTGAAATTGTTCATGTGGCATTTCGTCCTCGGCCTAGTGGGAATGTGGGTGCACAATTTCAAGGAAATCACGCAATGTGTTCATGATTTGCAGCATTTTGTTTGAAACTGAGCACTCCTGTGAACTTTGGAAGCCAATCTTAACCAATCAGGATGGAGTCTGAGAAATCTGAAAGACCGGTTTTGTTGAATGGCTGTAGAGAGACTGTGTACCAATTTGCGTGATGTTTGGACAAAATCTGTAGGTGTACTGTGCAAAAAGTTGTTTTGCACAAAGCGGCCTCCTGGTGGCGCTATAACAGGCCGTTCTGGAAAGTTTGGGGCAGAGGTTCATCGTTGGCATCCAGGGAGTGTGTGTGCAAAATTTGGCATCGACCGGGTTAACGGTGGCCGAGATTAGCTGCTAACGGACGGACGGACGGACACACGGACGGACGGACACACGGACGGACGGAGTGCAAAACATACTCTCCCCACATGCCTTCGGCCTGGTGGAGACAATAACTAAATATGTATTTCTGGCTTAATATTCTCTTTCTGTATGTGGATAGGCCTGTCACAATTATTACAGAATTGCCTAATCGCAATTATCATTTCCATGTTGAACAATGTCCAAAATAAAATAAAAAAATGCTCCCAAAGAAAATGTAGTCTCTGTGACACATCTAGGGGCCGCAATCTGCAGTCAAAGATTTTCCTAGAAGCTTTGTCATTGCTCGATTTGCCTGTCTACTTCCTGATTGGTAGTCATTTCGACCGGGTTTTTATCGACCAACGACAAAGCTTATAGGAACATCTTTGGATGCAGATTGTGGCCCCTAGATGTGTCACAGAGACTAAACATTTTGTGGGAACGTTTTACTCATTGCTGTTTTACTCAAGTTTTTTGTTAATCAGAATTATCTGTGTGACAATCAGCTTAAATTTGTAATGGTGACAGCCCTATTATGTGGATGAATGCTCCAGGGAACAAGGGGTACAGAGGAGGTACCTTGTTGAGGAACAGGGTGAGCAGGGGTACAGAGGAGGTACCTTGTTGAGGAACAGGGTGAGCAGGGGTACAGAGGAGGTACCTTGTTGAGGAACAGGGGTACAGAGGAGGTACCTTGTTGAGGAACAGGGGTACAGAGGAGGTACCTTGTTGAGGAACAGGGTGAGCAGCGGTACAGAGGAGGTACCTTGTTGAGGAACAGGGTGAGCAGGGGTACAGAGGAGGTACCTTGTTGAGGAACAGGGTGAGCAGCGGCACAGAGGAGGTACCTTGTTGAGGAACAGAGTGAGCAGGGGTACAGAGGAGGTACCTTGTTGAGGAACAGGGTGAGCAGGGGTACAGAGGAGGTACCTTGTTGAGGAACAGGGTGAGCAGGGGTACAGAGGAGGTACCTTGTTGCGGAACAGGGTGAGCAGCGGTACAGAGGAGGTACCTTGTTGAGGAACAGGGTGAGCAGGGGTACAGAGGAGGTACCTTGTTGAGGAACAGGGTGAGCAGCGGCACAGAGGAGGTACCTTGTTGAGGAACAGAGTGAGCAGGGGTACAGAGGAGGTACCTTGTTGAGGAACAGGGTGAGCAGGGGTACAGAGGAGGTACCTTGTTGAGGAACAGGGTGAGCAGGGGTACAGAGGAGGTACCTTGTTGCGGAACAGGGTGAGCAGGGGTACAGAGGAGAGGTACCTTGTTGAGGAACAGAGTGAGCAGGGGTACAGAGGAGGTACCTTGTTGAGGAACAGGGTGAGCAGGGGTACAGAGGAGGTACCTTGTTGCGGAACAGGGTGAGCAGGGGTACAGAGGAGGTACCTTGTTGAGGAACAGGGTGAGCAGCGGCACAGAGGAGGTACCTTGTTGAGGAACAGGGTGAGCAGGGGTACAGAGGAGGTACCTTGTTGAGGAACAGGGTGAGCAGGGGTACAGAGGAGGTACCTTGTTGCGGAACAGGGTGAGCAGCGGTACAGAGGAGGTACCTTGTTGAGGAACAGGGTGAGCAGGGGTACAGAGGAGGTACCTTGTTGCGGAACAGGGTGAGCAGCGGTACAGAGGAGGTACCTTGTTGAGGAACAGAGTGAGCAGGGGTACAGAGGAGGTACCTTGTTGAGGAACAGGGTGAGCAGGGGTACAGAGGAGGTACCTTGTTGAGGAACAGGGTGAGCAGGGGTACAGAGGCGCGTCCCTGGTCCTGTCCAACCAGCTGAGAGAAGCGCTCCACGGTCAGTGTCCCGGACAGACTCCAGAAGGAGGAGCGGTGTGTGGGACAGTCAGAGGCCAGGGGGGACAACATGGGAGTGGGGTCCCCGTAGAGGAGCTTCATCAGCGGGCTTCCGCCGTCCAGCTTGTCGTCGGCACTGATTCTCTCCTGGGCCTCTGCGAGCCTTTCCCTCAGATGCTGAGAACAATAAAGTTGAAAGTAAAAAAAGTGTTACTACTGAACTGAACAATACCTAGCAAGTTTATGTTGTGAATGTATTTTTGTTTGAGCTGAGCTAAGAGGATCCTAAGACCTGGAATGCATCTGTGTCACCGTAGCTTTTAACCACTTGAACCATTATTTTATACTTTGGCTGTTGATAAATAGCAGATATACAAGCTCATAGCACATTAAGCTATTCTTGAAAATTAGTGAAAAATGTGGCGCAAATCTTTGAATATCTATTATTCTCTCACAGTGAACGATTTTCACTCATATCTTGGCTTTCTGGGGGTCCCCGGAACAACATATTTTGAGATGGGGTCGACAGCCAAATACATACAGTAAAATATTTGTGGTCCTTACAATTTACAATTTAGGCATTTAGCAAAAATCCAGAGCGACTTACAGTAAGCAACGACAACACAAAGTTGTGTTAATACATCAAATACATCAAATATTGTCATTGAGAATCATACGTAAGCTAAGGACCTAACATCTGTCTATTGAAACTATGCGTATACGCTATAATATAGAGTGCTATGTCTACATAAAATGCTATCTAAATTACACAAGTTGAACCTTTGCATATGCCTGCAAGGTCGTTGAGGCCAGGGCAAGTGCTACGGCAAGTGCTATGGCTAAGGAGGGTTTTTTGGAAGAAGTGAGTCTGCGGTTCTGATTGCAATGGTTTGGGACGTGTGGAGCGATGTGTAGGCGTTTTTAGTGAATGTTCTTCCAGCTTCCCTGCGTTGGCTGATCTGAGCGTGCGTGAGGTTTTGTAGGGTCCGATCAGACAAATGACGGGTCATCTGTCAATAGGAGACTCAGTAGGAGACTCTTTGAGTCTCCTCCGGCCATCACATTATTGGAATTATTAGGAATGCAACAAAAACAACCAAAGTCTCCATGAACTCAAGGCTTCATGAAGTGACAGAAATAAGTCCTCTGTTGGGCGAACTACTCCTTTAAGGGCATGGTCACACATCTGCCGAGGTGAAATCCATATCTTGTTGTGCTGATTGAAGGCACTGCACGATGTGACGCACGCAAAGATATTTTTAGCTGGTTTCTAGTCTGTTTGAATGAAAGCGGTTGCTGGTCACACATGGATAAATGACCGCCAAGTGAGGTCAACCATACATAGGCCTACTTCTCCCTGTCAAAAGTTCACCAAGGTTTGAACTCCACACGAGGCAGAAGATGGGAATTTGCTTCACCATAGGAAGCATGCCCATTCACTTACACAGAATGGAAGAGAATGGAAGGCAAATATTTAGTTTTCATGAGTCATGAGTGATCATGAGCTCGTCCATTAATCATGCATGTCATTTTCAGGGGGGAGCATTCTAAAGTATATGTTTATCTATTTATTTATAGGACAAAGATAAGTGTAACCACATCCACGCTGGCCTCTGGCACATTGTCCCTCAAATCACTGTGGGTCAAGTCACACTGGAAGGCACAACAACGCTCAGGGCAACACAATGGATTTAAAGTCCACAGCTCGGGGTGAAAAGTTACAGGCGTAAACAAATATATTGAGAGCCTCTTCCAAGAGGGGGAAGATACATTTTCCTACCCCACAGCCTGCTTCAAGCAACACCAGCCGCTGGGACTCAAACTGTCGGACCGCATAGCGCCAGAACCTTTAGTATATATATCCTGTATTCATTTGGCTAATGGGAGGGCGCTCAGTCACACATAACCATAAATCTGATACAACCATATATAGGCAAAACTTTTACTCAGACATAACCATAAACAAGTCCGATATGCCAATATGTCACTACGACTCATGTACGGTAAAACCATAACGTGCCCATTATAGGCGTGTCACTATGACTCATGTATGGTATAACCACAAGTAAGACGCGCGAAAAAGCGAACGCAGCTCGTAACAATTAGAATAAAATACGTATTTTTTTTACGTATTTTTTTTTACGTTGTTTTTTTAAACGTTTAAAAGTAAAAAAATGCCCAGGTTACATAGTAATGGCTCACTGACGTTCGCAATAACATGCCCATATATAGGTGTGTCACTATGACTCATGTACGGTATAACCATAACATGCCCATATAGGCATGTCACTATGACTCATGTAGGGTATAACCATGACATGCCCATATATAGGCATGTCACTATGACTCATGTAGGGTATAACCATAACATGCCCATATATAGGCATGTCACTATGACTCATGTAGGGTATAACCATGACATGCCCATATATAGGCATGTCACTATGACTCATGTAGGGTATAACCATAACATGCCCATATATAGGCATGTCACTATGACTCATGTAGGGTATAACCATGACATGCCCATATATAGGCATGTCACTATGACTCATGTAGGGTATAACCATGACATGCCCATATATAGACATGTCACTATGACTCATGTAGGGTATAACCATGACATGCCCATATATAGGCATGTCACTATGACTCATGTAGGATATAACCATGACATGCCCATATATAGGCATGTCACTATGACTCATGTAGGATATAACCATGACATGCCCATATATAGGCATGTCACTATGACTCATGTAGGGTATAACCATGACATGCCCATATATAGGCATGTCACTATGACTCATGTAGGATATAACCATGACATGCCCATATATAGGCATGCCACTATGACTCATGTAGGATATAACCATGACATGCCCATATATAGGCATGTCACTATGACTCATGTAGGGTATAACCATGACATGCCCATACATAGGCATGTCACTATGACTCACGTCATCCAGGTTTGTTTACATAAGGTTGCCATGATCACTCAATATATGTCTGAGTGATTCCAGGTTGCTATGGTTACGACTGTTGCTAGTCAGAATACACAGAGACCTCTGACATCACAAACTCCATATTTGTTGACACCTGACCTGACATTCCATATATGGGTATGGATGACTCAGCGTGACATCACCACTACCCAGATGGGTATTTATGCCCACCGTCCTGCAGTGTCACAATTATAACAAGCTGCACTGCTCACTTCACTGCCACTCACTCTGTGCCATCCTTTGGATCAAACGGGCGGACATCACTTATCGCACATCTTACACACACCCTTTTTTAAAGTCATTTTAAACAACATTTAGTGTTCAGCTATGGCAGAACACGAGAGTCGTGAGTTTGGTAAGGCCGACTTTGTTCTTCTGGACAACGTTTCTCTGGAAGAATTCTTGGCCAACCTCAAACTTAGGTTCGAGAAGGGGAGAATCTACTCCTACATCGGAGAGGTGCTGGTCTCCGTCAATCCGTACCGCGCAATGAACATCTACGGGCGCGACGCCATCGAACGGTACGCGGGCCGGGAGCTGTACGAGAGGCCGCCGCACCTGTTTGCCATCGCCGACGCTGCCTACAAAGCCATGAAGAGACGAAACAAAGACACCTGCATCGTCATCTCGGGAGAAAGTGGGGCGGGGAAGACGGAAGCCAGCAAGTACATAATGCAATACATCACCGCCATCACCACCACCAATCGGAGGGCTGGAGTTGAAAGAGTGAAGAACATGCTGCTCAAATCCAACTGCGTCCTGGAGGCCTTCGGCAATGCCAAGACCAACCGCAACGACAATTCCAGCCGATTCGGCAAGTACATGGACATCAACTTTGACTTCAAGGGAGACCCGATCGGTGGTCATATCAGCAACTACCTGCTGGAGAAGTCCAGGGTTATTGTCCAGCAAAAGGGAGAGAGAAGTTTTCACTCGTTTTACCAGCTGCTGAGCGGAGCTCCTGAGTCCCTGCTACGTTCTCTGCACATCAAGAAGGATCCAACAACCTACAACTACATAAAAGCGGGAGGTAACGTCAAGTCTTGGATTAACGACGGTGCAGAATTCAAAGCTGTGGCCGACGCCATGAAAGTGATTGGCTTCACAGGCGATGAGATCCAGACCGTTTACAAGATCCTGGCTGCCATCCTCCATCTGGGGAACCTGACGTTCAGGGTGGACAGAGATGTGATACAGATTAAGAACTCCAAGGTGGTGTCTGTGATTGCGGAGTTACTGTCCACCAAGGTGGAGAACGTGGAGAAGGCTCTGCTCTACCGCACCATTGCATCGGGCAGAGACATCATCGACAAACAGCACACGTTACAGGAGGCCAGCTATGGACGAGATGCATTAGCCAAGGCCATGTATGAGCGTCTGTTTTGCTGGATCGTGGGTCATATCAATGACACCATCGATGTGAAAGACTACGACTCCAAAGTCTGCGGGAATAACACAGTCATTGGGGTGCTGGATATCTATGGCTTTGAGATCTTCCAGAACAACAGCTTTGAGCAGTTCTGCATCAACTACTGCAACGAGAAACTGCAGCAGCTCTTCATCCAGCTGGTTCTGAAGCAGGAACAGGATGAGTACCAGAGAGAAGGCATCCCCTGGAAACACATTGACTACTTCAACAATCACGTCATCGTAGATCTGGTGGAACAGCAGCACAAAGGAATCTTCTCTGTGCTTGACGAGGCTTGCATGAATGTGGGCAAAGTCACTGACGAGGTCTTCCTGTCCGGACTCGACAGCAAGCTGTCAAAACATGCACATTACACAAGCCGCATGCTCTCACCCACTGACAAGAGTTTGGAGTTTCACAAAGACTTCCGTATAAGGCATTATGCAGGAGATGTGGCGTACTCTGTGGTGGGTTTTATTGACAAGAACAAAGACACTCTCTTCCAGGACTTCAAGAGGCTGCTGTGCAACAGTTCCAACCCTGTGTTGAAGGCAATGTGGCCGGAAGGCAAGCTGAGCATCACCGAGGTTACCAAGCGTCCCCCAACTGCCGGCACTCTCTTCAAGAACTCCATGATCTTATTGGCGGAGAACCTGGCTTGCAAAGAACCCTACTACGTGCGCTGCATCAAGCCCAATGACGTCAAGTCCCCTCGGCTGTTTGAGTATGAGCGCTGCCAACACCAGGTGGAGTACCTGGGGCTCCTGGAGAATGTCCGAGTTCGACGCGCTGGCTTCGCTTACCGACAGACTTATCCCCGCTTCCTACAGAGGTATAAGATGATCTCAGAGTTCACGTGGCCCAATCATAAGCTACAGTCGGACAAGGATGCAGTGAGGAGGCTTATGCAGGGCTGTGGCTTCGACCATGATGTGGCCTACGGCAAGACCAAGGTCTTCGTCCGCACACCACGCACCCTCGTTAGCCTTGAGGAGCAGCGCACCGACATGGTCCGAAAAATAGTCGTCATTCTTCAGAAGGTGTGGCGCGGAGCCATAGCCAGAATGCGCTACAGACGGATGCGTGCTGCGCTCATCATCCTGCGGGCTTACCGCCGCTACAAAGTCGAGTCCTATATCCGCGAGGTCAACGGGCGCTTCAAAAACGTGAGCTCCATGAAAGACTACGGCAGGCATGTCGAGTGGCCAACAGCACCCAAAGTCATCCGCGAGTTTGAGGAGGCCCTCCAGAGACTCTATGACAAATGGTGGGCGTGGACACTGATCAAAGGGCTGTCTCCAGAGGAGGCCATGCACGTGAGGGCCAAGGTTGCCACCCTGGAGGCTCTGAAGGGTCATAGGTCAGACCTAGGCCTGCAGAGAGCCTGGGAGGGGAACTACCTGAAGCGAGACAGCCCCGATACGGCTTCTCTGTTTACATTGGTGTCCAACCAACTACAACGGAAGGACAAGTTCATGAGAGTTCTGTTCGCCTGCAACGTGCGCAAGATCAACGCTTTCCACAGGGCGGAGGACCGCACGGTGCTGATCACCGACCGCCACCTGTACAAGATGGACCCCCTCAAGCAGTACAAGACCATGAAGAGCATCCTCCTCTACAACGTGACGGGGTTGAGCGTCTCCCCGGGGAAGGACCAGCTTGTTGTGTTCCATACCAGGGACAACAGGGACCTGGTGGTGTGCCTGAAGGGCATGGTGCCCGCCACCGACAGCCGCATCGGGGAGCTGGTCGGCGTCCTGCTCAGCCACTTCAAGAGCGAAGGGAGGAGGCTGCTGGTGAACATAACCAGTCCCGTCCAGTGCAGCATGAACGGCAGGAAGCGCACTGTCACTGTGGAGCCCAAGGCCACCCAATTACAGCCTGACTTCACCAAGATGCGGTCGGGTTACATTCTGGCTGTGCCCGGAAACTAAGCACAGACGGGTATGAACAGGGACAACGCTCCACACTTCCCAGACTCTTCTCCCTTCTGGTTCCAAAACTATGGAATTAACTTCCCATTGCAATCAGAACTGCAGACTCACTCCCAATCTTAGCCCGCAGCAGTTGCCGTAGAACTTGCACTAGTCTTGACGACCTTACAGGCATATGCAAAGGCTACATTTATGTAATTTAGATAGAATATTATGTAGATATATTACTCTATACTGTATACTCATAGTTTCATTGTACTGTACAGATATTCTACTGTTAGACGGATGTTAGGTTCTATGATCTTTGATGACAATTTCTATGTATTTCATGTATTACCATGTGCTGTTTTTGCTTACTGTAAATCCTCTGGATTAATGCCTAAATTGTAAATTGTAAGGACCTTTTTTGGTACTATGCTTTTAGTCCAAGGGTTTGACTGTACTCTGTTGCTGTTTACATTTCTGTCTAATAAAGTAATCAATCAAGTTCCCTGCATAACATCTCGATTATGAAATGTATCCGGAATCTCAAATTACACCAATTAACATGTTGTTAATACAGTACATAATACACCACAAAAGATTTGATTAATACAAGCATCAAGGTAGTCAAGGAGTAAAAAGAACGACACAAATCAAAAGCCAATAGTGTCATCATGTTCCACAGCAAAATCAGATAATGATTATCACTCAGATTTAATGATTGTAAATCTACATATTGTAATGTGTTACTATTATAAACAAAACAAATTAATCAAATTACAATAATATCCAATTAATATTTGGTTTATGTTAGCCGGCATATACCGACTAACGTAAACCTTGGTATGAATGAGTGAATTGTAAAGCTCTTTGGCACTATATAAATTGAAGGCCAGTCATGGCCGAAATGTCGTGTCACTATATTTTAAATAAATAAACTGTGGAGCAGAGCTGTTGTGCTCTATTTATTTTATACTGTATCACGGCACAGAGTGCCGCGCTACGAGCTTGTAGGTCTGCTATTTTATTGAAAATATTGATCACCACTGATACAGAAACAGGTATTTGAGAAAACTGTCAGGATTTAGAAGACTTTAAAAAAAAAAAGAATTACGTCAGGCCTAAATGGGTTACCCCATTTAGGCCTGACGTCGAAATAAATAAAAAGTCTTCTGAAAGAATATATATTTTAAAGATTTGTGACACATTTTCACGAATTTTCAAAAATAGCAGACCTACAAGCTCATGGCGCGCTATGAGCTTGTAGATCTGCTATTTTTCAATAGCTAAAGTATAACATAATGCTTAGTTAAAACACCAAAAGTCGTTCCCATACAGAATGGGTTAAACTATATAAAAAGCACCATTTACCATTTCAACTGACTCAGGGGAAGTACTAATCCTTACCGTAACTACTGGATTGATAGCAGCACTGCAGACCAGATTCTCCCACTCCTCTCGTCCACGCCTTGAAGACAGGTCGGCCCTCGAGTGGCGAGAGCCTGCAATTCAAAGGAGTCGGGACATACAATGTTACACAAAGAGAGGTCCAGAAAGTGGATCATCTAGGACACTGGTTTTCAACCAGTGGTCCTTGAAGGGATTCCAGGTGGTCCCCAGTTAGTGGAACAGTGGTTCTCAACCTTTTCAGGCCGTGACCTTCATTTGTCACTTTACTGTCATCTGGTGGTTCCCCCAACATCATGTGGGGGACCACGCTGGGGGTCCCGACCCACAGGTTGAAAACCACTGATCCAAAAGCTCATTTCAGCACCTGTAGAAGACTCTGTGAAGGTGTGCAGAACCAGGTGAACGGTAACAGCGGTGTCATCCATGTTCTGGTCCAGTATGCGGCCGAGGGTCTTCACGTCCCTCTCAAGGTGAGCCCACAGGAAAGCCAGAACGTCGCGCGTGTTGGGCTGGATCATGTCGCTCACCGCCTTCAACACACACACACACACAGACACACACACACACACACACACACACACACACAGACACACACACACACACACACACACACACACACACAGTCACACACACACACAGACAACACAGTGGCAGGTTTTCACTTCCATATTTTAGACTTCCATATTTTTCACATAGGCTCTTTTCTTGGCTATTTGTTGATTTTGATCAGTTAAAATAAATGGTTACTCGACAACCAAATCTGTGACCATGTATAGTCTAATAGTCTAGTGCACGATGACAGTGTATCCTGTATTACTTGACAGCAATACTGCACAGATACTTTAGTTACAATTCTGTATTTCCCAATGCTGCTAAACCTAGATGCAATTTATACCTTGTACTTTGTTTCTTGTATGTATGTTTTTATGCTTTGTCTCATAGTGTAACGTGCCTCACTCCCTGCCTGTTTCGTTTTTATGTTTTGTGTTGGGATTGAAATGAGCATTGCTAAATCCGGTATATTTAGGTTGCATTTCTATGTAATAAATAAACAAATAAAACAAATAAAGTAAAGTAAATGTCACCTGGTATTGGCTTATTGCACCCTGTAGCATGGCCAGGTGTGTGAGCAGCCTAAGGATACAGGTCTGGGCAGGCGTCATCTGTCTTTCTGGGGCTTCAGACCTTCCATGAGCGTCGCCCAGTATGTGTCCTGTCCGTGTCTGATCTCCAACACTTCATACACGTAAGAAGGAAACATGCAGGATGATTATAACAATGTCACAGAGCTGGCTGGTGGTTTTGTTGTTTATTAGCTTAGTTATTACCGTACTACGTACCTGTTTTGTACAAGTGTGAAGCCACTGACCGGAGAGTGATTTTGCCCACCAATTGGTACTCCACAGTGGCATTTTGATACATGCCTTGGTTTTCCACACTTCAAGGACGAAACAATGGACAACATGGATGCACAATAAATGTGAATACATTTTTTTTTAGTGCATGTCTTTATTTGACAAGTATTAAAGAATAATAATAACAAAGAATGCTAATAAAACAACAGTACCTCTCCGACGAAGCACGGATGACCATTGGCACAGACTGCAAATGAGGAAAAAAGATATGCATTGCTAAATCGATGCTGAAAGTCTCTTCATTAACAGTCAGGTCATATTGATTGTCGCTTTCACATACATCATTGTGTAACATATTCAGACCACTTGAAACACTCACCGTACTGTTGTAACTTCTTCTCGCTCAACCACTGTCTCGCTTCACTTGTGTGGTCATCCGGCATAGTTGGTAGGAAGGATCGCTTGGAGGCGAGATTACATTTATGTTATTTATTTATTGTCTTTGTTCTACTTCACTTTTGACCCCTACTGATTGGTCTTAGTACTGTGTAGTACTACTAATTGGTCGTGTAGACAAACAAACGTGTTTCATCCGATATGCAGTGACACCTTAGCCTCGGTATCCAGGCTTTTATTTGTCTCAAAAATGAAAAGCCTGGGGAAGTGGAAGTCAACTTTGTATTTCGCTAACAAATAGGGTCGCTCCAAATTTGGTGACGTCAGTGTTCTCCGCTGTTTTCTACCGGGATGGAGAGGGGAGGAAGGAGGGGGGCGGGCACTCAGATCAGTGGTTCTATTCAGGTATTACCTGTTTTCGCCGGCACCCTCCCCTCTATACCAGAAATCACACTGACTGGGGCAGGTTAGTGACACTTTAATGAACTTGCAGAAGTTGCCCTCCGTCTTTTACTATTCTGAAAAACATTTTAAAATTGTTCAATCTACATTGAGACATTGTGAGCTTGTAGATCGGCTATTTGAACTATTCAAGAATGTTTTCAGAATAGTAAAAAAAAAAAGGGAAAGAAATAGGGATAAGGGGTAAGGCACTGGCAAAAATAGGGCCTAGTTTCCTGCCCACGCTGGTCGGCAGGAATCCACCTCTTGCTCGTGTGCTATTTCCACAGCACGTGGACAGTGGACTGGAGTTTACGGTAACAGAAAGTGTTGAGAAAAGCTGAAAACATAAAACATGCCACCAGAAAAGAAACAAGAGTCTTACTGTAGCATGGTGAGGTTGGAAGGCGATCTGGTGCAGAGGAGCCAGTAGGGCGGCGGTCCCACTGAGGAGTACAGCATCCATGTGGACCAGCAGCTCTAAAAGCGTGCGTCTGTGAGATGGGAGATCCCGGCTGATGCGGAGAGGAGAGCGTGGTGCGCCTATCTGATTGGATAACAGTGCCACACAAAACTCCCGGAATTTCTCCATTTTGATTTTCTTCAGCAGGTCTTCCAGGGTTTTGCTCTCCTGTACAGTTATGTAAAAACAAATTAACCCATTCTGACCTGAGATCAGATTCATACGAGGTTTCCGCCGGACACACACTGGTCTGATGAACCCATTCTGACCTGAGATCAGATTCTAAAAATGTCAGTCGCTCTTCGATTTTTCAAAAATAGCAGACCTACAAGCTCGTATCGCGCCACTCGGTGGCGCGATATGAGCTTGTAGATCTGCTATTTTTCAATAGCTAAAGCATAACATGATGCTGACACCAAAATGGGTGCCCGGTCAGAATGGGTTAAAAAAAAAAAAACGTTGAAGTAATTTGAACACATTTGACCATTATGATGTAATTTTGTAATAGGATCAAGACATCAAAAATATGGTGACCTGTGGAGAAGGCCGCATGTTGGGGTCAGATGACACGGAGCGGCAGGTGACTTGTCGAAACAACGCCAAGGCCAGCAGGACGGATGTCGTCGCCTTAGAACATGTCATGTTCTACAGAGAACATATCGAAGCACAGTACAATGCAATGTCCACTTAACTCAATTACTACAGTATGTAATAGTAGCTCACCAAAAATAACTGATTCTGATTAGATGTGTCGTTGCTTTCACGAGAGAGACTAAATATATCTTTGCCCCCTTTGCTTTTTTTATTGTTTTCAAACCCTCCTTTTTTTTGATTGTTTCGTGCACATGTTTTTTTATTCTGTACTGTAGCACTTTTACATTTGTTTCAAATGTATAAAGTGCAATATAAATAAATTTTATTATTAAGGGACCAATAAGTCACGAAGTGACTTTGGTCACAAAAATCATTAGAGACAATGGACTATAGCCCATGGTCTCGGAGTGATTTTTGTCTTTTTCTCAAATCCTAGTTTTTCATCATTTTTGATCATGGGCTATAGCCCATCTCGGACGGCATATTATAGCACGCCGTTTATCTACATTTTTGAGGATTAAAAAAAAAGACGGAAATCACTCCGAGCCCATGGGCTCGGATGGCATTATCATATTCTGTGTGACCTGCACACTCCAGCAGCACCAGACTGACTGACTGACCTGTAGTTGTGTTGTGAGAGTGTCAGCTCTGTTCTCCAGCAGCACCAGAGCCACAGCGTCTCTCAGGGTCTGGTAAGATGCTCCACAGCACAGGAACGGATCCACCTCGGCTGGAATCATCCTCTTTGGGAACACAATTCATTTGCGGAGTTAACACAATACTGCCCAGCCCTCTAGGGGAAAGTGTTGCACCGGTGCCAGAGAAATGCGCAAAAAAACTAAGTAGAAGAAGAGCCCCCTGACCAAGAAGGAAGTGTAGCCCTCCACAGCTGTAATGTGGTGTTGCTCTAGGAGGGGGAGTGGGGGACAATCTAGCAGCATCATCATTAGCTTAGCTTGTTTTCATGTTTTATAAGCTCCTGACTACCTTCAACGCATGTCCGACATGCTTTGCGGTTAGGGTTAGGTTTAGCGTTTGGGGTCGAGTGTCGGACTGATGCCGCTGAAAAACACTGCCGCCTGCCGCAGGTGTTCCATGGCTGATGTCGCTTTCCCTCCTCTCTCTCTCTCTCTCTCTCTCTCTTATTCACGGAGAAACAACAACACGGACCGCGTGGCAAGATTCTAGTACTGTATATTCACTGAAGAAAGGGTTTTACCTGACGTCTGAGGACGTCCGCTGGGAACGCCCAGCTCCAGCGGGGGCTGTTCATCAGGGCCAGTACACAGTCCCTGCCGGCCAGTCTGTGGAGCGCTCTGAGCAGGTACACCCGGTACCAGTCATTACTGCTACCGTACTCACACACTGCCCTGACCTGCTGCAAATACTCCACCTCCATCTCCTCCGCAGTGTCCACGCACCCATCTGCATGTTCTGAGGGGGGACAGACACACATGACAATAGATATTCAGTTCCATAGGTCAAAGCTCCCAATACCAGATATTTAAAATAATGTGCATGTAAATCTATCATAAGTCCCTGCGACATACTAGCGTCATGTCCAGGGGGTGTACTTGTACATCAAGCTGCCTCACGCTACAGAAACAGGAGATAGGCTCCTGCCCCATGGGCCTCATGAGTCATGGCTCGGCAAGGCTACTTACATCTATCATAATATCATTAAAGTTGGTATTAGACAACATGCAGCCACTAGATGTCGCACTACACCTCCCGTCCATATGCACAACTCCTCTGTTGCATGAGGTTCTTTATTTTTAAAGGCAGCATTGATTCACATGCAGTGTTGTAACTGCAAGTGTCTCTTTATGGAGGAAAATACCATTAGCAATACCATTTAACATGGATAATGGCTGCTGCCAGCTTAACTTTACATTAAATCTGGATCCACCAAAATTGGTAAAAAATACTATTTCATAATATGTGGGGAGATACCCGAAAAACGTAGTAGAGAATGAGATGCACCCTCTTCGAATGTTACGATGTCGACCAACCCGACAATGGCTGACAACAACGTGAATATGTAGGAAATGTCCATACTGGCTCCATTGAAAGGGCTGATGACGGCTATTACATCGCCTGATAACTCCCGAAACCGCTAGGTGATAATAACAGCTACAATAAGTGGCACCAGTGGCTCAGGGGTAGAATCACAAGGTTGCCAGTTCGAACCCAGGCTCCCCCAAAGTTAGTTTCGATGTGTCCTTGAGCAAGACTCTGAACCCCTAATTGCTCCTGATGTGCTGGTTGGTGCCTTGCATGGTAATGTGTGTGTGATTGGGGGAATGTAATGCACAATCTATGTAAAGCATAATATAAATGCACCATTTACCATTTCTAAGTGAACAGCAAAATGTCTGGAGCAGCCGCGCAGCTGTGGTCAGACACAGCCGCAGTCTGGCCGTGTTGAGCAGAAACTCGGCCGGGTTCTGCTGTCTGCTGGCGGTCTGCCTCCGGGCCAGCCTGCCCAGGAACCGCCCCTCCGTCTGCAGTCTCCTCTGCCGCTCTCTGCCGCTGTCCTGGTGCCGCTCGCTCACCTCCGAGCACAGCAGAGAGTCCTGAAGCCAAAACCCCAAAGCAAAGCGCCATGGCAAAATCAGTGTTCATTTCGTGCGGAGGAGAGATCCAGTATTAGGGGATCCATTTAGAGCAGTGGTCCTTGAGGTGTTTCCAGGTGGTCCCCATGGACCCTTATAGATCTTTAACTCTTGAGAGTGTAACATGAAACCAAATGGACCCGTACGGGTCCATTTGGTTTCATATTACACTCTCAAGAGTTAAATTATTGTTAACATCCACATTATACTTAATTTAAAAGTCTACACAATTAGAGAATGTAGAAGAATTGTTATTTTTGATCAACATTCTCCTGTTATCCCTCCTATCGTATACCAACATCAATACAGCATGGAATTGTGGACAAAATCGCCTAAGGTTTTGGGTCTGAGAGCCAAACTGTTAGAATAAAGAATGGGCCTTGATCTGAAAAGGGTTGAAAACCACTGCTTTAGAGGAAGGTGGCCTGGTTACCTGGAAGCAGTTGACAAAGAGCAAGTACAGCTCGGTGCGGTCTTCCCTCGCCAGAAGGTTCTCCTCCAGATTCTTCAGGTAGTTCTGGATGTGGGACTTCACCTGTTCAAAACTGATGTGCATAGAGTCGTTAAACAAGCATAATCACACAGTAGGCCTGAGAATGTGTGTGCAGTTTACACTAGTAGGTGCTTCTACTGTAGCTGTTTTTGTTTGCCATGTAGTGTGATTCTTGCACGTATCTGTACTGTACTTAGGGCTGTCACGATTGCAAATGTATGTTGACGACTAATTGTCACACAAATAATTGCGATTATCGATTAATTGTGTTTTTTGCATTGGGACAATACAATTTGTCATTTCTGTTCAATCACAAATTGCACAGGGCAGCTAGATATGACAAATATCTTAAATATACAAAGAACTCACTGACACATTTAATCATTTTTAAATTAATAATTATTTCTTTCAAATGTACCAAATTGCAGAAATAGCACAGGCTTAAACTGGTAGTAGATCAACTATTTCCGCTATTTTTTTTTAAATGCTTGAAAATGTATGGACATTTTTCAACGTGGAAACGATCGACGATTATGCAAACGATTATCTCAAATAATTGCTATGATTAGGCGATGATGTAAGAATTGTGACAGGTCTACCTGTACTGCAGCAGGAGTTTGGGCAGCACGGAGCGGACGACGGGACTGTTGTCCACGCACTCCAGGAAGGGAGAGAGTTCTCTGGTCCTGTACACATCTCCTATAGGCCACACACACACACACAACACAACCAATGAGCTCTCTGGTTCAATACACATCTCCTATAGGCCACACACACACAACACAACCAATGAGCTCTCTGGTCCTATACACATCTCCTATACGACACACACAACACAACCAATGAGCTCTCTGGTCCAATACACATCTCCTATACGACACACACAACACAACCAATGAGCTCTCTGGTCCAATACACATCTCCTATACGACACACACAACACAACCAATGAGCTCTCTGGTCCAATACACATCTCCTATACGACACACACAACACAACCAATGAGCTCTCTGGTCCAATACACATCTCCTATACGACACACACAACACAACCAATGAGCTCTCTGGTCCAATACACATCTCCTATACACCAGGGGTTCCCAAACTGTTTCATGTCAAGTTGACACAAATTGACCCCCAAATTGACCCCAAATTGACCCCCCCTGTTTCATGTCAAGTTGACACAAAATTGACCCCCAAATTGACACAAATTATCCCGCGGACCCCCATTTGAAAAGACATGCCAGGGACCCCCTTAAGAGAAGATTTTTACGGCTCTAGCAGTGATTCTCAACCCGTTTAATTTCAAGGACCCCCCCAGTTTGACATGCATTAGTCTACGGACCACTAATTAATAGCATTTCTATCTCTGGGACCCCCAATTTATATTGTAAAATCAATGCTAATTTAACTCTGAGAGCGTACAAATGGAACCAAATGGATCATTTAGATGGGTCCCCCCTGGAACTCCCCGGACCCCACTTTGGGAACCACTGCTATACACCACACTGTGTGGTGTATAGCAGCAATAATTACTAATTAGTGTGTGGACCTGGTCCACACACTAATTACTAACTCTAACCCTGAATCTAAAGTGGTGCATACGTTGGTTAGTCATACTAAAGGCCTCATTCACACATACCAAACACCAATCAAGTTTTTTTTTTTTTTTTTGGGCCACCACAATGCTTTTCCAATGGTTTGATCAAACATTTGTGTTTGATTGCTGATTGCTCCCCCATCATCAAACAAAAATGTTTGGTCAAACCATGTGACTTCCATTGAAATGGAGCAGCAATCAAACAGCAATCAGACATCACACACGGACCAAACATGTGTTGTGTAGGTGTGTACGAAGTCTAACAGTCCAACGGCCATTAGTCCAACAACACCGCGTTTCCTAATCGCAGCCAAGAGGGTCCAGGCGAGCATGCATTCGAGTGATAAGTACTGGTGATTATCGGTTGATAACATTGGAAGCGGGTGCAATGCACTCCGTCAAAAGTCACTTTTTGATAAAGCCTTGCATGCACTTCAGTGCAACATCCCACATACGCACACAGCATGATCAGGAGTGTTCGTTCAACTCCACACTGACCATGAGCATCATAGATGATGAGAGAGGAGAGAAGCACCACCAGTCCTTCTCAGGGTCTGTCTCCCTCATACACTACCCCCCCACAATCATACACACAGCATCTGGACTTTAACCTTTAGGATTTTAACCAGGTCTCCCTTATGCAGACAGAACCTAGTGTTCATTTAACTCCACTGACCATGAGCATAGACGATGAGAGAGAAGAGCAGCTCCACCAGTCCTTCTCTGGGTCCGTCTCCCTCACACAGACAGAACCTGGACACCACCTCCAGGAAGAAGGAGTTACAGCAGTCCCGAATCTCTCTGTGCTGCTGCAGCGCCACCCTGCAGGTGTCAGGTAAGAAAATCAGAAGTTAACTAACTATACTTTTACTAAAATAGCTGATTATATACGCTGATTATCATAATAGCTAATTAATACCAATTACTATAATTGTTAAAGCAATGAAAAGTTGTTTGCTCAAATCAAAATAAAGTGTTTATGACTATTGTGGTCACTTTCTGACTCACTTGACGGTGTGAGACACAGTTGGCTCGAAGTTGGGTGGCACGTCTGTCCTGCATTTAGGACAGAAGTGTCTGTCTGCTTGAAGGCTTTTCTGGAGGCAGGGCAGACAGAAGACATGCGCACAGGGCAGGGCAGAGGGCTCCCGGAGCTCCAGGAGGCAAACTGGGCAGTTAATGCCATACCTTTGGGAAAACGATTGAAAGAAAGGCGAATTGCAGTGTTTACTGAGTAACCGTGTGGACGACAGATATACTGTAGATTATGCTGTAAAGTGGAATTAATGAACATAGGTGTTAATCGTTATATTATGTCAGGGCAGAGATTCACAAGTATTGATGTGGCCGTTCTGATGTCGATGTGTCAGCAATATTCCACTGACCAATGTACAAGTTTGACTAATAACGGTCATATCTACCCAGAAACATGGGTTTCCAGTTCAAATCTGTTAACAAGTATGTCACCTTCTGGAAACCTGGGACGTTTTGCACAGAGCCTATTGCACTGCTTAGAAGCATTAACACACACACCACCCTCAAACTAGATAACGCGATAATCTTGCACAATCTTATCATTAAGTCTGCATTATAGTTGAATAATAAATAGCAGTGGGTCTAACCTTAGGTCCTTGCTGATACACTCAGCGTGATATGAGTTGAGGATACGAATGAGCTGCTTCAAGGTGTCCTCGCTACTTAGGTCAGGGGAGTCTCGCATCAGCTGTTGGAGAGACATTTAAAAACAAGGTTATGAACTGAGAACCTTTGGTCACCATCGTGTGATCTCCAAACATCCTTCTCTCACGTAATTTATTTTATCAGCTTGCAGAGCTGGTCAATGTAGTAGTAGCCAGAGTAGTAGTACCGATGTAGTGGGGAGATTTTAATGATTGGCTGGCCTCTAAGCCAATGGGAGACTAGCCCTATACAGCCAATGGGACACTAAACCCTCTCTCCTCTCTCCCACTGCACCATGACTTGAGACTGCAAACGCGACTACAAAAAGCCCCACTAAGGTACAATATGCAAGAGAATGGAATGCGAGCTGATATAATATGACTTCTTGTTACTGTTACCTACCGTTCAGAATGCCTAGTGTACAGTTTGGTAATGGTCTGAAATTTATTCCTGTCTCTGTCACATTTGCTGGTTTAAAGCAGTGGTTCCCAAAGTGGGGCCGGGGACCCCTAGGGGTCCTTGAGGGAGTTCCAGGGGGTCCCCAGCTAAATGATAGTTTGGAACCAATTGGACCCTTATCGGTCTGTAACTCTGAAAGTGTACAAATGGTACAAATGGAAAGTGTACATTTGTACACTCTCAGAGTTAAATTAACATTGATTTTACAATATAAATTGTGGGTCCCAGAGATAGAAATACCATTAAATGGGGGTCCGTAGACTAATGCATGTCAAACTGGCGGTCCTTGAAATTAAACGGGTTGAGAATCACTGCTAGAGTCGCAAAACTCTTCTGTTATGGGGGTCCCTGGCATATCTCTTCAAATGGGGGTCCACGGGCTAATTAGTGTCAATTTGGGGGTCCTTGACATGAAAAAGTTTGGGAACCACTGTTTTAACCCATTTTGGGCGGGAACCCCTTTTGGTGTTAGCATTATATTATGCTTTAGCTATTGAAAAATAGCAGATCTACAAGCTCATAGCTAGGGGTGGGTCCCGAACCTCGGGACCAAGTATGTACCGAACCGAACGTGCCTGGGTACCGGGTACCCATTACAATAATTCAATTTCGGTTCTCTCTATCGGTTCCCACAAACACGCAGTCACACGATATTTCTTTATTTTCTTCCCTTAATAGACACGCAGGGAACAGAGCTGATCTACAAGCCCACACCGCATTGCATCAGCGACGCGTTGTGGGCTTGTGGCTTGCAGAGGCGGAGCTATCTCTCTGCATGGAGTTAGTTGTTGTCAGAGTCTGAGACAGTGACACGCGTTTCTTAAATGTAATTTTCGTGAAGTTTATGGGAGGAAACTTTTAAGAGAGGGGACAGGAATCTTGCGCCTTGCCTGAGTCTTCACTGCATACGTGTGCAGCATTGAATCAACATGAGACGAGAGAGGAGAGAGAAAGCGTTGGTGCACTCACTTCGAATGTGCACCCCCCCCCCCCCCCCGTGTGTGTGTGTGTGTGTGTATGTGTGTGATCACGGAGTAGGGTTCAGAGTAGCCTGGGTAAACCCACTCCCCCTGCTGGACAACATTTCATTCAATGCAAATCTGGCGAGGAGACCCAGGCTAACCCATCCCTACTCACGAGCTTGTAGGTCTGCTATTTTAGAAAAATCGAAGAACGACTGACATAGAAACATAGCTTTTTCAGAAAACTGTCATTTTCAAACAGACATTTTTAGAATCTGACCTCAGGTCAAAATGGGATTCACAGAGACAACATGGATATTTTCTACTGGCCCTCGTAAGCTACTCTTTTTTTTCTTTATATATTTTTTATCCCACGATTTTGTAACCCATTTTTCACCCCTGTGTCAATCATCTAATGTGATCCTGGGCTCTACACACCCTCCGCCAACCTGGGGAGAGCAACAGACTTAACTCATGCTTCCTTCATGCTTGAGTGTCCAAGTTGCTCCTTTACACCTGACAGGGGGGAGTTTTTGGAAGGAACACGTTATTCCAACCAGTTCCTTTCCCCTCCATCAGGCGCCCCGGCTGGCCAGGGGGAGGCAGTTTAGAGACCAGGATTACTGCATGTTTTTGTGAGGCTACCCTAGGGGACACGGGGAGAACATGCAAACTCCACACAGAAAGGCCCTTTCGCCAACACCGCCTCGGGTATGGGCACTGATGACGCGGAGGAGGAAACACGCCGCCAGCACCCACAGCGCCCCGAGCGGGAATCGAACCCAGGACCTTCTAGCTGTGAGGCGACAGCACTACCAACTGTGCCACCGTGCCCCCTTCGTAAGCTACTCTTGATGAGAGTACATGCCAGTTAGTTACATATGCACATTATTATTTATTATTATATTATTATTTTACTCACCTTTAGAAGAAGGCTGCAGTGCTCCAGAGTCAGGCCCTTGGTTTCAGAGTCTCTTTGTTTGACCTCAAATGTGACCTGCTGGATGAACGCTGATACAACCAGCAATCCACGCCATGTCGACCTGTACGGACAAAACATTTAAGCACATTCTCTCTCCCTTTCTAACGTAAAAGGACCACTTGTTTATGATAAAATGCCACACTTTTTTTTCCTACTCTGTCTGTGCCTCATGGGAGGGCTGTGGGCAGTTCAGAAACCCGTCCATCAGTGACATCATCGATGCAATAATGGAAGAAAAATAAATACATTGAGGGGCGCTAGCCCCTCCTATATACAGCTTTTGTCCACACACGTATCAATATTTGCCATTGACAATGAAAGGAGAAATTGGGTCAAATGTCCGCCAAATATGACGTAAACCTTGTCCTTGTCTCATATTTGCCATTGACAATGAAAGTAGAAATTATGATGTAAATTTGTACGATGACAAGAGCACCCCTCACTTTTTTTAAATCTTGTTTAAAAAACATCAGCTTAACGATGATGTCGGATGGTGGACGGGTTTCTGAATCCTCCTATGAGCCACAGACTGAGTAGACAAAAATGGTGATATGTTATCCTGAGTTAAAAAGTAGTGAAGTGGTCCTTTAAGTCTTCAAACCCCCCAAACTGGTGTAAAAAAACAAACGAAGAAAAGAAAAAGACAAAAACCATTTATATAACAGACCTGATGGAGTTCAGATGTTGGAGACAGCCAGGGCTGCAGAGGGCGCTGTACTTGTGGCCTAAGGCTCTATCCAGACATGGTTGCAGGAACTCTACTCGCCGCACAAAACACTCACATTCTTGCAGGGAAGTCACAGTAAGCAGTTTGGTGTTCTCGACGCAGACACCTAGAGCTAAGATGTCTTCGACCTGACAAAAACAACACGTAAACAAATGAACCACACAGCTGCACGCACTTAGTTGAAACGCTCTTAATATGACAGGAATATTATTTTTAGTGTGCAGTCTAACACTCCCCGACATACAAAAGACATGGAGGACAACAATATATGTTACATATTATTATAACATAATAATGTTATAATACGAGCTGTTATTTTTGCCGCCTTTTATCGGCCTTCAGTACTACAGGGCGCATACGTTGGTGTGACGTACAGTATTAACCGCTCGACATGCGCCAGTCCGACATGCGTGGCCGGTTAAGACTCACACGTGGCCAGCGACATGGGTGGCCGCCTGGCTAGTTAAGACACATGCGTGGTCGGTTAAGACTCACCTGTGGCACCGACATGCGTTGCTGGTTAAGACACATGCGTGGCCGGTTAAGACTCACCTGTGGCGCCGACATGCGTTGCCGGTTAAGACACATGCGTGGTCGGTTAAGACTCACCTGTGGCGCCGACATGCGTTGCTGGTTAAGACACATGCGTGGTCGGTTAAGACTCACCTGTGGCGCCGACATGCGTTGCTGGTTAAGACACATGCGTGGTCGGTTAAGACTCACCTGTGGGGCCCAGGCCGTAGCGTAACGGTCTGGGCACCGGACTGGTAATCCAGTCGCAGTGTGCCGCGGGTTCGACTCCCGGACCCGACACGGCCTTTACTGCATGTCATCCCCCCATCTCTCTCCCGTTTCCTGTCAGCCTACTGTCTGTCCCTTCAAAAATCAATAAAAAGGCGTAAGCCGCAAAAAAATATCTTAAAAAAAAAAAAAAAAGACTCACCTGTGGCGCCGACATGCGTTGCCGGTTAAGACACATGCGTGGTCGGTTAAGACTCACCTGTGGCGCCGACATGCGTTTCCGGTTAAGACACATGCGTGGCCGGTTCAGGCTTCCGCGTGTGGCTAGGTTTAGGGGTAGTGTGGTGGCCTATTGCGTGTCGGGCTGTTAGTACGTCGCACCAAAGATATGCACCCCAGTACTACTATCATTATATTATGCTTTTGCTCTCACTGTTCACCCCTTATCATAACACCGCTCAAAGTGTTTTTTTCTCACCATTTCCGTGGGTTCCCTCCTCTGTGAGCCCTGCTGAGAGACGTCTCGGGCCAGCTGGGGCCGGAGCGTCAGAATGTGGGACAGAGTGTCCAGTCTGGAGGCATAGTGTCTGGCGGCAGCCATGACCCAAGCAGGAGAGAGGTCGGGGACAGACCCCATGGACCGCCCGAGCTCAGAGACGCAGCCTAACATCGCCCCGGTGAACACCTGTGTTGTTGGATCGATGAGACATTTAAACATGCATGGTAGTGTACGGTACTTCGCACACGCTTGTTTTAACCCTTTACTATCTACGAATGCTGTCTAAATAAGTAGCACATTCAAGATTTTTCTGAAATCTGAGGTGAGATGAACATAAACCTTATATATAGTGTGGTAAAAGATACCGTATGTATTCTGTGTGTTTCTCAGGCAATTCGGAAATGTTGGGGTCAAACATTGCGTGGTGTGGACATTTTGTCAAGAAATGACAAAAGCACAGTCACACGATGAACCTTAATTAAAAATATCTGTACCGTGAGCTCATCCTTCGAGGTGATCTTCAGAGAGAGAAGCAGGAAGTCTCGTAGGTAACGGCGGCCGTACTCCAGTCGCTCCTGGTCCGAGAACTTCTTTAAGTGACCTCCCAGTCGGCTGTTGTTGAAGGCACTCATAAACTGAACAAGCCTCTGTGTGTCGTCCTCCGTCGTCACTGAGACAAGCACACACATTCAATAACTGACGACTGTGGTGTGTGTGTGTGTGTGTGTGTGTGTGTGTGTGTGATCTCATCATTAGTACATGCATGCATGATGGAGTCACTGAATTGAACTAATATTTAGGGTCGTCCCGATAATAATGCTTTTCCCTGATTCCGATCATTAGATGTTGAGTATCTGCCGATACCGACTTTTCCATGCCACTTAAGTTATGCCATATCATCACAATAGTACAATATCCAAAATCACAGACAATATCCAGTCTAATATCATGTTATATGGATATAATATTTGATCCGTGACTGACCTGGTATGAATTCAGACTCCTCCCACAGGCTCTGGACCTGCCTCCTCATGAGCCAGCTGAACGGAGCAGAACAGGACTGTTCTTCGCCGTCCAATGGCAGAAAATGTTCCACTAAGACCTCCTGGTCTGCCCCACTAGAAAGATGGATTTACAATGACAATGAATACTGTAAGACAAGACAAGGCTGTCATTCATTGATTCAAATTCTGTTTGGTAGTGTACATAAATTATAGGTTTGCTCAGTACAGGGGCGGCAGTGGCTCAGGGGTAGAGTGGCTGGTAGAGGTTCCCAGTTCGAGCGCAGGTTAGTGTCGAAGCGTCCTTGAGCAAGACTCTGAACCCCTAATTGCTCCCGATGTGCAGGTTGGTTAGCCTGGCTAATTAGCCGGACTCAAACCACACTATTTTTTTATAATAGACGGCTGATTCACGTCTGGCTTTAACCAGGCTACAGGTTGATGCCTTGCATGGTTTCCACGGCCATCGGTTTATGAATGTGTGTTTGTGAATGAAATGCACAATCTATGTAAAGCGTTTTGGATAAAAGCGCTATGTAAGTACTGTTTGTCAGCTTTCAAACATTTCAATGACAAACCCACTGATGCACCCATTCTATGGGTGTAGGTTTACGCAGGCATGAAGAACTTCAATGTCCACAAGTTGCATTCATTTTGCTTTGCTTTTACTGGAAATAAAGTGCATAATACAAACATTTACTCATTCTTCTGTGCTACTGGTAAAAACCATGTCTCCGACTCTCCACGTAGGTGCATGAATTATCCCCCCACACCTGTCCATAATTAAAGCCTAGGCCTGGGAGGCGTGGCCGTTTGTGCCCAAAACAATAAACCAATTATCCAATAATCAACAGAATATACCGGTACTCAAAAATTAATAAGGCTAAATAATAACAGTGTAAAATGGCTTCTACACGCTATATAAAAGCACCATTTACCTTGAGTTTTGAGGTGGCGTCAGGTCTAACGTCTGCATGTCTGCCAGAATGTCCAACCACAGCTGTTTGAGACCCTGGCTGATGCCAGCACTTGAGAGCAAGTCCAGGTTGGCATATCTGTCCAGCACTTCCACCATGCCAGCCAACATGGGAGTCAGGGTAGACTGAAGACAGCGCCAGAGGGTATGCCTGGCACATTATTACACAAAAACAAAGCTCAGATCCACTAATTCCATTTAACCCATTTTGGCCTGACCTCGAAATTAAAAATAGCAGACCTACAAGCTCATAGCGCGTCACTCGGTGGCACGCTATGAGCTTGTAGATCTGCTATTTTTCAATAGCTAAAGCATAACATAATGCTCACACCAAAAGGGGTTCCCGCCCCTCATTTTTGCAGTAAGTAAATTAGTGCCTGCCCAGTACATTCTCTGCAAACTGAACTAGTTGTGACACTACTTGACATCTTGGACAAATTACAATGCTGCGTTCACACGGGCAGAGGCAAAGATACAGTCTACCACATATATTTTCAATGGAACACAGGATAAGAAGTGTTTTTGTAGCAGTAGTTTCCCCAGGGGTTTACCGTAGAGTGCCCCCTTCCTGTAGAGCTTGGCGTTTCTTGGCTTCCCTGTTAACCCACTCCCCAGGACTGGGCATCATCTCCTCCCTCTGTGCCAGGACCCCCGCCAGTCTGCCGAGTAACACCTCCTGGAAGCGAGCTTGGACAAGTTTCATTGTGTTAAAGAACTAAGAACTAAAAAACATCGCTAGGATGCAACTGGGACGTATCCTCAGTGATGTACCCCCCCCCCTAAAACATGATCATCAGGTACTATGATTATTATACTAGGATATACTACATCTTTTTTTTTATTTTTATCATCATTAAGTACAGTATACGTCGTTTTGACCTTAGCACCACCCACCTAAACTTAAGCCTCGCCCACAGCTGTGTGGTGGCCTATTTAAGTAATGTTAACTCCATAGACACATGGTACAAAAATCAAGGTACAAGGTAGAAAAATCAAGGCATTCGATCCATCTTTAATGTTTATTCCCTTTATGGTGTGTGGTGGCACAAATTTGTCTAAAGCTATTCATTATGTAAATCTATATGAGAATGCTAGATATAAATCTGCATCCGGGTTTTCTGTTTACCTCCTATATGTCCATGGTGGACTCCCAGAAGATCCAGGAGTTGGCACATCCGCTGTATGCTCCTCGGTTTCACCTGACCGGGGTCTCTCAGCAGACTCACAGCTTTCTGGACGCAAGACCTCACCAACGACAGGCTGTGGAGGTGAGCTGTCTCCATCTGTGCCTGAAAACATTTGGTGTATTAAAGCTCAAAACGTTAGTCAGCGTTGTGTCGTGTTAGTACCGTATGAAACAGACACCGTGTAGTGTCATCATGTTTATCTACCTTTGTGCTCACATCTATTTCAGAGGGTCGTTCCGAGTTCTCCGTTTCATTCTCTGTCTCCATTTGTTCAACTGAAGACCAGGACATTACACTTTGGTTACATTTAGGATATAAAAAATACATTGATAACACATTAACACCAGTGGTTTTCAACCAGTGGTCGGGGGACCAGCAGTGGTCCTTGAGGAGGTTGTAGGTGGTCCCCAGATACGTGATGGAGAGTTGGTATGATATTTAACTCAAGAGTTCCATTTTTGTTAGACATCTGCATTGCTAAGTTAATTTACAAGAAGTCTACACAATAAGAGAATGGAAAATAATTGTTATTTTGATCGTTTGCCTGTTATCTCTCCTATGGTACCACATCAATACATGGTCCGTGGCTCAAATGCAGAATAAATAATTGGCCTTGATATGAAAAGGGTTGAAAACCACTGCACTACACTATTGTTTAGTAATGAGTCATGGCTCAGATGATTTACAATATTTACCTGGCAGCGCAGGGTGGAGCAGCGTGCTAATCAGAGTATCACAGAAGACAGACAGGTTCAAACTCATGTCTTCTGTATCCCTGAGGTCATCGATGTGCACCGAGTGCCAGGCTCCTTTGGCACATGACAAAAACAGCAGTTAGTGTTTTGATGAAAGCAAAACACACAACTGTACGTTAGTAGACAAGTGTATTGTGCGCTTTGCAAAATACAATATTCACCTCCTTGGAATCCGATGTATTGAGATCGACCAGAGATCCTGGAGAGCTTGGCAACGAACACCACACAATAAGCCTGATCTTTTAGTGGCATCAGGTAATTCATGGTGCAGTATCTAGACGTGAATGAAATCATTAATGAAATAACATTTGAAGTAAAGTGCTTATTTTATTTATTTAACTGGCCTTACTTAGCTGATGCTATGAGCTCATCACTGCAGTGGGATTCCTCTATGTCCATCTGAACAAGCAGGGTGTGGAGGGAAGAGCCATTGGCATGTATAAAACTCCTGGGCAGTGAATAGGAGGGATAGAGACACATCGTTTATATATTTGTAATGTACAGTATGACTTATAATCTTCATATACAGTGAGTAATACATAAACGAATCCTTTCTTATTTCCTATAAAAATGCTTGTGTATGGGAACATACTGTATCTTGCTGCAGAAGGACACCTCCGTGTCAAACTGATGAAGGGAGAGCAGCAGGATGCTCTCTGTGTGCAGGCCGAGAGCTTGAGCCACGACTCTCACATCTGCTCTGGTTAGCAAGCTGGAGAATGTCGTGACCTTGGGGTAAAACAGAAACAAGACACTGAAAGCACCTAAAAATGTGTAAGAAAGACCAAAATAGCCTACTATTATTACATCACACTTAGAACAGTGGTTCCCAAACTATGTCATGTCAAGGACCCCCAAATTGACACTAATTAGCCTGCGAACCCCCATTTGAAAACATATGCCAGGGACCCCCATAAGAGAAGAGTTTTACGGCTCTAGCAGTGATTCTCAACCCGTTTAATTTCAAGGACCCCCAGTTTGACATGCATTAGTCTATAGACCCCTATTTAATGGCATTTCTATCTCTGGGACCCCCAATTTATATTGTAAAATCAATATTAATTTAACTATGAGAGTGTACAAATGGAACCAAATAGTTCCATTTGTACACTCAGAGTTACAGACCCATAAGGGTCCAGTTTGTTCCAAAATATCATTTAGCTGGTGACCCCCTTGAACTCCCTCAAAGACCCCTTTGGGAACCACTGACTTAGAAGATATGAGTATGAAGTGGGAGCAAAGTGACCGGCTTGTGAATATGGTAAATCAATTGCCTACCTCAACAAACTTGCTGGAGTCATGAAGGTTGTTCAGGTGAAAGTCCAGGAAGTCTCGGAGCGAGTGATGATTCTGCTGCTGGAAGTAGATCCTCTGAAGCTGCTCCTTCTCTTGATTGGCTAAGCCTGAATACTTCAGCCTCAGCACAGAGTCGGGAGTCGCGCAGCTCAACAGGAAGCACTTGGCCGATTGCAAGACCTCGTCTTCCACAGTTGTCTCGACAGACACAAGACCGTGTTCCGTCTCCATGTCTGTGTTGTTGTCCTCGGTCCCGTGATGCAACACCTCCATGGCGGTGTCATCTGGGGTTTCCACTGACTCGTTGTTTTGCTCGTTGCGACTGGTATCTATATCCATTGCATCAACCACCTGGTTAGCCTCTACTTCTTGTCTGTTAGTAGCTGACTCCACTGTTTTGTTTGCTTCAATGTCCTCCAGTGATTTGTTTTTCCCAGTCGCTGACTGTTGTCCTACGGCACTGTCGCCTGGCTTTTGCGCTACCCTCTCCAGTGCCTGTAAAAGAGCACTGGCACAGGCATCACCTTGGAAGCCGACAAATACGTCTGACAGTCTGAAATCCTCACCGGCAAACTTTTTCACCCACTCCTGCAGTTGACTCAGAACCCTGCGCTGCCAACGAGTCAGATCGGTGCTCCTGTCTACCCTGTGCTTTTCAAGCCTGTTGATGAGAGGCACCGGGAAGTGTTCATAGACCTTCTTCTGGTCCTCCACCACCACCAAACGGAAGTGTTTGTGGACACGACACTTGACTCTGTGGGAGCCCAGTCCCAAATCAACGTACTGCTGCGTGCTCAGGTAAACATAGTATTGGTTTAAGGCGTCGTAGAGGCTCTCGTAAAGATTCTGCATGTTGAGGAGGATGACTGTACGCCCGGTCTCCATGCAGGTCTTCACCCGGTTCACGTTCCGGCACACTTGGGCGTATTCCTGGTCCTTGGGAAACCCGGAGCCAAACACAATCTCTGGGCTAGTGTGGTCTCCTTTGGCAAAGATCTGTTGCTGAAGGATGTGGAGAGCCGCGTTGTTAGTGGTGAGCAAAAGCAGGTATCGGCATTCTTGGTCATTGTAGCGGTCAAGATTCTTTTCAACCATTTGCAGGGTGCATGGCCTTGGCATTTCTTTGACGTTTTGGGAAACCTCTTGGAAGAATATAACTGGGTCAAAACCTTCAGGCTGTCCACTGAAGTTGCGCAAAATTGCCTCTAGCAACTGGCTGTCATCTGGCTCTTGTTGTGAGGATTTAACTGCTGCAAAGAGCATTTTGACTAGGCTGTAAAAATCCCTGAGGCCAAAGAACTGATTCTTTGCTGTCGCATCGCAGATGCTCAGGAAGGCCCTCGCCAAAGGTAAGAAGAGGTGTTTGATTTTGAGAAGAATGTGTTTGGAGGATGAACAAATCCCTTTGGCAGTTTCTACCAGTTCATCCTCACTGGGATCCCATCTGGACACAAATATCCCTCTGTTCATCTTTGCTGGATCAAGAGCCCAGTTGGAGATACCAACAAACCCAACCTTCATGTGTGGATCTGGCTTGTCGTTGTCAATGCAACCATCCTCCAAGAGTGGATGGAGGGCCTTCAAGGGCATTTGTGGTGAATCTTCTGCAAGACCGATCTCATCCAGCACCACCACAGAAACATACTCGTCCATGTTCTTGTCCTTCTGAAAACGGGCGCAGTTCCTGAATGTCCCTATGATGCCCTCAGGACTTGAGTGGGGACTGCATTGGAAGGAGACCATATGAACTTGCTTGAGGTCCTTGAACAGTTCACAACGGGAGTTTTGGCCCTGCATGGCATCAGCAACCACCGTCTTGGCAAGGGACTTTGAGCTCCCTGGCTTGCCAACTAGAAAAAGGGGGATTCGCAGCTCAATGCAAACCACCATAAGGAACACATTCTCTTTGAGGGCTACATTCTTGGCTATTGTCTCCCTCGTCTCTATGTTCTGAAGGAAGAAGTCTTGACAAGATGAAATTTCTCCTTGCAACGCGTCCGCAGTGCAGAAGGGGTCAGGAAAGTATTGACAGATAAAAGAAAGATACTCTTCCTTGGACACTAGAGATGGGTAGTAACTCACTCCCACTGCAAGAACCAAGCACTTCAGTGTCATATGAACACTGTTGATTCCCCTGCAACTGGGGAACATGTCAGAGCCATGCTGGTAGAACCAAATTAGCACTTTCATGGACCTCTCCACGTCTCTTAGGCTCACAAAGCTGCACTCGTCCTTTCGATGACGCATGTACATTTGAGAGGCCGCCAGCACATTTGAAATGATGCTTTTGCAAACTGTTGGCAAATCATGGTCTTCGACTTGCTTCTGAACAATCTGCTTGATGTAGGAGAGCTCAGTTGCATCACTTAGCTGGCCAAAGTCCCACACCAAGGAAGCCATGCTTGGAGGCAGGGGATGAACTCTGTACACCAGCTGCCTCAGAGGAACTTTGCCAAGGCGATCTTCGGTTTCTGCTGCCCTCACTCTATATCCTAAACCAGCACGCTCCAAGCGCTCCACCATTTCAGGCGAATGCTTTCGGTAAGGATTGCAAGCGGCGATTATTTTCAAGCCGCTGTGTGCCTTCAGAGGACGTCCTTGAATGGTTTGGTCACATAGAATTTCTTTGATGGCGAAAATGGCCTCCGTGGTGTTTGCCTCGTCAAAGAATAAAATGGTGTCAAGTTTATGCATTCTGCGGTTGCTCCTAGCAAGTGTCTCAGCCTCATCCACCTTTCTGTAGATCATCTCAGCTGTGGTTCCTCCATGAACTTTGACAAGTTTCAGGTTCTCTACTGCACTTCTCCCCTCCCTCTGAAGATCGCACAGGAAACGGACTAACCTAGTCTTGCCACAGCCCGTCTCTCCCATGATAATAACTGGAATTCCACACCTAAATCTCATGTGAATGGCTAACATCTTCATCACGTTGTCAGCCGTGAGCTCATATGTTGGGTCTGGATCAAATATTCCACTCATTCCCTTCTCGGCGCCAACAACACGGGAAATCCTCTTGATTTTGTCTGGCCGAGGCAGCTTGTCAAAGTCTTCAGTGAGACAGATATTTTGCCGCTCCAAACCTTCAGAAAGCTTGAGCGTCATCACGTCTCCTATGAGCACCTTACTACCGTGAGGAACGACCGCGTTGAGGGTGGTTCCCCTTTCACTTCTCACCACGTGAAAACCAAGGAAAGACATTGAGTTTCGGTCTGCATTGAAGAAAATGTACGGGTGAGGCTCACTTTCCCAACTCTTGCGAATGGTCAGACGGGCTATGAGGTCATCCCCCTCGTCGTAGTCAAGTGAATGATGCAGGGGGCTTTGATCAGAGGGGTCCATAGACGGCGATGCAAAATCCCGTGCCATCAGGATCATAAATTTCACAATGAAGCCCTTGAAACCAGGCAGCTGGTCGGCGAGAAAGTCTGGATCACAGAAAATGGAGTTCTCACAGTCTTTCAGCTGCACATTGAGGAACCAGGAGAAGTTCTTCAATTCGGCCCAAGATGGGTCCAGCATTCCACAGTTTGATAGGAAGTGGTGTAGACAATCGATGGGATCCCCCACCGGCTTGGACCCTACCTGGTACCTAAAAGGATCCAGGTCCTGATTCCTGTTGAAGAGTTTTAAGAATTGATATGGTCTCTGGATCGCTTCACTGGCAAATTCTTGCTCGTCCATGAGTGGATCCAAGGTCTTCCTTGTCGTTGGCATCCTTCGGTTATTTAACAACAGCTCTTTCACCTCCGTTGGAGGACGACAGGTAATGGTCGGCAGAATGTCAAGAAGTCCAAGTTTCATCTGTGAGACCAAGAAATTAACGTATAAGAGGTCACCAATAAACAATCTTTAACCACTTAAACCCCATGCTAAGTCTACATTAGACCCCCTTCTGTTTTAGCTCTACACTTAATAATATCTTTGCCAAAAATAGCCAATCTACAAGCTTACAATGCATCACAATGCGATACGTCGTGTGTTTGTAGATGACACATTTTCGCCAAAATAATGTTAACCCCGCAAATAGTTGCTAGGGTACTTAACCCATTCTGACCGGGCACCCATTTTGGTGTTGGCATCATGTTATGCTTTAGCTATTGAAAAATAGCAGATCTACAAGCTCATAGCACGCCACCGAGTGGCGCGCTACGAGCTTGTAGGTCTGCTATTTTTGAAAAATCAAAGAACGACTGACATTTTTAGAATCTGATCTCAGGTCAGAATGGGTTCATCAGACCGGCGTGTGTCCGGCGGAAACCTCGTGTGAATCTGATCTCAGGTCAGAATGGGTTAATAGAAATGTCATTTATTATACCTCCATTGGTTGGCTACTGTGTGGTGTACGTGGCCTCAGGATCTCAACGGTGATCAAGTGAGCGGCATTTCTTCTCCACAGCATTCCCTGGCTGTCGTTCAAACAGCCCAGAACTAGCAGGCGGAACAGAAGCTCCTCCAGGCCAGAATGAACCTGACAATTAACAAAATGAAGAAAATAGGAACCTGTCAAGTCCAGCGATGAATGTAGAGAGAAAAGTTGTTTCCCAAACAACAGCAATAGACTCACGGCGGCCGTGTCGATGTGAAGGAGCACAGGGTCTTGTTCTCTGAGCGGTGCTAGTCTGTCAGACAGAGTCTGAACGAAGGCGTCTAGCTCAACCTGTGGTTCAATCAAACTTATCCTGATATGTCGGCTGTCGCGAAGTCTCTTCTGGAACTTCTCAAACAAACGATCCACATAAAGTGATTTCCCTATGGTAGGCAAAAATAAAGAATAGTTATGTTGTCAATAGTTATGAAATATTGACTATAATTTCTTTCCCGTAAAACACAGTTGTAAGGCACATGACACAGAACAAAATAAAAACAGGTACAGTATTTATTTGGCTTACCAACTGCAGGGCGTGCAGACGACACCATCCAGACTGACAGCTGCTCTGGATAGATCTGTGAGACAGAGCTATGTTGTATGACTACTGGGACCATGAAATGGTGGCGTAGGTATTTCCTCGCGGTCTCCGCCGTTATACCCACTCCCGCCTGCACTTTGTGGTTGCTGAAGAACGAGGGCACATATCTGTGCTGGTGCTGAACGGGGCTGACCATGACCAAGCGATAACGAGGGTCCGCGTTTCTTTCCAGGTGCTCAAAGAGCTCCCCCAGCGCCACGCTGACATCGTAGCCCAGCACGCCAGGGTTGACCAGGGAATAGATCCTCTGCCGGCTGCCTTCGGAGCCTCCTTGACCCAAGGCTCGACGAAGGAAGATCTCCACCTCAGAATCAGAATCAGAATCAGAATCATCTTTATTGTCACAGTTTGGGGGTGGGTTTAGGAGATTAAGCAAGAAAGAACATTTAGAGGCTCATTCCACACACAAACAGCACACTCTATTATATTATTCCTTATTTCCTTATTATTATCTTACCTCCTCCTCTGTGGTCTCCTCTCTACAGACCAGCACCTCGTCGGTGGACGGCAGTGGTTGCTCTGGACTCTCCATGTAAAAAGACAGCGTGGTGGAGAAAACCTCTGTGGTCGGGCAAAGAACCAGGTTGGGCTTTCCCTCCTGAAGAGCAGGCGGTAGCCTCCTTGATACACGCTGCCGGTTCGTGTCAGAGAGAGACGAGAGGAACCGAGCCAAAGTGGCGATGTCGAGCTGTTGGCGGAGATATCGCGTTGTGTCTGTGTTGAATCGTCTCCAGAGGTCCTCCATGCTTTCCTTGGCGTCCTCCTCCATCATGGCTCCATCCTCGACGTCTGCAGCATCGTCATCATTGTCCATGACATCTTCATCTTCAGAGGAAAATTCAATAAAATCTTCTTTAACGTCACCATTACTTTCCCCGGCTCCTGTCGATGAGATGTCTGCGGAATCTTCATAGTTATAGGTGACGTCTTCATCTTCGGAGGAGGATTCAATTAGATATTGTTCGATGGCGTCACATTCCCTTGCTGAAGTTGACTCAGAGTAGACAGAAAGATCATCTTCACCATCATCACCCAACAAAGTGTAAAGCGGAGACTGTGGCCTTAAAGGCTCTCCTGTTGCTTTAGCAAAGGCCTTTCTAAGGTCAGACAGAGTGCACTGGGAATTTATGGGATGAAGCAAATGCCACAACTGTTGTGGAACCGGAGCCTGCCGCTGGCACACTTTGAATATGCACTGGCACAGGTACACCATCTGTTCTGAGGTGTAGTGGTTCAGCACATGATAGATGGCTCTCTTCTCATTCACAAACGAACGCCATTCTTCATGGCAGGTCTCCATGGAACGACAAAGCTCCTGTAGCTGCTCCGTCACCTCCCCAAAGTACAACATACTTTTACCCTGAAGGGAGGGGAACGTCACTCGGATGCATGGCTGCCTCTCTGGGCAACAGCACTGGACCTGAGCACGCCAGTCCCTAAAAAGCATGTTGCCTGATGACTGCATTTGAAGAAGGATAGAACCCAGTCTTTGAATTCCTTCAAAGACCTAGAAACAACAAGGGGAGATTCATACAATTAGTGATTAGACAAGTAAGATGCGCAAACGCGGGAAGCGAACGCAGCTCGTGTGTGTGTGGTTGTGTGTGTGTGTGTGTGTGTGTGTGTGTGTGTGTGTGTGTGTGCTACAGCTGCGCCCTGTGTGTGTGTGTGTGTGTGTGTGCTACAGCTGCGCCCTCTGGTGGCGGGCGGGTGGTGTCACAGCGGGACAGACACACAGACAGACACACAGACATGAGCAGCAGGGTCTCATAGTAAGTGGCTCACTGCGTTCGCAACAATTAGATTACAAACACAGTAGTGCTGCTGTGTGGATTGCGTGGTGGAACGCCACTGACCTGTGTGAACCTGTTGACTTGCTCTTTTCCGTGTTCTCCTTTAGAAGACATGAGCATGAGTTTGTTCCGTAGCTCTAACAGGTCAGCGAGTCTGTAGCTCTTCAGCTCGTGGGCCTTTTCCACTGTAACCAGAAGGAGGCTCTGCAGACATCTCTGCAAAAATGGAGATATAACACAATGGGCTCTATGCACACATGCCATTTTGGAAAGAACTTGGGCCCCTTCCCTACTTCCTTTATTAGCGATGACACTCATGAAGGCTCTGTTCCATTCTGGTCAAATAGAGTCAGGGTGCTGCTATTGTGCATGTTGGCTCACTCTACTCTACTGCTACACCAGTGGGTGTCCTTGAGTGGGTTATAAATGGCCTCATATGGGTGTGTCCTTGAAATTAAAAAGATTTGAGAACCACTGTACACGTAGCCTGGGCACCATTCCATTTCGGGTTTATGAACCGGTCGGGAGCGGATGATATCGCTACATCATGTTGTAGTATTGTTTTGTAGTCATCAATCTTCCTGGAACTTCCGTTTCCCTCAAACTGATTTTTCTCAATAAAAGCTACAGGCTACGAGAGCTTTTATTGTTATCCTTCCGGTTTGAGGGGAAAGGAAGTTCCGTTTGATTGTTCCTGCCTGATGACTACAAAACTACTACAACATGACGTAACAATATCATCCGGTTCACACGGCACTTTTGGAACAGAGACCAGGCTTTCCTCCGAGGTGGAAAGCCTGGTGAGGCGAGGTTACTGTACACTAAATGGAACAGAGCCTTAATTAGTATCATCGGTAACACCTGTGAAGGAAGTAGGAAGAGTTATTCTGTGTGCATATACTGTAGTGTAGCCTACTGATCATAAAATCAGCCTTGGGTCTCAGAATTTGTATTTCTTGGTTTGGGGGTAGATAATAACATCGACATAATTGTGTGAAGCACAGATATAAATGGCTTACACAGACCGATGGTGACCGAAGAGTTTCCTCATCATGATTTACCTTCTTTACGTCTCCCTCAGACTGTCCTATGTGGTAGACCCCTCTGGCATTAATGTCAGAAGCCAGGGAGAGAGAGGACTGCTCCACAGATCCATGCATCTCCTTCAGGCCCTTCAGCCAGCTCAGCAAACGAGTAGAATCCCTCTGGAGAGCAAAAACAAGAAGCATCAGAAGTGTCACCCCTCCACAGCATCGGCACATTGGACTTGTCACGAGAATTACATAATCGCAATTATTTGAGATGATCGCAATTATTTTTGCATAATCGTCAATCGTTTCCATGTTGAAAAATCAAAAATAGCAGAAATAGCATTTTCTGCTATTTTGTAATTTTTTTGGAAAGGAAAAACAATTATGTGTCAGTGATTTATTTGTATAGACTATTACGTTATTTGTAATATATGCCCTGTGGAATTTGTGATTACGAAGCCTAAAAGGCAAACATAAATACAAATTGTAACGTTCCAATGTTGAATGCAATAAAAGGACAATTAAATCGATAATCGCAATTATTTGTGTGACAATTAATCATCAACTTACATTTGTAATCGTGACAGACCAGGGGCAAAAAGAATGAAGATCGAGATACATACCAATTTGTCAGGTAGTTTGTCATCCCTGCGCTGCGCGTCCCACACCTGCCTGGCACAGGTCATGAAGTCCTTAAACCCGGAGGTGGGGAGGAGAGAGTAGAGGAGGGGGCTGTAGCCCATCACTGCATCATGGAAGCAGGCCACTTGGTCTATCTCCGTGTCATTCTCTCCAGCGGATATGGAGGCCAGCTCAACGAAAACCTTCACTTCTCCCATATCTGTTGTTGAGGGAACGAAAAGTTACAGTAACCGACAGAGCAGGCAGGCATGTCCTTTAGATTGCGCTGCAGATTTTAAATCTAGCTTGAAATCCCCGCCAATATGACGTTGGCGATGTCATCCATTTTCGGAGCAATATGCAGGCTACTTCTGAGAGACAGAGTGAGTAGATGTCAATAACACCATCCTAATATGATGGTATGTTATTATTATAATGCTATATTATATACACCACACTAAATTATAGTAAGCATTACTGAGGAATCCTCAGTACTGAGGTGTTCTGTTTGCTTGAAATGGAGTTTGAAAAATTAGTTTTTATTTTATTTGATTGTGCAACCATGCAATGTTGATGCAGTGATTTATGTTGTGTCCTATAAGTCCATGTGGGCACCTCTGGTGCATGACACATAAATAAAGAATCTATTTATGGTTGAAAATAGGTTGTTTTACTTTAACTACATTAACCTCTGCGTCACAATTTTGAGCATAACCAAAATCTTGGATTTAATTTCAATGAATGTGTCACATGGGTCACATGGGAACACGTTTGAGATTGTAGATCTGCTATTTTTTTGTATTTTCCACATGACAGTGGTATACGACTTAAGTGTTGTAAACATTATGTTATAATTTAGCTATTGAAAAATAGCAGATCTACAAGCTCATAGCGCGCCACGAGCTTGTAGGTCTGCAATTTTTGAAAAATCGTGAAAATGTGGCACAAATCTTCGAATATATATTCTTTCAGAGCGAACGCTTTTAACTCAAATATTTGCTTCTGAGGGGTTCCTGGAACAACATATTTTCAGATGGGGGTCGGTGGCCAAATACATATAATTTGTGGGGGTCCTTGACATGAAATATTGAGCACCTACTGATACAGAAACATGAGGTATTTCAGAAAACTGTCTGAATTTTAGAAGACATTTTAGTAAATTCCGACGTCAGGCCTAAATGGGTTAAGATTAAAATGTGACCAAAGAAAATAAACCGTGATTCATAAATATCTTACTCGTAAGGTAATTTTTGACCCAGCTGACAAGAGTTTTACTCTTTAGGAATTCCTCCAGACATGCAGTGTTTTCCTTGGTGACCGTGGACAGCTGTTCCCTGGCACGGGTCAAGTCACTGGTCAGGGACCCAAGAACCCTCTGCTTGAAACTGTCTTCTTTCTGTTAAATTAGCATATTGTGTTGAGAAAACCATATGCCTAACACAAGTTATATATGATTATGACTGGATTGATGTGCAAGTATACCACTATTACCAGTTGAGCGAGTACGCAGATTTCACTGAAGTCCCCAGAAAGCTTCATTTCGGCTTGAATTCTTAGCACTGCACTTGCTAAGGCTGCTGCCTCGTGGAGCTGTCGATAATTATGGATTTGACGGCTTCTCAACTGGACCCAGTTGTCTTCGAGGCTAATCTGCTCATCCAAAATTAATATCTTGGCCATTAGATCCAGCTCTTTCTTCATCAGTGTCCCATCTCCCTGGTCCCCTGTGTCCAGCAAAACCTGATCCAGCTCCTTGAAAGTGATGCGCGCAACGGCCATGTTGTGGCCGAGCTCACAGTACTCTCTCAGTAGTGGTTTCCAGATTGAGTCATGGACCCATTTTAAGGTTACTGGAACAGGTACTGTGCTGGTTTGCATCATCGAAGCTGCCTCCATTGCTGCACCCGTGACCCATAAGTTGAGCATCAGGTTGCTGTGACGCAAGACATGCATTCCACTGGCCATTTCCAGAACCTGCTGATCCGTGTCGTACCAGAGGATCTGTCCAGGAGTTGTCCCGGGCAACGTGTCTGGGTTAACAAACGTTTGAACCGCCACCAGTTTGTTCAAATGTACTGACTGCAGATCTTGTCTGTGTTGCTCCTCAAGAGTGGACAACTCAGCAACTGGTGACAAAAAAACAATGTTACTAGAACTATAAGCCTGTGTCAATACAGAGTGGCCAGCACTTTGGAAACATTCTGTTTAATGTGATTTCAGACATTGTTGAGGAAACTACCAAGGATTTTGGACCTCACCTGCGATGCTGTCTGTGACCTTCCCTATCATCTTGATCAGTGTGTCCATGTGTTGATTTTGTTGATAGAAAGCTTTTAAATCTGTTTCTCTTTGAGCCAGAATACCATCAGCATCAACAGGGATGGCCTCCGTCGTATTATGTTTCCTATCTGAAAAGTACATCAGAAAAACTCATCATCAAACTAATCATTTTAAATAGTATTAACATGCTGTATATTAATAATCAAGTAATTCATTAAAAACATTATTTTTTAATAATGTCTATTTAACAGTTAATTTATCATCTTCATGCATGTGCATTTAAAACTCTTACACTGCCTGTAAAGTTTCTTAAAGTGTTGTCTGCAGTTCAGTGTGGTCTGCAGATGTCCCAGGGGCACGTGTCCTTGAAGCAGTGACTCCACCAGGCGTGCCAGTGTGCGCCGACAGCCTTGGACCACCTGGAGAGCTGCATCGTCCAACAACCGCAGCTCCTTCCAATCCACTGCACCAGGGAGGAGAAGTCACATCTCGTGAACAGTGGAAAACAAAAAGTAAACAAATGGAAATAGATGAAAACCAAAACTGCAGTAACATACCATGAGAAAGAAGGTGGTTGATGGCAGACTGTGGTTCAAGCAGCAGGAACACTGGGTTGTTTTCAAAGCGTGCTGCTGACTCGACCACCACGGAGGATATGATCGCCCAGGGAGGCTCCTTCCCTTTGGAGGTGAGTGCCCGCATCAGGTCTCCCTCCTGTCCTCTCTGAAAACACATGATATGCAATCAGTAAGATCTGTCCTCTTAATGTTGACCAATCACAATGACCAACGCTCCATATCAGGACAGTTCTTCACGTGGTATCGCCGTTGGCATGCTCTCTCATTGCCTGTGTAGATGAGGTGTTATGACTACAGAGTCATTAGTACAAAGCCAGATATTAACAGGAACATCTAGAAACCAAGGCATTAACCCTCAAGCAAGGCATTAACTAGCCTGGCACAGCCAGTCTTCATCCGCCCCTATTGCATACAGTATGCATACAACGCGAGGCTAGGCATTAAGCCCATACGTAGCAGTGGCTCTGCTAAATGCATTACTAGGCAATGCACAGTGCACACAATCATTTTGTTATTCTCTCTAAGCATTCTAGTGATTGGTAGGTTAACCATGTATATTATTTTATAAACCATTTACCTGGCAGATGTCTTTGACAGCAGTCTGACAGAGCTCATGGAAGCACATCTGTAAGATATCATGACTTTTCTTTATGGCCCCCATGGACGACTCAAGGCAACACACCATTACTTTATCCACATCACTGGCCTGTAGAGGAAACCAGAAAACTCATTGTGTGTGTGTGTGTGTGTGTGTGTGTGTGTGTGTGTGTGTGTGTGTGCGTGCGTGCGTGCGTGCGTGCGTGCGTGCGTGCGTGCGTGCGTGCGTGCGTGCGTGCGTGCGTGCGTGCGTGCGTGCGTGCGTGCGTGCGTGCGTGCGTGTCCAAATGCACATGCAAATATGGATGTTAATACATGAATGCTGTCCATAGTTACCATGGAAATCCTCTTCCTCAGGTCCTTCTCCACACCTAATCTCCACTGGACCAGTACCTCTTGAACAGAACACTCCACCTTCAGCAGTGAATCCCATACCTACAGTAGCAAGAATAAAAATTACTTGCAAACTACATTGTGAACAATAAAACACTAATCCATCAATATACCGGTAGTCCACAGTTGTCTGGACTATCACTATACCTCAATTTCTTTGGGGTAGTTTAGCGTATTGTTCTTGATTTGAAGTGGCTGGTGGAACAGCCTATCTCTCCATTCACTTATCATCTGTTGCACCGCTACCACCTCATCCAACAGTCGCTTGGAGATCTTAGCATCCTCATCCTTGGACTGTTGAGCACAAACAAAATGTAGTGAAATGAAGGGTCACCCAGGGTCATAATAAACTCAGACTAACCTTAGTAATTCACACATAAGCATAAGCTTCATACCTCTTTGCTAATTGCAACATCCAGCATCTCCACCAACGTCAGCACTAACTGGTAGGACAGCACAACGGTCTTGTACCCAGGGACAAGTTGGACCATTCTGCACGTACTCTTGGCCACGCCAATGCTACTCAAGAACACTGGTTCCAAGTTTTCAGATTCTGTCATCCTATAGACAGTCGTATACAGTAAATTGAGTGCAAAATTGTCATTGTGATAAAACATCTGTAATATTTACAAAATATTTTAGATATGATTACCTCTCTTTTTGTTTGTCTATGCTCGCAAGTATATGGCTCAAAACCTTCTCAGTATGCTGCATGTTGGGAAAGAAATTGTTGATGTTGAACATGTTGGCAATAAAAAGTGAAACAACTGATATTTGTACAACGTCACTTACCTCCCCGTTTTGTTGCATTCTGTTGCTGTCCATGGATTCGTAGTTTCGGAGCCTATATAGCAGACTCTGGATCAAGTCTTCTGGATGTATCCCAGTCAGAGACGAGAATTTTGGAATGTCCTCAAGTGCTACCAGGGACAGCCAACTGTCCAGAACCAGAGGCATCTCTTTAGCCACAGACATGCGATTCTGAATCAACATCAGCATTGTCCTGTAAGAAAGAAAGAAAGAAAGAAACATCACTGAAATCCAGTCTAAACCACCATTTCAGGAAATGAAAGCTAAAAATGTGAGATGGACTCACTTTCTCTTGTCAGAATAGCTTCGGATATTCTCTCTAAAGGTCACAACATTGACCTTGTCTAGCCCTGACCAGTTCTCCTCCTCCACAGTTGGGCCAACTCTAGCAGCGTGTGCCCCTGGCTGTCTGAGTTTGTACAGCAGGGGAATGAGCAGGACAAGCTCTGGTACTCGTTGCTGTGCACAGTGGTTGATCAGGCCAAGCACAACGCTGAAGGAAATAAAATAACATTTTGTCTGATATTATTAGCAATATTATTACGAGTAGCAGGGTATTATAAGGGGAAAAAACAACAACTGAAAAACGTACAACTGTGGACTGTGAAAGACACTGTGTAACTTGTCCAGGTTATTGTCCAGTGCAGTGTCTGAGGATAGAAGGTGGCAAAGCTCAGCACAGCCCTTCTCTCCCAGATTTATGTTGCACCGTCTGGTCAACGTGAACACAGACAAGCCCAACACAACAGGATTGGTTCTGGTCCAGTTTCCTGATGATGTGCCCTGAGCGTCTCCTTTAACGATGTGCAGTAAATGCTCTGAAATCAGGTCCGACACCTGTCAAATAAAATAGGATACACAAACCCAGTAAAAAACGGAACTGTCAACTGAACATTGAGTAATATAACGGTATACCACATATAATCAACAGAATCATAAAACACGGGATGTGATGTTAATACTGTCCATTGTGCCAATAGATGGTGTGGGCTCACATGAGATTGCCTTGATGTTAAGAGTGGCATTAGGAGGTGTATTTCTTAACTAGGGTATGATGTACATTTTGGGACACATCCTCAGTAGTGTGCCTTTGAATCAGCGGGTGTTTCGGCCTTCCAACACTATACACCCTCATCAAAGGTGGCCAGCTAAAGGGTGATCAAGCTTTAGCTTGTGTCCCATGCCCAATCATTGAGATTTGCCTCCCACAGGACTATGCAAGGCAGGGGTGTCCTCTTCCCTGAGCCAGCCATACAGCTGACCGCATACATCATATGCCCTCATGTTTGAGGGGTTTGAATGGATTTCTCAGATGTGTGTGTGTGTGTGTGTGTGTGGGGGGGGGGGGGGGGGGGTCATGTTCTTATAGCCCAGCAAGGCTCTTTTCATGCACAATAATACTTCCGAGAGTTATACCAACCTCGATAATCAGCGGCCGTGTACCATCTGGATAAATCACCCTTTGACGAGCAGAGCCCAAACTGTTCATGAAAAGTGTCAAGTGCTGACCCAAGGCCAGCATGTTCTCTTTGTTGAGTGGGGACCATTTCTGGAAGATTTTGTTCAGCAGGACACTGGCAGACATTTGCCAAGCATCTGAAGTCTCCCTAGCCTTTGATTTCTTCAAGCCAATCAAAGATCCAAGGTTTCCAAGCCAAGATCCACCGTCAGCATGACCAATGTAGCCTTCATAAAGGTGAATCTCTATAGGTAAAACAAAAAGGGCAGTATATATCAGAAAATATGTAAAGCACCACTGTGGTGTTTTGAACAAAGTAAGCTGATTAAATGGTATGTCTTCTTATTGTACCTTTAACTCGAGAATCCAGTGGAATTTGAATATGCCTTTTGGCAACCTCTGGAATCTCTTTCTGTCGCTGTTGAACACCATAATTGTACGTGATCCAGTGTCCTCTTGGTAGGAATCGTTCCTCAACGGAAAATAATCCCTCTACAAAATACCCTTGTTGATGGAGACCACTGTAGGTAAAATAGAATTTGTATGTTAAGTTTTTTTTAGCAGCTAATTGGTTAGGCAATCTTGAACTAGATGCAAACATAATTTGTACTCACACAAAATATGTCATTTCAAGGCAGATTGATTGAGCCCCATCATATAGCACGTATAGATGATCATGTACTTGGTCGAATTTAAATCTTTTGTCTAACACAGCGTAGATGTGAAAGGTGAACATGGGAACTCCAGGGGGAGCTCTCACTGGTGTCCGATCACTATGGAGAAAGACAAACAAAAATCCATAATGCACAAGAAATGTAAAGGTAAATCACACACATAAAGAGTCATATTATGGGACATAATTGTCAACATTCCTGCAAGCTTTACCGATTAACCCGGCTCTGCGATGTCTTGATGCTTTGATCCGATTTCAGGGTGGCTGACATAGTTGACCCCGTCTCACCCTGCGCTCTCTCTCCACTCACTACGTTGGCGTACGACATCGTTTTGGCAACTTCCTTTAACTTTGTACTAACGCCTTGGATTTCTGCAGAGGGATCCGCCTCTTTACTCGTCTCCTCCTCCTTGAGGTTTGCGTTCTCCTCCACGGCGGAATCAGATGCTGCCCCTTTACTACCTGCTGGAGTAGCATCATGAGACTGGTCACCTGGCCGGATGGCATCATCATCCATGTGGTCGTCATGGTCCATTGGCTGAGTCTTGATGGCGTCGTCATGTTGCTGTGGTTGATTTTGGCAAGGCTGCGTGTTCTCAGTGCCCTCCTCGTGTGGCCTAGAGTGGTCAGCAGGCTCTTCTGTCTGGGTCTCCTGCGTGCTCTGCAACACTTTGGGGGTCTGCGTAGCTCTGTTTCTGCCTTTGCACTTCCTCGTTTGCGTCTGGGCTTGCACCATTTCTAGATCTTTGGGATGCAGAGTGTCGTTTTCTAAACGATCAACGGTGTGTTGTTCTTTTGGAGGCGCCTGAGGAGGTTGACCGGTTTCAGCTCGGCAGTCATCATCCTGCTGAGGTTCTACTCCCGTGGAGTCTTCTTGGGTTTTATCCACTTGGGTTGCCACGTTGGCCTTCTCTGTGCTCTGAGGTGCAGGAAGGCTTTGGAGATCCCCGTCTCCCTGCTGGCAGCTCAAGCCTTTCTGTTTCTTTCTGTTGCGGTGTCTCTTCTTTTTTATGTCTTGACCTTTCCTGGAGGGATGACCTTGTTCTTGTCCCTGAAAGAGACGTTTACAGTGGTGGAAAAAGTACTCAAATGTTTTACTTAAGCAAAAGTATCAATACTGCAATGTAGAAATCAAAGTTTACTTGAGTAAAAGTACAAAGGCATTGGTATCAAAATGTACCCATTTAGGCCTGACCTCAAAAATTAAAAAAGATTATTCTAAATCCTTTTCTGAAATAAATACTTTCACGATTTTTCAAAAATAGCAGACCTACAAGCTCATAGCGCGCCACCGAGCTTGTAGATCTGCTATTTTTCAATAGCTAAATTATAACATAATGTTTAAAACACCAAAAGGGGTTCCCGCCCAAAATGGGTTAAAGTACCAAAAGTAGAATGCAGTGAAGTCATTATGCAGAATATTGCATAGTTTTCAAATGTCTAAAATGTAGACAAACATTTTTGAAAATAGCAGATCTACAAGTTCACAATGCGTTGCATTGTGACACATTGTGAGCTTGTAGATCGGCTATTTTCAAATGGCTTACCTCCATCTTTTGCCTTGTCCGGGGTCTTTTGGTCGTGACATCCTCCTTATGGGTTTCACGGGCACTGTGGATATCACTAGCCTCAGTCCCCTGGTCCATCAGGTGTCTCTGTGGGGAGTTCCTGGACCCGTCCTCCACCTAATATCTGTGCACACAGTCATACAACTCAAACTGTTTCATTCAGGGGTCTTCTTCAACAGGGGGTCCGGTCGTCCGAGACCCCTAGGGGGTCCTCAGAGTTACTGGGGCCGCCAAATCTTTGTGTGATAGGATTTTCTTTTTCATGCCAAGGACCCCCCAGTTTGACATGCATTAGGTCACCCCAATTTATATTCAATGTTTAATTAATTTATCTCTGAGAGTGTACAAAATTAATGGAACCACATGGATCCTACTTTGTATACTCTCTGAGTTACAGATATGGTTCCATTTGGTTCCTAACTATCTTTCATTCAGCGGGGGAACTCCTGGAACTCCATCAAGGACCCCTGGGGGTCCCCAGACCCCACTTTGAGAACAACGTGATCTATGAAATGTATGGAAAAGTTTAATTTGCAAAACAATTTAAATACAATAGTGTGGCACTATAGGGCAGTGCCAGTGCCCTATCCAGGCTATTGGCTAAGGTTCAATACTGTATGTTATTATACGTCTGCATCTCACAGACATTTAAAGAGTAGCATACAATGGGCAATATCACCAATATGCTGCTGTCCTGTACTGTACCAAAACCACACCTTGTTGAAGGGGTCGGGGAGCCAACTGTTTAGGTTCCCCAGCAGAACAATTTCCAAGAATTGAAGAATTTAAAGATGCTAAAAATTGTTTGAATTGCTCCTGTGCTGATCTAAATTCACTAGTAATTATGAATTAACTAACGTGCCTATGGGTCACTGCATGACAAGAACAAGATACAGTTTATAGCCTATTGCTACTAGGTTACCTAACAATAAATAGGCTATAAACTGTATAGCTATAGGCTGGAGAGAAGTTTAGGCTACAGTTTAAAAAAAGAAAACTGTAAATGAGAATTAAAAAAGTAGCGTACACTATACCTTCGCAATAGCTTTCTCAGGATACAGACGTTGCCACAGTCCGCAGACAGCTACAACTATAGTACAGTACTACAGTAGATGGCAATGGCATCAACCACAATCACAGACGCTGCATAGGTTTCTGGTTCTTCTGAAGCAATAAATAATACGTCTATAGTCTTGTTTTGTTGTTGCATGCAATGAAATATTCCAAGGGACCGTCGACAACTAAACACTGCTGCACTGTAATAGCCAGACTACTTCTAAAACCACACATGGCTGTATCTTGTATTTTATAACCAATTATATTCTTCACTAGCCTACGCCCTACTGTATACACCTGGCAATTTATTTGCGATTTGTAGCGGAAGTGCGGGACCAATGATGATAGTTCGTTTCAGGATTTTGTAAATAGTTTTAAGAGGATCCCTAAAGAACACACGCGTTCTTTCGGTTTCATTTCTCTCCCGCATCTCATCAAACAAGAAACTTAAACTTCTTTACTTCACACCAGATATCCTTGTATGAACTCTTGGTCCTTAAATAGGCTATCACAAGAAATGCAAAAATAATAATAATAAAGCACGATTCGGACTTGAAGAACCACACGATGACAGAAAACAATGTTTATTTTCATAATTTCATCACTTTCACAACAATTCTCTCATAAATGTTTATTGTCAAATCACAACATAAGTTATACATAACCATTAATACCATTATGGCAGCGGCCTGGCCATTACATGCATATATTTATGATTCCAACTTTGGTTTACATTATGCAAGGGAGCCATCTACTGGTAAACAAGCGTCAGATCATTTGATGATAGTGTAATGCAGTGGTTCCCAAAGTGGTCAGGGGTCATTGAGGGAGTTCCAGGGGGTCCCCAGCTAAACGATAGTTTGGAACCAAATGGACCCTTATGGGTCTATAACTCTGAGAGTGGACAAATGGAACCAAATGGTTGATTTTACTAAATAAATTGGGGGTCCCAGGGATATAAATGCCATTAAATGGGGGTCCGTAGACTAATGGATGTCAAACTGGGGGTCCTTGAAATTAAACGGGTTGAGAATCACTGGTAGAGCTGTAAAAATCTTGTCTTATGGGGGTCCCTGGCATCTCTTTTCAAATGGGGGTCGGTGGGCCAATTAGTGCCAATTAGGGGGTCCTTGACATGAAAAAGTTTGGGAACCACTGTTGTAATGTACAGTCTCTACATTGGCATATTGAGAAATGCAACATGAGATACAATCCAGTATGAAATAGGGTATTCAAAAAATATATATTTACAAATTGTTCTTAAGAAATAATAGAACATACCGATACACCGCCCTGCTGAAGAAGAAAATACCAATAGGGGTATGCCCATAAGTCTGACCTCCCGTTAAGACTGAGGTCAGGGTTAGCGACCTATGTGGCCGCTAACCCTGACCTCAGACTTAAGACTGAGACTTAAGACTTAAGACTGAGGTCAGGGTTAGCGACCTACGTGGCCGGTTAAGACTGAGGTCAGGTTAGTGACCTACAGTACGTGGCCGGTTAAGACTGAGGTCAGGGTTAGTGACCTACGTGGCCGGTTAAGACGAAGGTCAGGGTTAGCGACCTACGTGGCCGGTTAAGACGAAGGTCAGGGTTAGCGACCTACGTGGCCGGTTAAGACGAAGGTCAGGGTTAGCGACCTACGTGGCCGTTTAAGACTGAGGTTAGGGTTAGTGCCCTACGTGGCCGGTTAAGACGAAGGTCAGGGTTAGCGACCTACGTGGCCGTTTAAGACTGAGGTTAGGGTTAGCGACCTACGTGGCTGGTTAAGACTGACACGGAAGTGTCCCTTCTGTGAAATCAGAGATGACATACCGTAATATCATCTCCTGATCTCCAGTTCACGTCTCAAGCCTGAGAAGCTCCCCCCGGTTTCTTGATTCGACGGACCACAACCCTATTCCTCCTTCCCTGTGGTCTGTGTCCCTCGTCAGTGGGCGTAGCATTCTCCTCCCCCCCTGGTAGCAGCCCCGGGGGTCTCGGTTCGGCCTTGGGTGGCGCGGGGCTTCTCCCGGCCCTCACGTCGTCCACGAAGGCCTCCACGCCCTCAAACTTGGTGGTCAGCTCGCCAAGGCGCACCTTCAGCGCATTGAACTCTGTGTACAGGTCTCCCAGGGCATCCGATAGGGGCTGAATCCTGTGGGCATGTGGGACAGCACAGGCAAAGAAAACATTTAAGAGTGGAAGGAAGTTAATTAGCTGTTGTTTTTTTTAGTGGTGCAACCACTCCTATAGACAGCTATGTGTGTCCCTGGCTGGCTGTGTACGTCCCTAGCTGGTTGTGTCCGAGCACGAAAATGCTCAGAACTGGCCCGGCCCCCTGGGCGCATTCCTGGGGGTCTGGATGTTCCGGGGACCCCCACACAGAGTTGCACCACTCACTTCACACAGGTGTGATTTTTTACTAATAAAGGATGCACCGATATGGAAATTCTTGGCCGATACAGATGTTTAAAATAACATTTTAGCCGATACAGATACCGATATATGTTTATTTAGTTTTTGTTGTTTTTATTTCCCCCTTTTGTGCCAGCCAGGATAACAAATAAATCTTCAATAAAATAAATAAATGTTCAGAATCTACAGCAACATAGCAGATAATAAATATCGGCTACCGCTACTGCCATCGGTGCATCCCTAGAAAAAACCTGTAGTGGACCATTCAATTCTTAGAGGAAAAAAAAAAAAAAAGGATGATGAAACAAAAAATGTAATGTTAAATGAAACAATATTTAATAAAAAGAAAACAGAAAACTGGTGATTAAAGCAATAACAGAAGACCTTCACTAACCTTCCATAGTCGGGCAGCACAGTGCCATGGTCATGGAGGAGCAGGTCTTTGACCTGGGTCATTATGGCATATTTCCAGTTGTCTAATACCAGGGTGAGGTTGGCACATCCTCTGGTGTTCACTTTCTCAGCTAGAGGCAGGGGGAAAAAGGAAGAATTAACCATTCCACCCTACATACCCCTAACCCCATAATTAGTAAGGCATTTGCCAAGTCGGACTTTTAAGCTGCCCTGTGTGCTTCTAACCTTTTTGCTGCTTAGGTGTCCACAGAACTGTTTTTATTCTTATTTGTCTTTTACATTTATCTGCCTGTAGCACTTTGAGATTTGCTTCAAATGTAAAGTGCGTTATAAATAAAATGTATTATTATTATTATTATAATATCTCCCTCCGTTTCACATTTGTCTTTTTTTAAAATCAGCATTCACCATAGGTTTTCCACCCGACAGTGACGATATGCAACAAATAAACAAAACATGTTGTAACAATCAATTTATGTGAAGTAGTGACTCACCTTCAGCCTTATAGTCCCATTCTGAGTTTTGCTGTCTCCTCTGTTTCTGAGCAGCACACAGAGCCACCAGCAGGAGTGTCAGAGAAAGGGCAATCTTCATCCTTAAAAGCATATAGTACATTCACATATTCTGTACCAAACTGTAGTCCAACTGCACTCAAACCCAAAGCCAGAAGTTTTAACACTGCTTGAAATTTAATTTAATCTAGGGCTACAACTACCATGTATCGATTATTTTACTAGTGATTATTCTACCGATTCAGTTTTTGATTCATTGAATAATTGAAAGCATGTTTGTCTAAAAAATAAGTAATCTTTATATCAATGAATCTCAGGGGGGTGGGGGGGAATCCAATAGATTTTTGTATAACCTAATTTCATTAGTCTGATCAACACTTAAGGGCTATTTTGTTTTCCCCAAAAATGTATGCATTTCTTTATTAAATTATTATAATTTATTAAATTAAATTGATTAATTAAATTAAATCAATTAGTTGCATCCCTAATTTCATATTTAGCAATGCATCAGTGGAACGAATGGCAACAAAAGACATACTGTACCTGAGCTAGCTGAGGATGCCGTCCTACAAATGTCCCACACTCACTGAAACACCCCCAGTGTTATCTACCCTCTGGACTAAAGGGGTGTGTCCTTACAAATCTCCACACACAAAATGCACACCAGAAGACATGACATCAGCCGGAAAACACTCACCACGACCTGGTTATTATAATGATCAATTCATGAAATAAATTGTATGACGTTTGCATCATGTGGTTCCCATTAACTGTTTTGTGTTTTGTGTGTGTGTGTGTGTGTGTGTGTGTGTGTGTGTGTAAAATGAATGCTTTTGCTTAACACCGACAGCCAACACCTAAACCTAGACCACGTTCAAAGAGAGTACAAGTACAGATGAAATAGTCAGAGCAGATAATGTTACCATTTTTGACTCTCCTATGGGGCCCAATGAAACCGGTTTGATGTTGAACACTCAACTCCCCTTCAGCATTCCTGGCCTTCATCTGTTGTCCATCTGTAGTCTTATGGTGAGAAGGTCCGGTGTCCGTCTCACAACCCCACTCTGTCTCCTCACCCCACTCTGACCCCTTGGGAAAGGAGGAAGCTTTAAAGTAAGGTTGACATAAAAGCACAGGAAGGAACCTGTTCAGTTATGACTGGATGGATTTCGCAGTCATTTTTACAAGGCAGTAGAATCATACAGTATATCCATCCGAACTTCGGACACTTATATGACTCCTCCACTCCAGTGGTATGGACCATATTGCCTGTCAATGAGGTGCTCAGAATAGTGATCCTTCCACACATGAATGCCAGGTGAAGAACAAAGGGGAAAACCTGTAGCTGAAAACCAGGTTGAACTCTATCCAATGCAGCTCCAGACATTCATATCTGGCATAAACAAAACAAAAAAGCAGCATATTAACAGTTAATGGAATCCCAGTATCTCTGTGCACCAGTAATTATAATCAATAACCACAAGCAACAAATGAGGCAAAAATATTTCTCAATTATAAGAATTATTTTTTAAATTTTATTTCAAATCCAGGTCTACAGCATACAAGTTTCAGGGTCCCCCAGTTAGCTCAGTGGATGGTGAGGACGTTCATTCCAAGAGCACGCATGCTCAGCAAACTGTTCCTGGATAAATAGTGAAAACAAAACAAAAAAAAATAACCACTGTCATCCTTTTGCATGACATCAGATAATCGCTCTCAACAGCTCACACAGGGGGAGGATAACAGAAACAAAAACTGTCAAATTAACCTATAATTGAAAAAATATATATACTCACTTCTTCAATGGAATTAGTCAAGCTCTCAGAAAGAAGCAGCACTTCTCATGTCACAAATCATCAGTCAAATTTGCTGCCCATGACAACTCTGAAAGGAACCTCCCCAGTCCCCAACGTAGTGGAAAACGTTCAATACCATAAAGAATGTGTAACAGATGTTGGGAGCTAGGGGTCAAATGTATTCCCATTCCTTATATACAATTACTATGTAATATGTGACGCACCTAGAACAACCTGTTGAGATACTTTGCATCGGTCTACTCAATCATTCTTTTAGTATTTCAAGGGGCTTGCAGGAGTTCGATGGACTCATGCTTTCCAGCATGTGTTTACTCATCCCACCCATATATCAAGTAACGTTCTTGTGATGCTCATGTTATGCTAAAGGTGTGCAACCAAAACAGACCACACATGAAAACATATTTCAAATGCAACCAAAAACAAGCATACTTATCAAAAATACTCTTCAAAACAATTTCCACTCTCCAGATGTTTAATGCTGATTGTTAATTGAGTGAACTATAGCCCTACAGTTGTTAGAACCCATTCCAAGTGGAACAGTGACAACTTTAGCTTGAAGAAAGGAGACATGAAGTGGTGAAAAACCATTCATAATGGAGTCAGTTGGAAAGGATCAGATAACTCCCACTGGAATGAGCTCAGGTTTTAGTGGATCAGGAGTAGTTATCCGCAAGAAACAAACAAAACAATTCTCATCTGAATCTGCTCATATTTAAACCCACCAGATCACATCAACTATCCGCCCAGACCAACTGAAAATGTCCCCCTCTCCTCCAGGTCTACACAACACATTGTACTGATGAGACATGTGCAATGTTCAGTTATCTTTCTCTCCCCATGGATGACCTGGCTGTGACCGAGCATTCTGAGTGTCAAAGTCTTTGAAGGCTGAGTGATGGAATCCCATAGGGCCCCATTCACTATGGCTTGGCCCCGTGGACTGCAGCCTGCAGTCAGGAGAACCACAGCTAAAGAGGGGGACAGAGGCCCCTTTTCCACCAAAAGAACTTCTAGAACTTAGAATCCGTTCAAGATTATTGGAACCTTGGTGCTTTCACGGAACCGGCGGCCATTTTGTGGTTCCAGTTTTGAACCAACGTTTACGGAGTCTGGAAGGGCATGGCAACGTGCGGTGGTGACTACATCATTAGCAAAATAATAAAGCCAATTAAAAAGTAGGCCACGTCTCAAAACCAGCTTCCAGTTCAACAAATCCAAAAAGCTACAATTCCGTCAAAACACAAAACCAGGTGAATCTCAAAACATTCTGCAATTTTTACATTTCTGGGCATGTTGCTTTTAACATTACCTTTAAAAGTCTGGGATTTGAACTGTTACAATTCTTTATATTCTTTTTCTTACCATTTTCTAAATTCATCGGTTGTGAGGGACAGCGAAAGGAGACCGAGTTCTATTTAAAAAAAAAGGGAAAAGAAAGAATCCTGACTGAGCAAACTCCACACTGAAGATCAAAAAAATCCAAACTAACACTACAATTGGATAAAAAAAAGAAAAAAGTCTTAATTAAATAACAGTATCATTCCTCAAATGTATTATTTACACAACAGGTTTCCAGAATACATTGTGAAAGAGGGGCACTGATGTGAGAGAGAGAACATCCAAACACTTAAGTCTTTGCTGTTATCCTGAGTCACAGCAACATTTATTTGAGCCATGAGTGATTATTCTTTTTTTGGGGAAGGCAGGGTGTTGGGGGGGTATGGAAGAGGGAGAGGAGCCTTAGCCAAAGTGCTTTACCTAAAACGTACCCCACCACTCTCGGGAGCCACTGGAGAGAGGAATACAAGCACACAAGTCATCAGTTTTTTTTTTACGTCATAGAATTTGGTGTAAACGAGTGCATCCTTTTTGCGCTTCTTTATTATACCCCCGAATCAGTCCGTGTGAGATGGAGAGGACAGAGGCTGAGCGATGACGGGACAGGGGCAGAAAGAGAGGAAACGACATCCAAATCTCAACAGCTGGTCCCGATTCGATCGATGATGGTGTGAGAAGAGCAGGAGGGCCGGGGCAGTGCTCGATAACGCTTGGAGGGATGAAGGAAGGGCTTCGGAAGCAGTGGGGTAGAGAGGGGGGGCATGGGGGGGGCTTTAACCGCGGGGAAGGCTGCACATTTCACAATGCTCCGTGCCAGGCTGGTTCATAAAGGTGCAGTGGAGGCAGGACCACATGGCCGAGGACGAGGCGGGGACAGACGGGCCGCCGCCCATGGCTCCGTACTCCAGAGAGCTCGAGGGCTGTCCACCTACCGTGCCTGGAGAAGGACAAGACAGCAAGTAGAAGTGCATTAATAGCAGAGTATCTGCAGGTCAGCAAATTACATCAAAACGATGTCATCGGCAATCCATATCAGTCCTAGCAATGCCATTACCAATGCAAGGTGGCTTTCAGGGTTTGGTTGAAGCAGAGTAATATAGTAAGAGAGTGGCGACACTAGCGTTGACTCCCATTGTAACAATGGAATGCGGAAGTGCTCATTCTATCTCAATGGGATAGTTCTAGCCATAGGAGCAATGTTTGGAACTATAAAGCGTGTTGCTACTCTCCTACTCTACACTCTGGGTTGAAGTAGCCTCGTTCCCAGCCTTAAGGACTATTCAAACTACAACATGTCATGTAGTGGTGGTAAGCAACTCACCACTCACCCAAACACATCTCTGTTTTTCCTAAACACCTGTTTTTCATACACCTAAAACTGGAGTATGAATAGGCCTTTACTCATCTGCTTAGACAAAAGCCTGGTCACGACCTAAGGCAGTGCGTGTTCTGCCGGAAGTGTCGGGCCAGATACAGTATTTTTCGACCAATCACAACACTCGTTTCAAAGTGAACCGGTGCTCTGAAAATGTTTTGTTTTTTTACTACAAATTGGCAGCCGCACAGCAGTGCGCCGCGTCCTGTTGGTGCTTATGGGCGGCACTTCACGCACGTCGATACTGTGCTGCAGCGCAGCCTGTTCACAGCCTTTGTGTTGCCCTTTATTCTGTAGCTCTTTCATCAGCTGCCCTTCCTACATCGTCTCTTATTCTGTAGATGTTCAATCAGCTGTCCTTCCTACATCGTCTCTTATTCTGTAGATGTTCAGTCAGCTGCCCTTCCTACATCGTCTCTTATTCTGTAGATGTTCAATCAGCTGTCCTTCCTACATCGTCTCTTATTCTGTAGCTGTTCAGTCAGCTGTCCTTCCTACATCGTCTCTTATTCTGTAGATGTTCAATCAGCTGTCCTTCCTACATCGTCTCTTATTCTGTAGCTGTTCAGTCAGCTGTCCTTCCTACATCGTCTCTTATTCTGTAGATGTTCAATCAGCTGTCCTTCCTACATCGTCTCTTATTCTGTAGATGTTCAGTCAGCTGTCCTTCCTACATCGTCTCTTATTCTGTAGATGTTCAGTCAGCTGTCCTTCCTACATCGTCTCTTATTCTGTAGATGTTCAATCAGCTGTCCTTCCTACATCGTCTCTTATTCTGTAGCTGTTCAGTCAGCTGCCCTTCCTACTTCGTCTCCATCTGTCCATATTGTGACTTACTGCACAGCTGCTCGATGGTGGCCCACTGCTCAGACTTCTTCCATGTCTGGGCCAGTTCCTCGTTGGAGGTCTTCACTGCATCCAGCAGCAGACCAATGCTGTCCTGTAAAACAAAAACGCACACAGACATGATGTTTCAGGTACAGAGTTGAGTCCATGGCTAAATTCTCCCTCGCTACCAGGGGTTTAATGTGGATTTCATAGCTAGTGGATCGCTACGTCACGTGCAATCTAGCGATCGCCGATTAAAATAACCTCTTTAATATGTAGGCCTATTTATTAACCCACAATATAATGTATATCAAATGTTATTCCATTTACTTGCACTTCGCTCCAGCAGCAGCCCACCCCTGCTCATTACTAGCAACCAATATATAAACTTGCCTTTCCTTTTGAGGCGTGAGACTTTGTTAGCAAAAATAACACCACTTGCAACTCATTCTGTGACAGTTAAAATAACATATTGTAGTAATTAAGACATGCAATCAATGTTAGTTCTACAACTTTAAGGCCAAGGAATTTAAGGAAAGAAGAAAGATTACATCATGATAAATGCTGTAGAACGTTTATGACCATGGCAAGGAAACAAAGTCAAACACAGAAAAATAACATTAAATGAGCGTGATGCACTGACATGTTTTTGATACTCTTGGAAGGTTGGTGAAAGGCCAATCTGAAATGTAACCAGCGCATACATAGCGACTAAGGAAAATCACCGTGACAACTCTCCCCCTATAGTAACCAATTCCAGATTGGAGAAATATGTGGCCATGATCTAATCGTTGAGCGGCACGACTAACAAAAACAACGAGCAACAGCGGGTATCAATTTACAAGAAGTCTACAATGATTAGAGAATGTAGAAGAATTGTTATTTTGATCAACGTTTGCCTGCTATCTCTCCTATGACCTATGGTACCAACATCAATACAGCACATCTTATTCAACGACAACAACATATTTATATATTATTGGATCGGAGAGGCTAAATGTCATCAAATGGTCTGTGGCTCAAAAAAAAAAAGCAGAATAAAGAATGGACCTCGACATGAAAAGGGTTGAAAACCTCAATTTTATACTTACACTCAGAGGCATGACCTCGTTGGTGACCAAGAAGAGAAGCAGATGGAAGTCTGAGACGATATTCAGGAATACCGTGGAGGAGCACTGGGACAGATATGTGGCTAAACTGTGGAAATCCTATAGAAATGTACACACACACACACACACACACGTCAATGTGGGATCAGGATTATTAACAAATGTGCTGAAAACCTTTGAAACTTGTGTTTATTGAAATGGATTAACCGCATCTGCTCTAATCAGAACAAGGTCAAATTAAAGACTTTATGAAAGATCTGAAAGAATCCTGATAAAATTGTCAGAGATTTACACCCATATAAAAGTATGTTAACTGGGTATAAATGTGTATATAAAAATCACACCGTGCTCAAAAAGCAATTGCAATACAGAGTGGACCTTTGTTTATCTGTACTGGTTTAGAGTTGTTAAATCTAATTATGATAACACCACATGCACTTGGTGCTGTACAGTCCAACGAGGACAATCTAAGACGAATGATAAAACAAGATGTCTTCCATATTGTCAATTTGAGTGCGAATCTTCAAGTGTGTGCTGGAAAAGTAGTTGAGTAGGTGACGTGCTATGGGTTAGGTTAAGCAAGGTTCTGTGTGTGCGTGCTTGTGTGTAACTTGGTTACTTGTGTCTCTCCCAGGATGTCGCGGTTCTCGAAGGGGAATCGTTGTGTGGAGGAGAAGGTGAACTGTGGGTCCTTGGGGAAAGTGGTGGTAATCTGTGGCACAAGAAAAATCATGTTAATCGTTCATAAGTAAAGCCTGATTTATACTTAGTTTTGCAGGCACCCACAACAAAATCACCAAGGAAGGAACGCTCCTGGAACTAATTTGTACACACTTTTAAATAATGTATAGCCTGGTCTTAATCACGGTTACAACAAAGAAACCAAACGACACCGGCTGTCCTTTGATCCTCGGTCAGACTAGAAAATCTAACCTCAAGCTGAGCCTGCCCTGCAAAGAATATTATGGAAATCAAATCTGAATACACAATCGGAAAACGCTTCACCCTAGCTGTGCTTACCCTGCAAAAAACTATTATGAAATTAAATTTAACAAAATATTTTCGAGAGCACAGAGTCAGAAGTCTCTTCTCATACTTACATCTATAATAAGATACTCCACAGGAAGTGGCCGAGCAAGAAAAGTCACATCATTTCCAAACTTGTCTTTGTCCTGTTGGGTGGAGACAAACAAGGGTTAACTGCACATGCATAAAACTGAATGACAGACTGTTAGATACATGTCGACGGGAGGGCTATTTATACCGTCAGTATACAACTGACTTAAGTGGTCAATTCAGGTTTGACTAGGGGCCGGGGGCTAAACTGGGGACGGACCAGAACCATACCGCGGGCGGAGCAGAACGGAAGCAGCTAGGTGGCTACACCGACAATTCGTCGGCCCCCCGGGGAGTTACGTATTTACTGTTGTTGCTGTGTGCGAAGGGCTGCGTAACCCCCGCTGGCACGCGGAAAAATAGAGCACATAAAAAAAGATTCACGCACTACCTGCGCACCCCACCCGCACTCGGTGTAGCCGGGTTCCACTGATTATAGCGGCAGCGTACCGTTGCGGACTCCTGCAGACTCCGCTCCGTTCGCAATTCTGCGCCAATCTCATCCCCAGTGTAGCCCAGCCCTAAGAGGTCCGTCCCTCTGTGGAACAGACTGCTTTAACACTTTGAGAGCCGCCATCTAGTGGTCAAGTACTAGGTACTTCAGCGCAATGATTCACATCAACTGTATATGAGCCCCGCTTCCATGTGTGTCACACGCTTCACAGAGACGAAACCGAAAGCACATTGTAGTCTAGCAGCTGGCGGTGTTGTTTATCTTTTGCCAGAAACGGTAATACTGTATGTCGGCCGCGATGCGAAAAAAATCACTATTCACATCTGAACACCGGATGGATTTGACAAAAACAAGTATTTTGGAGAATTTTTCAGAGAAAACAGGCAGAAGAAAATAAATCATAATGAGTGGATTCCAATGGGGTGAGTGCGCATTTCGCCTTGTGCCTGGAGGGACACTGAAGGTTGCCTAGTAACCTGGGCACAGTAGAGGTATTGGCTTCTGCCGGTCGATTTTGATATAAAGCGATAGCTTTTTGGGTTTGGCTATCAAAGGGTAATTATTATAACCTGCGGTGCCGCGGGTTATGGCCCTGGCTGGCGCCAAGAGTGTTAAGCAGCCATCAAGACAGCTGATGATGCTTACCTTGAAGAAGACGTCTGGTACATACTGCTCAGGACTGGACTCTTTAGCGTAGCCCAGCTCTGGAGCGTCTCTGCAGGGCAGTAAACATTCATCTCTCACCAGAGCCATGCACTGGTTGGACACCTGGTAGCCTTCAAAGTGCACCTGGTTGTCTGGACCGCCTGCAGACGAGACAGAACGCTTGAGTAATGTACTAATTAAAATGACGATTTTTCTTTCTTTTGTTGAATGCGGCGAATTTGGTTGAGTGCATTGTGAGTACTGTACATTTCACCCTCTATCGTCTTTCCTCTGTCAGTAAAACTTCTCTCTCTAGATTCAGTCCTCAACTTGTATTACCGGTAGTTAGATATAACCCGAGAGAGAGGGTGATATTTTCACTTAAGTTCTGTTGGTTATCCGTTTATAGTGCCTGTTTCTACCAGTCAAAAAGCTTGACTAGAACTACCCATTGCAGTTAAATGCAGTTAAGTGCAAGACATTTTTACATTGTAGAGTGACGGTGCACAGCGCACGGAATCGCCTCAAATCCTAGATCACCCACATTACAGAAACCAGCAGCCAAGTAGGTCACTGTCAGATATACATAAATGCACAGAAAAGGTCACTGTGGTCAGAGAGGATCAGATAAGGTTGAGCTGGTGCTGGCGTAAGAACAAGAGGACTGGAGCAAAGAGATAGGAGGCGGGAGGACTCCAAAAAGATCAACTTACCTGTTGCCAACACTGTAACGAATTTAGAGCCGAAATGCCCGTCTCTGGAGAGCCTGCAGGTGTTTGACTGTTGATTCTGGAAGAATCCCGCTGTGATGCACTCCTCGGCACTAAGGTAGTACGAGTCCTACCCACAGGATGGACAACAAGCATGTCTCGCCATGTGAGTCTTACATGTCAACATAATGTGCTTTTAGTTGTATCCAGGGATCCGATCATGTGATCAGAAATTGGGCCGATCACGTCATTTTCAAACGATCGCAATCGGATCGAGAGCAAAAAAGAATCGTGATCAGGACATCCCCAAGTATCAATATTAAATCCATATCATGATATTAGACTATTGTACTATTGTGAATTTGTGACATGGCACATGGTCACATAAAAATGTAAATATCTGATCGTGATGAATCGGTATCGGCAGATACTCAAATTCAAATGATCGGAATCTGATCGGGAGCACAAAATAAAACATGAACGGGACATCCCTAGTTGTATGCATGCTCACCTGGTTTCTACTGTAGCGGACGGTGCCTATCCTAGTATCCTCCGAGATCAGGTCTGTGAAAATCCACCCCACCTACATGCCACAGGAACAACAAAATCCATCAACTAACCATACATACATAAGCAAAAAAGTTAGTTATTGAGACATAAGACAGATTTGCGTGTGTGTGTGTGTGTGGGGGGGGGGGATCACACATGTTGTATGACCTACGTTGCCTGCAAAGCATATGGAAGATCTTAAGAGCCACAACTGTGTGAAGTCTGAGGAATTCGGAGAATGTCTACATATTGATGAAGGCTTTACACAACAGAAGAGAGATGCTGGTTGTCTATGACCAAAAGTGGCAAGGAATGGTCAGGATAATAGCAGCTACACACCTGGCACAACCGAACATAACATTACTCATCTTTTAGTTCTACTGGATCTGTTCTAAACTAGAACCTCGCTAACATTTTAGTCTAGTTTGTTGAAGAAATTGTCAATACGCTCTTAGTCTTACTTTTAGTAATCATAACTTAGTTTTTGTTTTGTTTGTGAAAAAAGGTAGTCGAGGAACATTTTTCGTCATGGTTTTAGTTGAAGAAATGAACACTGCGAGATTCAGATAGTATCATGGCTCCAATACAGAGGACAGAAGGAAGAGCAGTCCAACCTTGCACAGGCCCAGCTTGGCAGCGATCTCCTCCACAGCTGCAGCCTTGGGGTCCTCCAGCAATTCAAGGGTGTTCTGAGTGCCGGCCTGAAAAAACAGAGTGAAAGTGCTGAAATCCAACAAATTTAAACAGTAAAATGTGACTGAATATGACTGAGAGAACGTTGAGAAGTGCTGAACAATAATTTCAGATGTTGACTGGTGCGACATAGGGCTAAAACAGTGGCTCCCTGGCGTGTTTTATTTTAACCATCACACAATATCTGCAACTATACCCTAAATACATTTTATTTTGCATTGGTACATAAAAATAAACATACACAGTGATTTGAAACAAACTGCTAAGTTTGTGTGAACTCAGCTATTGGTAGAAACGATAATATACTGCCCCAGTGTGGCTGAATACATTCACTACAACTTTACAGCAGTAGCAGTGCCTTTGGTGCCTGCTTAAAGCCAATTTAAAAAAAAATATATATATATATTATATTCACAGTAATACCCGATTTATACTTTGTTGCATGCCGGTGTCACGCACCCAAAAGCCATTCTACAAGCTCACAACACACCACCGCTTGTAGAGCGGCTATTTTCGGTGCACAAAAACCTGTGCGTGCAACGAAGAGTAACTCACCCTTAACGTTTATACCGAGTGAGTAACAAACGCTCACCTGTGGAGGCTCATAGATAGCAGCCACTTCTGCTCTGATGCCCAGAGGGATGTCTTTGTGCTCTGTGTATCTGCCGTACAAATATCCCATCCTCTGGCTCCCCGTCTTTCTCCAGAAGTCCAGGAAGCGATCGGCGATGGTGTGGTTCTCAAACATGATGTTGTCCACATGTCTGTATTTCTGACACGATTACAGGGGAGACGAAAAATCAAATAACACTCTTTTGATCCGTCTCATGGTCTTCCAAACGACGATGTCACAATTTAAACAGACATGCACAGGCGCGCGAGCACACACACACACCCCCCTAACGTTCCCTAAATACAGAGGCAGGTTACGCAACAGTCTCTTCCAAAGGCTTATGTATCGAAGGTTTGTGGGTGAGAGGACAGAGGAAGCGATTCTTTGCTGTCGAAGCTGACATGCATTATCACCGCCATAAGTCACATTTTGTTGCTTAGTCAAATATTTCACGTCATGTTGTGGGTGGGTGCCTGTTTGCGTACCATGTTGGCGCTATATTGATCATTTAATATTCTATACATATTGCTATGCAAGGGGAACGGCACAAAGTCGGCAGAAGCAGGCTTCGCATTGCTTGCCGTTGCTCAACCGCTCAGGAAAGCCCCACAGAACAAGTCTGCTTCAGATGACGTGCCTGCCATGTCAATGTTTTTACCTCAAAAACAACACTTGAAACTGAGCGTGTAAAGATGACTCTGGAAGGCATTCATGGGACACAAAAGGTACCTAGGTGGCATTATTTACTGTAATGCCTTGGGATGAGAATATGTTGCCTGAGGATTGAGACTTGAACCAACATCTGTGTGGAACCCACAACTTTATGGGCCAGTGTTTCCCCTATATGCATGATTGTGTGGTGGGCCACCAAACAATCATGACCAGCCACCACACTATGATTTTTAGTAGGCGGCCATAAATAGGCCAAAATAATACAGTGTTTACAGATCGGACATGTGTGCATGCGTGAAAGCTCCCCCACACTATCAGCTTCTGGCTAGGGGGAACACCGTGGGCACATACCTGTCTGTTGAGGGTGATGGCACTGGGCTGGCACTTGGTGCAGATCCCCTCCGGCCATGGAGGATGACCTTCACAGCCTGACCTGATCTTACAGGTGATGTTCTCTAGAGCTGCAAACTTCCCTCTGTGTGTGAAAGAGTATACATGTATAACTTCACAACATAGGATGTGAGATCATTTGTATTAGCAGGAACACACAAACAAAGATATACGGGTGCTACTCACTTGTCAGATCCACCGGTTATCTTGCGGATGTAGGCATGGAATGACATGTGCTTGACCGGGGGGTCCAGATGGTTCAGATAGTCCTCATCGAAAGGCTGGCCAGAGAAGGCAAATCAGAGAACGGCCAGGGAAACAAAGCCTCGTCGTCTTCAAGTGGAATTGGTACTGACACTGTGGTTTGTCAAGCAGGGAACAATAAAAATACACTTACCTCTAATGGTACACAGTGTACACACTTTCCGAGAGCACCATGTCGACACCTGCAAGTAAGAAAACCTTGTTTGACTTGGCGAACTATTCCATATAACACAAAGGTTCCATGCTAAGTTCCTGCTCACATCGCCTGTGCATATATAAGCTGTTCATTCTATTCAGAGTAAAAACGACTGTACTGTATCCTTTCTGTGTGGAGTTTGCATGTTCTCCCTGATGGAGGGGAAAGGAACTGGTCGGAATAACGTGTTCCTTCCACATGCTATGTCCGGCTGGAGAAACTCTCCCCTGTCAGGTGAAAAGAAGCAGCTTGGACTCCTCATGCATAGAAGGAAGTATGAGGTCAGTCCGCCCCCCCCCCTAATTACATTAGATAATTGACACTGGGTGAAAAAATGGGTTGTAAAATCTTGGTATGTACTGTAAAGTCAGTATAACTACAAGAAATTATGTTTTATACTCGCATAATAAGAGTCCGTACTCAGTATCAGACGACGAAAAAAGTTACTTTGAATGTCAGCCAGACAACAACCATGCAAAAGTGATGAATTAGCCATAACCACCACTAAATAGCCATGCAATGCGGCTAGTAGATCTTGTATTCTCTATTTTGGAGGATGTTTTTATTTAAACTTTCAGCCATGATCCCCCCCCCCCCCCCCCATCCGCTTTTTTCTTTCACTTTCGTTGTGCTAATTATTTGTGTTTTTTAGATGTTTTACTTTCCTTTTATTGCTGCTGTCTCACTATGGAGACAATGTATGTATTGTAATGTAATGTAATGTCTTGTCTACCCTGATAATGACAATAAAAACACATAAGTTGCAAAAAAAAACATTTAGCTATAATGACATATAGAGACACCAGGGTTAAAGTGGTTAATTGAAGTGTAGATATGAGTCTTACAGCTGTGGATCTTTGTTGCGGTAGATCTTGCCGTCCTGCTTGGCCAGATACTGATCGATCTCATCTTCAGGGATCTGGGGCGCCGAGTGGGAGCGAGGAATCAGGGAGGAGGAGGACGAGGAGGACGATGATGCCGATGAGGAGGTGGCGCGTAGCGATGAAGAGGAGTGAGGAGTTTCTGTGTCCATAACCTCTCCGGAAACGCCCGGGGAACCCGAGGGGTAAAGGTACAGCATATCGCCATGCCTGCAAAGGGGCAAGAAAGAGAGAGTGTAGGGAAAGAAAATACTTTAAAAAAAAAGTAAATGAAGATATATTTTCTACAAGTAACAGGAGGACCCAATCAGTGACTAGGTTTATACATAGAGTAAGGATGTGACGGTTTTCGGTTCAACCGGTACGATCCGGTTTCATCTAGTAAACCTGATTAATGTATTTAAACCGACCGAACCGTATTTTTATATTTGCCGACGGAAGCGGTCGCAACGCTCGCCGCGGTGCTCAGGCTCACTGCTGGCTGCCTGCTGTAGCCTGCAGAGCGGCCAGGAGCCCAGCACACACACCATGTGTCAGGTTTCAAGTGAATGGGGGCAGGGGGGTGGAGCTGGGTGGACCACGCAGTGTTGTTTGTTTACAATAAAGTTTCAATAGTTGTCACTGTACAATACTTTAAAACAGTTGTCATGTTGCACACAATAAATTTGGTCATAGCAGCCGCCTGTAGAAACCCCTCTCCTCCCAAGCAACAGCCCACAGTTCCCGCACCGTGAGACCGCACAGTGAGAATGCTATAGAATTGCCAGAAGCTAAGGCTTAGCTGCTAAGCTAACACAACACCAGCCATGGTGGTGGTGATGTTAGCTTAGCTGCTAAGCTAACACAACACCAGCCATGTTGGTGGTGATGTTAGCTTGCTGCTGCTTGGCTGTTCAACTTCACTTCATCTCTGCCTGTAATTTCTTATTTTGTTACCCTGACACCGGCGCTGCAAAAACAGACAGATCTACAAGCTCTACAATCTCAACTCTCAAACTCCAGCTAGTCCCACTCCTCTGAACACAAGGCTGCATGAACAGTGCTCGAGCGCTCAGTTTTCTGCCCCCTCAATGTCGCAAATCTGTGAGTCTTAAACTGAGGTAACTTCAATGGCTCTTCTGCACAGCGCAGCAGTAGCTTTGCGTTAGTCAAAACTAAACAGACAGCGAGACGAGCATGTCGACCGTAGCAATGAATGGAGAGACCTATTTGGAATGATTAAATCCATTATTGGCCTGGAGAAAGTTACAGCCGCGCCGCCTCCTCCTCCCTGGCACGGGTACAATTAGCCATGTGCTATGACGTTTTGTTTACCCTGCGACAGGGTCGGGACTGAGAGGGTTTTCTTGTCAGCGAAAAGTCAAGCGGCCAGTGGCTTTAAACAGTAGGTACAGTTGCTCACATTTGGACTGGACACTGTGACTGGACACGACAGCGATATGTTTTCGACTCAGGCTCATGGACCCTATATAGCTGGACTGGTGCAGATGCGTGCAGATCACGATGCGTTAATTGTTTATTACAAATACAATGCTTAAAGAATTGATCCCAAGTAGGCAAGAAAACACCATGGCTTGTTTCCATTTGTGTGAGCATTGAGAAATAAAGACAACTGTGTTAAATCTGTCACTTTGTTGTCCAAATTATGGTCTTTACACCACTATGGAAAAAAACGAAAATGCCCTCCAGTGGCTAAAGTCGGTTTTACCGTTTCGGTCAGTTTTTTATTGAATATCGTCCCGGTTTTGTAATTTTCAAACCGTCACATCCTTAACATAGAGCCCAATCATCTGAAAAAGTGTCTAAGGCCCAAACCGCACCAATGATTCACCATGCAACCAGAGCATGTGAGCGGCGTGGAGCGCGAGTGGCGCGGGTGGATTTTGAATTGAGCGAGTTTTAAAACGGGTCAGAAGAACTGCTTCCGGAGCGAGAACTGTCCTCCGCTCCGAGCCGCTCAGTGCACACAGCACGTGTTTAGAACCTAAATGCTTGGATTTAGTGTGTGCAGACACAGTGCATTTACCAAAAGTATGAAAGTGTGGAACATTCATCAACGCGTGATTGGTGTGGCGACAGACAGTGCAAGCAACATGATCAAAACTCTCGCATGATCAAAACTCTCGCAAAACCAAGTAGACGACTAGACGTGGTTACTAATAATGTAGAGGCTATGGTAAACCAGTGCTTAACCGTGCCAAGTTTACACATGCGATGCCCAATTCATCTGCTTCAGTTATCAAAGACGCAGTAAACGAGCATGATGATATGAATCGCCTGTCAGTGTTTGGATTATAAACAGAAGAACATGTTTAATCGCCGGTGCTGCTGAGCAGGTGGATCTGAGCGGATCGCGGAGCGCCCGTTGCGCAAATGAAGGTGAGCGCTGATGGAGCGGAGAGCGGCGTGGAGTGCAAGGAGTTGCGTTGGTGTGTCCTTAAAACTGTTTTGTTGCAAGGAGTTGCATTGGTGCGGTTTGGGCCTTTGGCGAATTAATTTACAGATACAAAATGCTGTTAAAAGTGCCAAAACCGTAATCCCGTCTTCTAGACGTCTTTGCAATGGGTGCCAAGTGCCGACAAGACGTAATTTAAAAAAACAACGCCCTCTCTTTTTTTATAATGGGAGAATTGGCACTCTACCTAAACTGGTGACCACCAGGTGGCACTGAAGGAGTTGACTGTGGGCTCCATCTTGTGCCACCCTTATCCATTATCCCTAAACTTAGCCATTTTTTATGAACATTTTTAAATAGTTCAACTAGTCGATCTACATCGAGACATTGTGAGCTTGTAGAACGGCTATTTGAACTATTTTAAAAGGTTTTTTTAAATAGTAAAAAATGGCAAATTAGTTTAGGGATAATGGATAAGGGTGACACAAGATGGAGCCCAAGGCGCAATATATAGCCCTGTATGTGTAGATATTATAGTTCAGGGTTCCTCATAACTCTGCTGATCGTATATCACATGGCAACAGTCAATTCTGACAGGTTTGTGCCTACTTACTTAATCTTAAGAAGACTGAGGGTTTTGTTCAGGGATTGGATCTCGCCGGTCTTGTTCCGGTTCAGGTAAATGGAGAAGCCGTTGGAAGTGAAGCCGAACTCTTTGGCCACCTAGTAAAATAAATGGAAAATGGTGCATTTATATAGCGCCTTTATCCAAGGTGCTTTACATAGATTGTGCATCAATTCACACACACACACACACACACACACACACAGGCGGAAACTAAGCAAGGCACCAACCAGCACATAAGGAGGAGCAATTTGGGGTTCAGTGTCTTGCTCAGTTGCTTAACTCGACACTAACTCTGGGGGAGCCCTGGTTCGAACAGGCAACCTTGCGGTTACGATCCAGCCACTCTACCCCTGAGCCACCACCTCACCTGAGAGAATACAGCGTAAAAGGTGCCATTCAGTGCCAGTCACACATTTGTCTACGCCAAAATAAACTGATGCCATTCTCCTCGCAATGCATCTACATCTAAGGAATGCAGGTAAAGCTGGCTATGAAGACAGAAATGCCTTCTGATATTTAAAGTTTTCATGGAATTACTTTAATCACATGAACCCTAGCATCCAGATCTACAAGCTCACAGCACATAGCGACACGAGCTTGTAGATCGCCTATTTTCGGTGAAGAGATTTGGTGTGTGTGGGCCTGTGGGGGGAGGGAAGAAGTACAGACCCGTGGGGAATCCAGTCAATTAAGTATATAGGGTTTAAGTGGTTAAGCAGGTAAGAACCCTTGAGTGTGCACCAAGAAAAAACAAAGAAATCAAAGTGTGTTATGAATTATTTATGCGAGTAATTGGCCATGCAATTCTCAGTGGGTACCGATTAACTTGACCAAGCAACTCATCAGACCACAGCTTGGCACCGGAGATGGCAGGCTGGTAAGAACAGCTCATGAGGTCATTAAGGAGCGAGACAATCTAAGAGCTATTAAAAGCCCTCCATTCTGGCCAGACACGAGAGAGTATCCCATCATGGTACTTAAACATCACGTCCTGTCAGACACGAAATCATTCAGATGGCAAACATCCTACAGCCTACAATTTGCCATGTGGGGTGTAATTAATTTGAAGACCCTCGTGGATTTTATTTGAAATGTAACAAGTCACATGCTGTAGGTGCAAGATGATGAATTATCGAGACATCAAGCGTATTCATGATGGCATCACTGGTGGGTGAAAAAGCCAATATACAATGTCAAAGGTGTTGTGACAATATGACAATAGTAAATGGTGCATTTATATAGCACCTTTATCCAAGGCGCTTTACATACACATTCACACACACATTCATTGATTCAAACACCAATGGTGGCGGAAACCATGCAAGGCACCAACCAGCACATCAGGAGCAATTAGGGGTTCAGTGTCTTGCTCAAGGACACTTCAACACCAACTCTGGGGGAGCCCGGGTTCGAACTGGCAACCTTGCGGTTACCATCCGGCCACTCAACTCTACCCCTAGCCTCGGAAACCCAGATGTTTTTATTTCATGGGAAAAAAAGAAAAGTCTGTGACCGAGTCCACTTCAATTCGGCATACAGTAGCGCAAACGTCGATCACTCTCTGCTGATTTCTGATCGTCTGCACCTTTGTTAAATTGACGCACACACGTACTCTAATTAATTAGACTCATGTCGCGCAGCTCAGCTGTGTCTAGATTCTCCCGGCGGATCCTGCCGGGAGCTGCCTATGCCATAGAAAGCATAGGTGGACCCCAGGCTACTCTACGCCTGATCCACTGCCGTACTGTAGAGCTGACTTTAGGACAGACCATTTGCTGCTTTCTTTCATTTTAGAGATTTTAGCTATTTTTTACAGGGGACGGGGGCATTCGAACATGGGGCTAAATAAGCCAGTTTTTTTTTTTGAGAAATGTCTTTATTAATATTTACTATAGTCCTAATAGATCCCAGGAAATTACATCTGGCCACAAAAGATCACAGGATCTACTGAATGTGAAGGTATGGTACTAGGGGGATGGCATGATGCCATACTGTCTACCTACACTGTGTGTAGGCTCAATTTGTCACATTCAATAGATCCCGTGATCTTTTGTTGCCACTTGCCAGATATAATTTCTTGGGGTTTAGTAGGACTATAGTAAATAATTAAATCACCATATTGTTTTGTGGAAAAAATACATATTTCAAATGCTTTGTAATAAAAGAAAGCAGCAAATGAAAAACAATTAACTCTCATCTTTTACTTTATCTAGTAACAACCTAAAACATGAACCTTGGTTGTCCTTCAAACACTGCAGTAGTTCATGAAACTCTGATGCTGAAACATTGCTCACACATTGCATCACTGCTGATGTAAACCTTTTTTCTTTTCTTTTTTTTAAGTCTTAAAGAAAGGTTATGAGAGAGTTATGATATAATATAAATTATAATATAAATTACGTTAATGTTTTGTTCTTTTTTATTTTTAACATTTGTCATTTTGTTTTTTATCCTGTTTTATTGACATTTTTGGCAAAATGAAAATAAAGATTATCAAATTAACGATACACAGTATAAACAACTGACTAAATAATAACACAAACATATTGTGTTAATTTAACACTAAATTAACAATATGGAGTTTTACTCTCCATCCCAAGATGGTGGGCGAAATGGTCCGTCAAATGTTATGACACGATGGAGCATTATTGTCAATTCCTCCCATGTTCTGTCTGGGTTGCAGAAACGCCTGCAGGGCTTACACAGAAAGTCTCACTTTGCACTTCTTGTAAGTCACACTCTGCTTTTGGTCTGCCTCGATGGGGAAAGAAAATACTCCATTGATCAGCAGGCCAACCAACACAGCCCTGCTTTAACCAGGATACATGCATTTTTAATAACTGCAGCCGTCTGCTGCAGCCTGCAATACTCCACCCTTACCAGTCTGGTGTAACGTCATTCTATTTTAGGATTTCAAGTTGAACATCCAATGATGAGGGAATCAGACTTCCTTTTACATCGTTACCATTTTCCAGTACCCACACCGAAACCGAGCCAGGCCAATTACTTATACATACATTATTCATACATTCATATAATCCAACTCAAATTTGGTTACGAAGAAGGATGGGCCAGCAAAATGCAACACAATTGTATTACACACAAGCAACAGGAATATACGGTCATGGGTGCAGTGGGGTCGCTGCTGAGGATTCTGCCAGTACCAGGCAAACAGCTGCGGTGGGACTATATTTAACTATGTTCAAAGCAGTGGTGCTGTCTTTATAAGCACAAAGGTCCCTGTCAAGCCATGCATTCATATTCTCGCGTCACCAGACTTTCCACCTTGGAGGGAAAGCCTTGTCTGTGTTTCTAAATTGCCTGTGTGATCCGGTCTAGACCGGATGGTCAAATCTAAAAAAGGTTTGAGGATTCCGTTTTTTCCAGCGTCAATTTTTTTCCACGTTTGATTTTAGCCAGTCGCTACGAGTTGGAATAAAATAAGGATATACCAAACAAACTATTCCTACAGTAGAAGTACTCGAATAACGTGTCGGATTCATACGGCGCATCAAGGCTTTTATTGGGTAGGCCCTAAAATGATGATGCCCTGTGATCACGGGGAATTATTTTGGGTACTTCTAATTCCGATTTGTGGTTTCCTGCCTCAACAAACCAGTAGTGACTACAACATGACGCAAGACCGCTCCCGACCGGATCATAGACCCGGAAATGGTATGCCTCCCAGGCCAACGCATTCACAGTGGATGCCTCCTGTATGACAGTGGGCCATGGGGGAGCACTGCGGCACTATCCTGCAGGGCTTCATGCATGCATAAATTAACAGAGTAACACTGGCAAAGCACAGGTAATAAAGACGTCTAAATTGTAACACTGGCTCTAGGCAACTGAATTTCACTGCAGACAGAAAGCAAGGGCAACATTGTGACGCACGCATGACATGTACTGTATGTAAATGGTCAGCATTTACATAACGCCTTTAACCCATTCTGACCCGAGATCAGATTCATACGAGGTTTCCGCCGGACACACACTGGTCTGATGAACCCATTCTGACCTGAGATCAGATTCTAAAAATGTCAGTCGCTCTTCGATTTAAAAAAAATAGCAGACCTACAAGCTCGTATCGCGCCACTCGGTGGCGCGATATGAGCTTGTAGATCTGCTATTTTTAAATAGCTAAAGCATAACATGATGCTGACACCAAAATGGGTGCCCGGTCAGAATGGGTTATACAAAGCACTTATGCATTACATTCACAAACGCATTCATTCACACAACAGCGGAGGCAGCAAGACAGCAACCTGCCCGTCAGGAGGGGTTCAGTCTTCAGTGTCTTGCTCAAGGACACTTTGACATGATGCCAGGATGAGGGATCGAACCGTAAATCTGATTCCCAGACTCTACATCCTGAGTCATTGTTTATGACTATATCCAGTTGTACCACAACAAGCACAAATGTTGCAACAGTTAATGTGTTTAGCTTATGACAATTACATTAGATGTGATCGTTATCTGTGAGCAGTTGCCATTACTAAACTGCTACATTTCCCCACAGTACCTTCTTCAAGAAGTCTTTTGAAGTCTCCCTCTTAGTAGACGGAATTTTCTTCATTCCATCTGGAGACTGTACCCGGATGATCTGAGTGAGAAAAAACAAAACACACAAAACATTAAAATCACAAACGAACTAGTACTCTGTGGTCCATCAATAGCAGACTAGCTGTAGTATCTGAGGGCTCAATGATTTGATTTGATTAGACGTCATGCAAGAAAAAACAAGTTACATCATGTTCATCTAGGAGCGTTAAGGATATATAAGTGCTGTAAATAGGTTTTCAATGTAATGAGTCCCAGGATGCAGGGATGGTCTTTTAGACGAGTCCCAGGGACATTTGATGAGTCCCACTTCAACGACGTTAGGAGTCATATTTTGCCATTTTTACAAATTGCAGCATTTAACTCCCATTTCATTTTATATGGTTATAATGTGGTTATATTCATGTAGAAGAAATGATTATTATAACTAAAGCTAGCAAAATAAACTAGAATAAAAAAAACGTACGGTAGTGCATCCCGTGGATGCAGAGGTCGTTGTTTTATTGCATCCCTTAACTATAAACTGCGTTTTGGGATGCAAAATGGCAAATGCACCCTATTTTAATCTCTGGATATAGACACAAGAAAGTATTCCGACTGATATTCATTGTGGTCCTTGGACTGTAACATTTTCTAAAAGCCATGCTTTGACTTTAATTCTTAAAAAGGAGATGGGATGTTGTTTTGTTGACACTATCCAGTATCACTATCAAACACCAACACTATCAAACATTAGCTACTCGATCACATGGCGTTGCCATCCAGGATTGGAGGTACCAGGCAAATATGGGAATGTCTGACCCATTTTCCAATGTTGTATGATATCACACATTTGTTTTGAGACATTCCCTGAAATAACATTGTTTAAATCATGTTTTTGACAGCCTGTTCAGAAAGAATTAGCAATTAAAAAACACAAACTCTTCCTTGCACTTCCATGTTAAATTATTGACAGTCAAAACCACAAATTAGAAAGGTTTCATAGCGAAATATCAAATTACCACCCAGTTTTTAATACAGACATCCGTATGACCATATAAAAACTTCAAAAGCCTTGAAAGTTTCCCATAATTCTGACATTGGAAAATAGGTCAAGAGGTCAGCACCCCAAGTCCACCTGAATGGCAACGCTATGCCAGTCCCAAGCTACAGCAATGGGTGAGGGCTATGCCAGGTTGCCAGTCCCAAGCTACAGCAATGGGTGAGGGCTATGCCAGATTGCCAGTCCCAAGCTACAGCAATGGGTGAGGGCTATGCCAGGTTGCCAGTCCCAAGCTACAGCAATGGGTGAGGGCTATGCCAGATTGCCAGTCCCAAGCTACAGCAATGGATGAGGGCTATGCCAGTCCCAAGCTACAGAAATGGGTGAGGGCTATGCCAGATTGCCAGTCACAAGCTACAGCAATGGGTGAGGGCTATGCCAGTCCCAAGCTACAGCAATGGGTGAGGGCTATGCCAGTCCCAAGCTACAGCAATGGGTGAGGGATATGCCAGTCCCAAGCATACACCTGCCAGACAAGCAAGTCCAGTCTCCTACTTAATTTTGACTTGATTTACTTTATTGACAGTTTGAAAATAGTATAGTGGTAATCGTTTATACAATGGTGCTAAAGGGATAACACAAAAAGACCTGAGGGCTTATTTAATATTTACATTGTGGTCCTGTCTGTGTATTCAATTCAGACTCCTACCAGTAAAACAATCAACTATTCAGACTGAATAGTTGATCGTTTCGTTGATCGTCTGAATTGTTTTGAGCTTTTGACTGGTAGGACTAGGTGCCTGTCAAAATGAATAATTCAGTTTGACAGGCAACTAGTCCTACCAGTCAAAACAATCGACTCGCATTTATTTTTGTCCTAGCTAGTTTGACAGGTGTCAACTGTCAGCAGTGGCGACTGGGATGACAGTGCAAAACTATTGAGCATTCTACTCCCAGCTTCAATTTGCTTGCTGTGCTTGTTTTAAAATGAAATCGGTGAACGTCAACAGAGAACAGACTATAGTGTCCACACACTACGCTAAAAAAAATGTCTCCATTTCAATAACACCACAAATAAATAAATACGCTTATTTGTATAAAAACAAAACGAAAATAACTAAATAACAGAGAATGCAGGTATAGCTGGTACATAAGCGGACAGTGACACAAGATTTATGTGCGACGTTAAATATATAACAGTCTGCCACCGACTTTTTTCCAGAGCTAGTACGAAGCTAATGTAAGCAAGCAGGCCTCAGTCATTCTACACTACAGCTAACGATGGAAGCTAGCGGCGTTAGCACGCCAAGCTAATTCTGCTGCCTCATCACTCCAGACTTCAGGCTAATAAGCTATCTCACATTAGCCGACTCCAAACCAACACCAGTCCCCACACCTCCCGTACTTACCATGCTGTCTGCCATGTTTGTCGGGCAAATTGTTGTTCCCCGATATGTATCGTTGTTGTGTTACAAAACAATAAGACCAAGATGTGGGCGATTAAAACGTTAACGTTTACTGTCTGTCTGTGGATTGTGTCAACGAAACTCCATCCCACAGCAACTCAAACACCGGGTGTTGCACGAATTAACGTCCGACGTCCTCGCTCTCTCCCAAGCTCTCTCCCATGTCTCGAGCGGCGGTCCCACGTGGAACTGTCCACGGCTGAAACAGTCGTTGTTGTTGTTATTATGGCAAACAGCTTTTTGTTCCGCTGTAGCTGTTATAACTATTATTATTTTCAGTGTTACATTATTGAGCAACATAGAAATAAAAAAGCAAGTACAAAAATGCTATGGTTAGAAGGATAATTTATACGTTGATTAATTACTAATGAATTACTATAGTCTGGTGCAACGCACAGGTCCTGGACCTGGTGAGACGTAGGAGGGCCCCGTACAGGAGTCAACCCACAGAGCCTAGTCCTTCCACACGCCAAATTGATCTACCTCCCAGTCCCGGCAGAGTAGTTCCGGAGCAACGGATTGTGTGGCCCTGGTCTTTCCCTATAATGGGACTGATCGAGGGTATCTACTGGGACCTAAGTCGGGACTTGACCACCCCGGCTGGGTCACCTGAGTGAGGGGTATGATGTTGCGAGACGAGACCCGAAACCCCGATGACCTTGGGATACGTTCCAGGTGCATCCATATGCAATGTTTTTTCGTTCAAATACTATACCGGTAAGACGCCTGAGGGCGAGAAGCAACCTCACCCTATAGGGCGAGAAGCAACCTTGCCCTAAAGGGCGAGGTTGCATGCACGTATCCGCTTGGGTGACAGCAGAATGCTGTGTACAGGGTTTGATGAGGGCCCAGGTTGCCAGATTGCAGCAGTATTGAGATCACAAGTCACCTCCTGGAACTCACTGCTGCCACCAGCTGGCAGAGTCAGGTTAGGACCAGGTAGGGCTGGGTCTTCATTTTCGGGCCTGTTGAGAACTCTAGTTTTTGCCGGCTGCTGGGTGCGGCTGCTCTAATAACTTTGGGGCAGGCCCGTCTAAGGTTTAAATGGACAGGTATCAGTCAAAAGGGAGACATCGAAGAGGAAGGATGGATTGGGAGGATCAACATATGGAATGTCAGAACAGGTCAGATCCATATATGGAGAGGGTTTGAGGTGAGATGTAGAGTTGCTGGCCAATATTGATGATATCAGTGATCTCCATATGGGCTTAATATTGATGACATCACGATGCATGACCATATAAGGGGGCATTCCCCATATATGGGTTTAATATTGATGAGGGATAGTAAGTGACTGACTGACGGGAAATGCACGATTTCACTTAATTCAAATATCACTTATTTTTTTGTTTTGTTGTGATAATCCTCTCTACTATAGAGTGTGCTGACCATATAAGGAGTTCCTAACTGTCCCCAGTTAACCCCTGGGGGTCAAAAAACCTTAGGTTTCGTTTTTGACTCTCTATCCTGATTGGATGAAAGGCTGGGTCCCACAGCCAAAAACGAAACCTAAGGTTTTTTGAGTGAAATCACTGAATATACCTTTAACTGCGACCTATGGTCGCAAGAAAAATATACATTAAATTCTATACACACACACACACACAGTAAACTAAGTAGGCTCTCATTTAAGTGTTTGATATGCAGTTTTTCTAGTGAAAGTACTGTGACCTCCGTTTTGCGAAGGTCATGTCAGGATGTGTGCAATGGGACTAGGGAACCTTACCTTGAAGAAGTGAGAAGACATGGTTGGAAGTCATTCAGGCAAGTAGCCTAAGTAGCCTTGCTGAGCCATGAGGCCCATAGGGCAGGAGCCTATCTCCTGTTTCTGTAGCGCGAGGCAGCTTGATAGTACACCCCCTGGACATGACGCGAGCCGAGTATGTCGCAGGGACTTACCCCCAATCCAACCCTTGATGCCGAGTGTCAAGCAGGGAGGCATTGGTTCCCATTTTTAGAGTCTTTCGTATAACCCGGCCCGGGGTTTGAACCCCGACCTCCCAGTCTCAGGGCGGACACTCTAACCACAAGGCCACTGAGCTGGCAAGGCCAAATGCATTTGTATATTGACACAATGCCAATTCAAGACCAAATGTATTTGTATATTATGACACAATTATTATGAAAGTGCCTTAATACGTGTCCTTCGATAAAACAGACAAAGAAAACAGTGATGATTTGCACTGATGGACACAGATTGTCACTCTTATGCATGTGTAACCGGGTGCTGGCAAGGAATTTTAGTTATAGTAAATTACTACGCCACCTTGATTTATCAAATAAATTAATGCAAGTTTAATACAAGGTCTTGAGACAAGTTCCCTCAAACACAGGGAGTTGTTTGATTAAACTTATGATATAAAACACTTTATTTCCTAATTAAAAGTATATGCAGTGCAATTAACAAATATTACAAAAGCCAACATTCAACTATGTCACAATATATTCAGTGTTGGGGAGGAAACAATACAAAATCAAAATCAGCAGTAGTGAAATAACTAAGGAATGGACAACATTGTTTAGTCACTTTACACAAACAAAGATAAACCATTAATTGACAAATAGATTGATTTAGGGCCTAAATCAATCTATTTGGTGACAAATTTATAGCCTAAATTTATAGCCTAAATTTTAGGCTATAGTGGAGTGGTTGTGTTCTCACACCATCTCCCTCCCGCACATAGCTCGTCGCTTCGGGACTCAAGACACACACTATTAGAGCCTGGATAGTAACAAAATGATGATTAAAATACTACTCAAGTACAATGATAATAATAATGAACGTTGCCTCATGGACTGGAGCCGGTAGGGCCTACCATAATGTACAGCTCACAGTCTTCTTCCTCCACCGTCTCTCTCAGCCCGTTGGAGGCTTCCAGGGGATAAACAGCATTATCACGTGGTACCGATTTCAGCTTGGAGTGTTGTATTTAGTTGAATCTTCTTGAGTCTTCTTGTGGCATAGCCCTGGTCCAAGGCTTACAGCAAGCCTCTCTCTGACGCCTTGTGGAAGCCCTCTGGTCATATTTCAACTCCCGTGCGCTGTTTTTCTAATACCAGCAAATAAACAAAACGACGTAACCACTCACCGAAACAAAGCCTGCTAGACCTTGGTAAAAGTCTATTCTCGAACCTGGGAAGCGTCTCAGGTCCCCAGTTTCTCTAAAATGCACTTTGTGCCATTTTAATAACGCGATGTACCCTGAATTTAATGACAGTAACGCTATCCTACACTCGCGAACCGCCAGGATTACTGGCGGTTCGCGAGTGTAGGATAGCGTTACTCAGTTAAATTCAGGGTACATTGCGTTATTAAAATGGCACAAAGTGCATTTTAGAGAGAAACTGGGGACCTGAGACGCTTCCCAGGTTCGAGAATAGACTTTTACCAAGGTCTAGCAGGCTTTGTTTCGGTGAGTGGTTTCGTCGTTTTGTTTATTTGCTGGTATTAAAAAAACAGCGCACAGGAGTGGAAATATGACCAGAGGGCTGTGGAAGGTACTTCCACAAGGCGTCAGAGAGAGGCTCGCTGTAAGCCTTGGACCAGGGCTACTTGTGGCACCACCGTGTAGACACAGCCTCTTTGTTTAGGGAGGCTGACGACCTGACGTAGATTATGGACACCTTTCACAGAGCTGGCACCATCGATTGATTGTCTGCCCCATGCCTGGTCAATAACACCTCTGACTGATTAATTCCGTGCTTTGCTCTGTGCCCTGCTGACCATGGTTATTGGTTATGGTGTCTCTGGAAGTAGAAGCTGGTACATCTTACCCCCTCCATCTGGCATTCTGTACACCCTGTACAGCAGCCCGCCCTCCAGAGTGAGGCGATCCCATGCTTCAGGAGACCCCGGGTTTCAGGAGGGAGGCCTTGCTTCTCCATGCGCCCAGACTTCTGTTGTTGCTGCCAGAAGGTTAGGAGAGCACCTATGGAGGAATCAGCAGCTTGTAGGGCAGCCAGGTCAACATTTGATCGTTCTAGAAAGGCAGAATTGTGCCACTGCCAAGACGCCTGTGGGTTGGTAACCCCTTGGCTGCTGGCTCACTGGAGCAACCCGAGCGCTACGACACATCCTGGCGAGGTGACCTAGGTCTACGGCAACGCCAGCGTATGACAGGATCCGCAAAGTGTGGCTGCAAGTGTCTGAGAAGGTGTAGAGGCTGACTGTAGCGCTAGTAGGACTTGTGTAAGTTTGCTTATCTGCTCTTGCTGCTGTTTTAACATGTTTTTGAGCTCCGCCATCTCCTGTTCAGCCAGCGGCTGCTCCTTTTCAGCCTGCAGTTCCCGCACCAACTCTCTCAGGTGCTGGAGTTCATTCGCCATGGCCAATAGTCACCTCTGATGTCATTCTGGGAACTCGAGTCAGCTGGTCCCACGGAGCACCAACTGCTGTTTTGTTAAACTTAAAACTGAGCCATTTAAAAACTTGAGAGCCATTTCAATAATCAAATAATAAATAATAATCAAAACTTGTCTCAAGTGGCCTCATTGAGTCCTGCCTGACTATACCAGCCTGACTATACCAGAATGTAACCGGGTGCTGGAAAGGAATTTTAGTCATAGTAAATTACTACGCCACCTTGATTTATCAAGGAAATTATATTATTAAGTAATTAAAAGTATATGCAGTGCAATATAACATATTACAAAAGCCAACTTTCAACTATGTCACAATATAATAGGAAACCATACAAAAACATAACAGAAGAAATGGCTCAAACAATAAAAACAAACAATAAAACTCAGGCTAAACAAAACAGCAGTGGTGAAATAACTAAGGAATGGAGGACAACATTGTTTAGTCACTTTACACAAACAAAGAAACCATTAATTGACAATAAATGGATTGATTTAGGCTATACCTTGGAGTGGTTGTGTTCTCACACCATCTCCCTCTCGATACATAGCTCGTCGCTTCAGGACATGCCCTTAGCCTGGATAGTAACAAAATAATGATCTACTCAAGTAAAATGATAATAAAACAATGTCTGTGCACTATGTTACTCAGTACACCCAGTCAGGGAAAGCTAAAAACACAAAACCAATAAGACCCAGGTCAGAAGAGCCACAGCCAGGCCAGCATCACTCAGCAGCCATGTTTGGTAGACTGACTGCAGGGCCTTTTATACTCAACCTGATTGGCAATGAGGAAGTGACCACTGAGTCTCAAGTGCTCAACTCTGCCTGGCTACACATGCAACGACAAATTATTTTTCAGACATAAAAGCCTTGTACCACTCTGCTGGTATACCATCGCTTCCTGGAATTTTATTGTTCTTAAGCCTGCCTATTGCTTCTTCCAATTAGTAGAGTACTAAGTAGGCCGGGCACAGGTCTAGATCAAATCATGATGGAGAAGTGACATACTGTATACTGCATGGCCACTTTGATATGTACACCTCTATTCTCTATTAGAAATCAAATGTAATGCTAATTACAGGTACTCTACGAACCACTTGCCTTACATGCAATTATATAGGCCTATATACGTATTTGTCCAATGAACAACATTATGAGAAAAATCAAGCACAGGTTTTTTTATGCTTTATTGTTTTCCATCTCAGGCTGTAGAGAGGACAAATCTCCATTACACGTATTTGCTACCACGTGTGTCCCTATAACAATCTATGATATAAAAATAACACTGTCTGTCAATTATGTAACATAAGAGGATTACATAGAATTACATTGGATTAAACGGCCTGATTTAGGCCAATTGAATTTACCTACTGTATAACTTACTCCTGAGGAATGTTTTTCTTGGACTAAGTCACAAAACCATGTGACTTAGGCCAAAACAATTGCCTATTTTGGCCTAAGTCACACTCTTGAGGTCCCTTTAATAAATGGGGTGGGATCAGCATGATCCTTTTCTATTAGGACTTTGGCACTTTTACCTATCTATAATCATAATAGATCATAAATATTAATATTGATAAAAGTTTATATTACTAAATAAAAAGTTGGTATGACTGAACAATATGGCGTAAAAATGACATGATACACAAGTGTTGTCAGTATGGGCATTTTAGTCAAATTGATTAAATACAACACAGTAGGCCTACATACATATATAGGTACAGCAGCAACCTGATGCCAGATATTCACATGTAGACTGGAAATGTGCTTTTTTCTTTTCAGCATTAGTTTAGCATTACAAATTAGTATGAGAGCAGTAAAGTGCAAGGCCAGACTACCAGTGGATCAAACATTTATAAGCCTCTATCCCTGAGAATACAAGATACCTGAATCCATATTTGATCTAATAAATCATATACGAGACAAATTTGGTAAAGAAGAATGATGTTAGATTATAGAAACAGGAAAATATGGGGAACGATAGGCTGAGGAGTGACTGACATTGTCTTCATTGTTTGCACTGTCTGAAAGGTTTCAGACAGCAACCCTGGCTAGCTAGCTGGTGTCCAGTGGTAGAAAAAAGTACATTATTTTTACTTAAGTAAAAGTATAAATACGGCAAAGTTTGTAGATCGGCTATTTTCAAATGGTATGGTATGTTTGTAACAACAATCAAAATCTACAAAGTAACTAGTAGTAACTAGTAGTTACTAATAATAACATTAGTTACTTTACTAGTAGTAACATTAGTAACATTAGTGGAGTAAAAGTGAGTGTGATGTAGTGAAGTAGAAGTAAAAGTACTGAAAATCGGAAATACTCCACTAAAGTACAAAATAATACCTCAAAATACCGTAATAAAGTACAGTACTTGAGTAAAAGTATTAAAACATGTAATTTACACCACTGGTGGTGTCCTATGTGTGCTGAGATCAGATTGTAAGTGTGTTTGACGGAGTCCCTGGTGAACCCAGATGACATGGCCTGGGGCAGGTGCTTTCTCGAAGGGCATGGAAGTGGCCTGGATGGTGAAGCGAAGTGAAGGAAGGCTCAGATGATACCATACTTGGCCAACTCGTTCAGCTCCAGGTGATTGAATGCCTCCCAGGGGCAAATAACAGTGATGTCTGCAGATAAAAATAAAATAAAAAGTAGATTTAGTTGTCAGTCAGCAGGTCTCAATAGATCACAGCAATGTATTAAAGGTGTTCAAACAGTTGGGTTAGGGTAAGGAACTGTAATGTGGATATTGTGTTGTGTATAAGGGTTTACATGACTTGTTCCCCCTTTTCTCATCTCCTTTGTTCTTTTTTCCCTCCTTTTTTTAGTCTTTTTATCCTTTTGATAATTGTTATTTCTTTTAAAGATTGTATTTCAATATTTGCACTGCCATTTGTGTGTGTGTGTGTGTGTGTGTGTGTGTGTGTGTGTGTGTGTGTGTGTGTGTGTGTGTGTGTGTGTGTGTGTGTGTGTGGGGGGGGGGGGGGGGGGGGGGTTATGTGAACAATTGTTGTATAAATACTTTTGTCAAATAAGAAAATTAATAAAAGTTTTTATATAAAAGAGTTGGAACAACAGATGTTCAGGAGGCGGAGGAACACACCTTGACCCGACCCTTCACGCCACTCTCCGCCCTCCACGCCAACCTACCTGACCCTATTTATACCCGCCCAAAACCACCCAGAATCCTTTATGCTTTTCGTATCCCTCCTCCACCCCCGTCACCACCTCAGCCGCATCCCACATTCCGACTAGTGAACATATGTTTTGTTTTTTTTTAGAAGAAAAAAAAGCATAAATAGCACACTCACCTGTGCCCAAGCCCTCCATTCCTGGGATATCATCACCAAAGCTAAGAAATACATAAAAGAAATAATGAATTACCATTACCCAGACAGATAACCAAATTAATGTGACGAGTCTGACCTTCTGACCAAAGCGACAAAAGAATGTACAGGTATTAATTAGTCTTACCCAGAGACTCCTTTCTTTGGCGGCTTGCTTTTGAACTGACGGGTCTGCCTCTGCTTGAACTTGGCTGGTATCTTGCGTGGGGTAGCAGGGCCTCCGGATATTTTGGTGGCCATGTTGCTGTCCCTTCTCCTCTGTGTTCCTACTTCTTCTATTGGCTTCTCTTCCTCTGCCATTTTGAATTGTTATTGTCCTGTGGGCTCCGGAGTCGTCGGCAATAATATCTTTTTCATTTGGCAAAGAGAGAGAGAGAGAGAGAGATAAACAATGAATTCATTATTAATTCATTAAAGGTATATTCAGTGATTTCACTCAAAAAACCTTAGGTTTCGTTTTTGGCTGTGGGACCCATCCTTTCGCCCAATCAGGATAGAGAGTCAAAAACGAAACCTAAGGTTTCTTGACCCCCAGGGGTTAACTGGGGACAGGGAGGAACTCCTTATATGGCCAGCACACTCTATAGTAGGGAGGATTATCACAACAAAACAAAAAAATAAGTGATATTTGAATTAAGTGAAATCACTGAATATACCTTTAATTCATCCATTCATCCTAAATTAAAGAGATATATCACTTTGGAGGGAAAAAAGGGTAATTGTATCGTCTACTCACACTTTTGTGAACGCCTTGGACAGTTTTTAAGTTGCTCAATTCATATTTAGATATTTGATATTCCTTTTACCAGACACGCCCCCTTCATATACAAACCCATTGTAACTTCAAACTCCATTTTAACCATGTTAGATTAATTGGAAACACCCATCCTTGGTTCTGGTGACCCATTCTGCCCTCCTAATGTTTTTATTTTTAATATTTACAATAAAATAAATAAATAAATACAATAAATGGAGGAAATGAATTGAAAAAAACATGGACCCCTCACATATTAGGAAGGAATAAATGATTAGCGAAATGGGTTTGTATAGGAAGGGGGCAGGTCTGATCAAATGAATATCAAATACTGAATCAAGCAACTTAAAAACTGTCTGGGGTGTTCACAAAAGACGATTAAATGACCCAATCTTTTTTTTCCTTAAAAAAAAAGTGAAACATCCCTTTAATTAATTAATAAGCAATAAGCCAATTAAGCCATAGCTGAGAAAATGTTCAGGTTACATGCTTGTTATTGTCCATCTAGATACATCCATCTGAACACTAAAGGTTTATATAAGGGTATAAGTGACATTTTGGGTTAAAAACTAAAACATGGTCATCAGATACTATGATTATACTAGGAGGAAGATTTATTTCAAACAATTCTGCAGAAAGTGTTTTGTTTTTATGTGGCCATACCCACCAGTTCATTAAGTATGCCTGGTTTTCACTTAAGCACCACCCACCTGAAATTAAGCCTCGCCCATAGCTGTTATGTAATGTTGGAGGGGTTAGGGTTATGATGTCACTAAAATGGTGTTATTTCAATTGGGCCTTTTGACTCAAAGGCTTTAGGGAAGACATATTTGAATATTATAACCACACCTGGTGGTCTATTAGAGTAATGTTAACTCCATAGACACATACAAAACAGAGTACAAAACATGGCACTACATCTTTAAAAAGGCAAAGCTTTCATTGCTATAGAGACTAGTGTTTCTTCAATAACAGGGGTCTCTGTCTCTCCAGCTCTCTAATAAACAGAAATACATTTTCAGGTGGGTTGCCTTGGCAACAATCAGGAGAGAGTAGCAATTTACCCACTTCAGTTTCTTAGTGTTCCGGTGCTAAATTTGTCAGCTCAGTTCTTTGTGTCATCACTTCCAATTTCACTTATTTATCCTGCATCCTGTATGTATTCTCTCTCCTGATTGGATAAAGTCTGTATCCGAATAAATGTTCTGCTTACTAAAGAGCTGAAGAGACAGGTAGATACCCCTGTATAGAGCTATTTAACACTTATTTTAACTTAATAAAATAACTTTAATTTGTAGCATGCAGCCTCTTTCACCTATACTGTATGTCTGACAGACAGTACAGGTTTCAATCCTCTTACTGTTATGAGTGTTAGGCAGGATTTACTTTCATATTTTAGATTTAATACGTGAGATGGATTGCCTTGGACAGTGTTCCTTGAGGATGACCCAATTTCCGTAATCCCTTTCTCTAATAAATCCACCTGCGCCCTCCCCAACACACATACCCTCTCTGTATCAAGGTTAATCTTGTTGGGAAAAGACAGTAGATATGCTGACTATGCAGTATGCACTGCCTGCGAGTCTAACTGATCAATCCTGATCCTGATCAAAACCTTGCCCTCTTTACAATGAACATAGAAATGGACCAAGTGTTTGGGGATTCATGCAAGGAATGCGTCATAATGAGTCAAACTACAACAATAGCTTACTTTGTACTGGAGATCATTCTAATAAAAAGCAGTTTTGTTTATAATAGAATCACACTTCATAAACTTATATAAAGTATACAGCATTTTAAGCTAACTTAAATGGAATATTCTCCTGGTCGTGCAATAACAGCACAACTATATACGCTAGTCTGTAATTATTGTCTTTCCAAAAGTAGTTGAGATCAATACTTCATCAATCAACAAAGAAGATGTGAGTCAATTACAAGAGTAGCCGTACCGTGCACTACTAGCAATTGGTTACTGTCCACACCTGGTAGTCAGTGCAATTCTATTGAATTCCTTGCTTGCAACTATGGAATACACATGTCAAATCCCCAGTCCTCAGTGTACAAATCCACCCCCTTAAGGGGGCCCGTTTAATTACTTTTGCACACACTCAGTGTTAAATGACCACTGAGCATGGTGAATGCAGTGTATGGTTGGTAAATGTACTCACCAGCTGTCTAGCTGAAGAATGTATAGCGAGAGTGGAGGCTCTCCAGCAGATGTGCGGGCGACATACTAGAAGCAGGGTTAAGCTTTTATATGGCTCTGCAGATTATGGATGGATGCACCGCCTACCAAGTCTGATCCACCTGTAGAATAGCCTCGCTGCCTCGCAAACCCAGACGTTTTATTTCCTAACGCAAGCTTATTAGTCGGGGGATATTCATAAAACCTGGGAATACATTTCTTACCAAGAATTTTCTTCACCAATGTGTTTGTAAAGGTGTCTACTAACATATCCCACATTGGTTTATATTCAACCACCCTAGGGGAATTTTTGACAGCTGCTGAAAGTTGGGGTACCATATACAACCATTATAAGGCAAAATGTTCTAAATTTCATTATGCTTTAAGTAACATGTCACGTGTCAGACTAGGAGGTTTTCATCATTCTGAATGTGATGAGGTCAGCACATTTGGGCACATTTGGGCAAGTGTCTATGGCCGTTTTTAGCCCAAGGAGTGTTTTTCGTGCAAAATGTTTTCCGATCCGATCCCGATACCACAATTTCTCTATTGTATGTACCGAATACCGATAACAGAGAATAATATTTATAATTATGAAAAAATATCGTTTTAGCCATCTAGCTATATATCTCGTGTTGTGTTTATGACTCCTGACTCAAATGTGCAATTGCAGTTTGGGCAACTCAAAAACAAACTCCACATGCCCCAACATTTTATTTACCTGACATAGTGTCAACCCCTTACCCCTGTGTCGGTACTCCGATCCGATACTTTTCCGATACCTATACAGTATCGGGACAGCTAGTTTCACTATTTAGTATGCTGGCTTTTGTGTCCATTCAAGAGAGGTACTCATTTATTACAATAGTTCATTACTTCACTGCAACAAACACCAGTTACCAAGTGAGGGGCGCTCTCATCATCATACATACATCATCATACATCATCTCATTCTGGCCAATCACAATTTGTCCTCAAACCCGTCAAGCTGGGCATAGGAGGGGCTAGCGCCCCTCAAATATAATACAATTATATTAAATAGGAATTCTTTGTAAAACATAGCACCGGACAGTGAGTGGGGAGATGGCTACCTACCATGCAGAAACTATACCTCGGTTAATTCTAGGAACCACCTCAGTTAATCCTAGGAACCACCTCGGGTAATTCTAGGAACCACCTGTAGAACAACGCAAGCTTATTCAGTGATGTGAACAACTTTAAGGTATACATGGTGTATAGTTATACACCAATAGTTATTTGGATAATTCTTGAAACCACCTCGGTTAATTCTTGAAACCACCTCTGGTAATTCTTGAAACCGCCTCGGGTAATTCTTGAAACCCCCTCTGGTAATTCTTTAGCCCTGGAACATGACTGCCATGATGATTATCATGACAGTCATGCAGAAACTTTGCCCTGTTTTTTGCGCTCGCTGCATTTACAAGATTTCCGTATATATAAACATTCACATTTCAAATATAAAGTACTCACAAAGTGTCCCACGGGTGTTAGTTAGTAGCAGCGCCAGCGATTAGAATTGCTGTGTCCCGCGTTGTTTAATAAAAAGCATTTTTGTCCGAGCTCCCCGGCTACTTATTTCAAACGGGGTTCGTTTGGGAAATCCGCAGTTGCACACCGGGAGCGCACTCGCCTATTAGTCTGTATTGGCAGGGCGGTCAGCCTACCTATATCGAACACACCGAGTGCCACCCTCCTCCCGACCGATAGGGGCGCGTAGTTGAAAGCCAATGGCAAAATAACACCTCGGATAAAAATGCTTTTTATTAAACAACGCGGGATGCAGAAATTCTAATCGCTGGAGCTGCAACTAACTAACACCCGTGGGACAAATTGTGAGTACTTTATATTTGAAATCTGAATGTTTATATATACGGACATCTTGTAAATGCAGCGAGCGCAAAAAACAGGGTGAAGTTTCTTCATGACTCTCGTATGAATACGAGAGTCATGAACCATGGCTAGTAATTCTTAAAAGTGGTAATTCTTGAAACCCCCTCTGGTAATTGTTAAAAGTGGTAATTCTTGAAACCCCCTCTGGTAATTGTTAAAAGTGGTAATTCTTGAAACCACCTCGGGTAATTCTTAAAAGTGGTAATTCTTGAAACTGTATCAACAGAATAATTATATCATAGATATATATGGGGGCCTCATATTTGGTCTTGAAACGGGCCTCAAGATTCCTAAGGCCGCCCCCCACTCCTCAGACTGATTTGGTATTTGAAAATAGCCACTATAAGCTCAGATCTGCAATTTTCAAAAGATAATACATTTTATGCATAATGATACCTTGTGAAACAGGTCATATGGCATAATGAGTAGCCTACTTTTTGTTTTACTTCTGTACTTTTAAGTATATTTTGATACCAAATTACCAATACTTTTAAATTCTGGACTTTCACAATTGTAACAGAGTATTTCTGCATTGCAGTATTGATACTTTTATTTAAGTAACAACATTTTGTACTTTTTCAAAACATTATTGTCCAGACAGGGCATCTATATTATTATAATGATGTAAAATGGTAATAACAGTGATGTATTATTATAATATATAAATATAGTGACATCATATATATAATATGGGGGATTGTGCACTGTGATTTATGTTATATGTGTGTGTCCGCGCGAGCGGAGATCGAGATGTTATAAATTCTAGGAAGATGAATGCGCCTTAAAGCGTACAAAACAATGATTTTCCAAATGAATTGCTACGTTAGCAGAGGTAGGGCGGGGCCTGACAAGCATGCTGATTCTCCCTGGCCCCTTGTCAGTGACTTGGACTATTATGATTATTGTATATTCTTTATCTTTATTATTATTACCATGTTTTTTTCATTCTGCTTTCTGTTGTCCATTGATTCTGAAAATAAAACTGAACTGATCTGTCTGGTCATGCTGATTCCCTCTAAGCCAGATGGCATCATGTGCCCAGGTGAGGTGACGAGGTCTTTGTAAGGTATTAATGAGGGACGAATATAGGGCAGTGGGTGTGGTTTTCTGGTTCCACTGAAAAATCTGTCATTCATTTTTCCCATAGAGATTTACAAGAATCATAAAACCTTTGATTCTGTGAAAATAATTAAAATAAAACTGCTAAAGGGGTATTTATTAAACGTATCATACAATTAAATTATTGGATGGCTTGATTCTAGGCTTAAAAGCTCCATGGGAAAAATGAATGGCCTATTTCTCAGTGGAACCAGAAAACCACGCCCACTGCTATATGCCTAACAAACGGTCAAGTTATGTTCAAGGCAGGTCTGACTGATTATGGTGCTGTAGCTTCAATGCAGTTCCACCAACAATGGAACATTACAAGTTATGAACATTTTCAAATTCCTTCACTTGGGTGACATGTAGATCTCTGGGAGATAGGCTTAATTGTTAATCAAGAACGTAATGTGTGACGCGCTACAAGCAGCTGTAAATTGTAAATTGTGCCTCCAATACCTGCACAGCAGAAACACTGCAACACTGTCTGTCTGGTCTCTGCTCTATATGTAGTGTCTTGAGACAACTTGTTGTGATTTTGCACTTCAATGACATTTTAAACATAAACCAGTTTATTACACAACTGTCCCGAGATAAAATATGAAATTGATTCTTAAGGTGATTGAACATAATTATTCAAAATCAACCACGGAATCACTCAAATATCTAATGGCATTACTATTCCTTAAAAGGAACCCTGGCTAATAAGACAAATATATGCTTTAAATTTTAAAGCATATATTCGTCTTATTAGCCAGGGTTCCTTTAATTTATAGTATAATGTTTTAAAGTTTAAAACATTATACTATAAATTAAATGATGTCCATGTGTGGTCCAGCCCTATGGAATATATGGAATGCACGTGCTAATATAAAGTATTTAAAATATTGCTTTGATGCTCATATTAACCTTAGGAAGTATTACGTTCTTTTTCATTAGCATATGCATCCCATACATTCCATAATAGGGCTAGACCATATGGGCATATGACATCATCAACTTGTGCCTGGAGGCCGGAGCAGTTACTATTGAGTGAAATATTCTCTATTTACGAAAGAAATAAAATACTTACGGTGTTTTTATTTTAGTTGTAGAGGGCAAGTATAATATTTTAAGGCATATTTGTCTTATTAGCCAGGGATCCTTTAAAAAAGGCATTAGCATCATTTCATAAACAAGCACAACGGTGCATTTATTTATTTTATAAATAAATGTTTATTCATAACTTAGAGATACTGAAGTCTTTTTATGGTCATTCGTCATCCAGTCATGATCATCTCACACAAATAAATAAATACATTGAGTGAATGAAAAGGTCCCTAAACTGACAACTAGGGCACTTTTCAAGTGGAACTGAAAGAAAGTAAATTAATTTTGGCACTGTCAGCGTGATTTAAAACTAAAACTCAGTATTTCTGTAGGCTAGTTTTTATATTTTCTTCCTAACATCATGGGTCTCAAATATCAACAACAAGCTTTAAAACAATTACCAACCAATCCTATATTTTAAATCAAATAAATGGTTAATATGATGCAAAATAGATGCCAAGTTGGTTGGCCAAATAGTCATACCTACTTAGTTACCACGGACAATATTGTCTGTACAATTTAGGCATTTAGCAGAATTGTACAATTTACAATTTAGGCATTTAGCAGACGCTCTTGATCCAGAGCGACTAAATCAATATTATCTACTGAGGTATCGGAGTGTTCAAACCTAACCATGACAAAGTCAAACGTGCATGACATATTAATGCCCTTGACAAGTTTGTCAAAAAACAATGACATCCACATTGGAGCCAGTGTAAAAAAAGTGCATACGCAATGTCAGAAGGTAAAACTGTCAACCCTAATTCCATAAAACACAATTCACTCCCATTCATATAAGCCACAACTAAATGTGTATGTTACTGATTCATCAATTCATCAAAAAAAGATCGAGGTCGACACATACGTATGCGATCTCATTTCTAAATTTGAGCAAGAATTCGTACATTAGTTGGCTGTCCAATTCATTTTAGTTAGGCTCATGCTTTTGCTACAAGAGAGACTTTATCAGCCAACCGTTCCCGGGACCGCATCGGGACGGATTCGGATAGCTGCAATGTGAAAGCAGCGACTACAGTTGAATGAAGTGTACTCGGATACGGATCGCTGCAATGTGAAAGCATCGACTACAGTTGAATGAAGTGTACTCGGATACGGATCGCTGCAATGTGAAAGCAGCGACTACAGTTGACTGAAGTCTACTCGGATACGGAAGAATCAAGGCCAATGTGAATCATGGCCAGCGTATTCGGGAACAGTTCGAATCAATCTGAATCAGTGTGAATCAGTAAGAGAGGTTTAAGTCTAGCACTTTGATGTTGTCCGTTTCTTTAAAGCCACAGTAGTTGGCTCCAGGTGCCACATTATTTATGTAGTAATGTTCAGCAACTACAGACTATAAAGACAATAAATATTTTCATGGAATAAAGAGAATCGTGAGAATCATGATCTCAATTCTTGTGGAGAAAAATTGAGATTCACATTTGAGCCAGAATGGTGCAGCACTAGTGCATGTCATGGTTTCTTCAGAAGTCTGATCTCCATCTTGAGGTAGGCTTTGAGGTTCTCATCCTGGACGTTCTCCTCGATGGCAGCGAGCGCCTTGTCCCCCCCGTCGTGGTAGTATGCCAGGAGCTGCTCCGCGTGCGTGATCCAGACGCAGTTGTGACAGCCGCTCATGCAGCAGTGCGTGGGGGACGGCGGGGGTCCCTGGTCCGGTGACCAACTGGAGACCTTGTTGGGTTCAGAAGAATCAACGTTCTTGGTAGGGGTGATTTGTGCCGGAGGAACGGCTTTATCCGGTCCTGTACAGATAGTCCCACTGCTGTGTAAGCCTCTTCGCCATGACTGTTGAGAGCAGCAACAGAACCGTTGCCTCATCTGTGGAAATGAAAAAAGGAAGAAAAAAAAAAAGAATAATGCTTCAGTTAATGTAGTTAGCAGTTACAGTATGTTATGTCTTACCTTGACATTGGGGATACAAGCACAGTAATACACATGGACCAGGGACATACATTATTTCTCTCTCTAATGGCACAATTTGAGTGGCAAAAGAAAGACTGCAACATTCCTAGTCCGACTCCGAACCCAGAGCAACCCAAATGCCAAGTAGAAAACAACAACAACCACAACCATAGCCGCAAACATAATAACATAACATAACATTGATATAATGCTGTCTGGCATCGAATAGCATGCTTGCAGAAGTTGTGGCTAAACTACCAAAACAACGAACACAAGCAATAGAGGGTATACGGATGCATATTGCATAAAGTGACTGGTAAATCGAGTTTAACGTTGTTTAATGTAATCAGATAGGACTTTTCTGTTTGGATCTTTGGATGTATGGAATGTCAAGGTCAGAAAGAAGTTAGTAGGCGTTCCCGCATAATTTACGGGTATGATGATGTCACACGCATAGCCTTTACAGTGGGATTAGGCTATATATTATAATACTGAGGTTTTTCATTCATGGCCAACTGTTCTCATCATAGAGCATTTACTACTACTACTTACTTACAGTCTAATAAATATATCTGATAAAATGCATTTCCTCCTGGCAAGGAACCAGGCAGGCAAAGCTTGATTATGTGTAGCCCTCCAAGCAGAACCCAATGGTACTGAAGTTTCTGACATTTTTTAGACCCAGACCATGGGGTCCTGTTCCACGTCGTCCATGCCACCTGTTTAAAACATTTACTGGCTCATGTTTACATGTTTACCGGCTCCCCGGCGCTCTTTGACGATATTCTTCAGTGTGAGGCTTTCTGAATATGTAAAGTATAAGTACCCATACATGCCGCTGCGAATATCTCCTGTGGCGCGGAAGCCGTTAAGTATTTTTAATATATGTTTGCCCGATTTGGAAGCTTGGATTCTTCTTTTCCTTCCTTGTTTATTGACACCTCATTGTACCGCCTATCTGGCTAGCTAGTGGCGCTATAGCTATGACACAGCAGATCAGAGGCAGGGACGTAGCCTCACAAGCCAACCGCACACCGGGAGGCGGTACAATAAACGGTAAACAAACAAGAAGAAATAAAGCGACCAAATCGGTCAAACAAAGATTAAAAATACTTAACGGCTTCCGCGCCACAGGAGATATTCGCAGCTGGATGTATAGCTACTTAAAGTTACCGAATTCAGAATAACTCAAGGAAAATAATGGCGTCACATGCCGCGGGTCCTATAGGAATATAGGATAGGAATTTCGTATAGGAATTTCCATACGAAAATACAGTAGTGAGCAGGGACCCTACGTAAAACTCAACAAAATATCAGAAAAGTTTTACGTAGGGTCCCGAGAGGGGCTAGATTATGTGTAGCTCTGGTTCAGGAGTGTATAGTTGTGTGTGTGATCTCACTGAGTGAGAATGATACACAACATGGGGTTTATGGTGTTAAATATTGGCTATTTTCCACCAAAATGTAAAAAGAAAACGTAATATATTTGGAAAATGTTTTAAGTAAAGTTTAAACTATGTATGATTAAAACATGCTTAAACATTTCCTCATTAACTATAGTTAACTATAGACGTCTATATATAGACGGTCTATATATAGATTAGACGTTTAAACAGCCGCTAATCAACGTCTAATCTAAGAATAGACGTCTAAAAAAACTTTCATTTTTAGCCGTTTTTATCCCATTTTTAGACGCACGTCTAATAGCCGGCTATTGCTCAGTGGGTAAGATCTATAATATTAATACAATTACTACAAATTGACATGACATAATGTATATATACTTTACATTACTTGCCAATTTTACATTGAAGTGCCCAAATGTCCCTCCTGTATCCATGAAATGTTATGTTATGTATCAGTATACTATATGAATTGTATTTTACCATAAAGAAATCAGCAATGTGCCCATATTGCTGTCTAATAGCTATGAAAGAAAATAAAAAGCGTTTCAGAATTTAGAATTCCTCATCAATGTCATGACATTCTAAATTCTGATTGATCTTGGCTTGCTGTGATGTGTTGTTAGCTTAGCTACTATAGCTACTGTACCAACCTTTTGTAAAGACAACGACGCTCTCACGGTCTTTGCACCCAAGTGCAACATCATAACAGTCTGCTATCTTGTAAGCGATTTCATTTTCTATAGTGATAATAGATAAAATATTTACTCAGGGCTTTGTTTCAGCCAGTAGTCGGTTATATCATTGAGTTAGCTGTTGTGCTCCTCCTCTAGGTAGTAGGTCCTCCATCTTTTTTTACTCAACTACGTTATTTGCGTAGTAACGTACGTAGTATGAGTACAAGTGTCTTTGACAGTGGATCTCAATGGATTGGTCCTAAAATACAAAATAGCTGGCCTGCAGTGCCACTCTGTGGCCAATGCAAGGTATAACAACTGGAATGGCATGAAGTACTGCGATGCAAACTGAACAATGTTGTCAGATGAAATGTGATGACATATAATTATCTTTAGTTCTTTATAATGACGAATTGTATTACATTACTTGTTTTTTGTTTTTTTAAATAACATGTTTTAAGATAGTACATGTCAGGCGGAGTTTCCTCCACACCATCGTACATCTGAGCTATTTGTTTTATTCACTTCACTGTCAAAGAGGACAATTTCACATACAGACAAAAACAGTGTGATCAATTCAATCAAAAGTTGTCAATGAAATTAAATTCAAATTAACTTGTGAAAACATCCGTTTACATTGACAAAGTAAGTGGGAAAATATAATTAAAAAAAAAACAGTTCACAAAAGACGGGCTGTAATTTTGATGTGAGCCCAACAGGTGTCACCATTTTATATAAACTCTATTATAGCAGGAAACTTGTATTTTTAACAGACAGACCTGGTGGGAATTATGTTTACTAACTGTACAAATGAAGCCAAGTGGACCAGTGCGGGTCCATTTAGTTCTATATGTTTGTACAGACAAATTAACAACCTAGGATTTACTGTGTGCAGATTGTTCTTGTTAGTTCTTGTTAGCACACATTGGACCAATTTCAGACTTTCATCTGTTATCTTATTCAAAAGAGAATCTCTGAATGCCAAAAACAGTCACCAACCTTTTGAGGTGTGCATCAGCCTTAAAATAAATCTGTTATATTATAAAAACTTGCATTTATATGTGTTTGTGTCAGACTGAGTATATATACTGTATATTGTGGTGATCCCTTGTAATGAAATAAGTGTAACTCTTATTGACCTTGTTTATGACTATATAGGCACAAACTCAGGTTGCACTGAAACAGCATGCCTATAGAAACATTCTGAAAGCAGAGTTAGTGAAAGTGAAATGTCTCCATTGTCCTCGAGTGTACAACTAAAGTCCCTCTTTGATGTACATGTACTTTGTATGGCTCCACTTATAGCCATACCACTGCACTGCTCTCCCCTACAACTCTGTTAACATTTGACACGCTCACTGAACCATGAGGAGGTGTGTGTGTGTGTGTGTGTGTGTGTGTGTGTGTGTGTGTGTGTGTGTGTGTGTGTGTGTGTGTGTGTGTGTGTGTGTGTGTGTGTGCGTGCGTGCGTGTGTGTGCGTGTGTGTGAGACGTGAAAGTGAGGTTGAGGTCCCTACAGACTGTAATGTTTGCAAGCCACATCCATGGAGACGTTAGGTGGAAACTCAGCAGGTGTGGTTGACTAGACAAGAGGTGTGTGTGTGTGTGTGTGTGTGTGTGTGTGTGTGTGTGTGTGTGTGTGTGTGTGTGTGCGCGCGTATGCGTGCGTGTGTGATGGGGTGTGTAAAGCTCTCAATATTATTTTTCCTTACATTTTAAAATGTATTAGGCCTAATGCTTTTTTTTCACTTAATTTTTATTGAGAAAAAATAAAATAAAAGAGAAAGGGCTGCATTTTTCATATATTACAGGTCACATTAATTGAATTCCGCATACATGGGCTGGAGGAAGAGATCCCACTTTTCACACTTTTTATAGAACTAAAAACTTATCCTCTTGTAGTCTGAGTATGAATGTTAGTTTTTCCATGACATATATTTCCTCATGGGTCCTGTTGGTACCAGTGTCGTGTGATCGCTTTCTTACTTGCTGCTAAGAGGATGTTGATTAAATATTTATCATGTATTAGAAACTCTTCAGGGATATTTCCTAACAATAAAAAGGAACAAGTCTGAGGTATCTTAAAACACGGAATGGTCTCCATGGTTGAGTGGATATCCTGCCAGTATTTAAATGTATTAATACTTTAAACAAAACAAAAACAGCTTGTGGATGAGCCGTTTTCAATATTTTTGTATATTTTGGGTCTTGAGCTGAAAATAGGAAATGTATCTATAAGTCACGATCATGGGAATTGAGAGACAAGTCTTAAACCCTCTATACTTTGTTGATCGTGGACCCCCAGGGTCTACTACTTGGTCCCAAAAATAGCAGATTGTTCGTCTATTATGATGACATAACCAGAATAGGGACGCTAGGGTGCAGAAAATAGATGGCTTTTATAAATCATACTAGTCCATATCCAAGAAGCTCTTAACAGTGCTTATGGAGCTAGCCTGTGTGCAGGGGCAGCACAGAGAGAACGTGTAGCTATGCCAGGTATGTGACCAGTAAGGGAGAGGAGAGGTCCTTGCAGTCACATGTCCAGTAGTACCCCTACTCTAGAGACAGGCTTATCATAGTTCACCTGCTGGGATAAGGTTTCTCTTGGCACCAATTCCCAGGGAAAGGCCCCCACGGAACCCCAGTCTGAAGGAGGTATTTCCTCGGGGGGTTGCGCTCAGATTGAAGGAAAGATATCGCCTCCCCGATGGCTAATTTATACTTGGTCGTATGCAGTGGCGTGCACAGACATTTTAGAGGGGCAGGTGCTCAAGTGAAAAAAGGGCACCTTGTGCAGCACATTTTGGGGCGGGAACCCATTTTGGTGCTTTAGATATTGAAAAATAGCAGATCTACAAGCTCATAGCGCGCCACCGAGTGGCGCGCTACGAGCTCGTAGGTCTGCTATTACTTTTTTTTATCGAAGAACCACTGACAGAAACATAGCTTTAGATTGTGGGGGCCTAAATAATATAGTAGATAGAAGCGTTTTTTTTATCAAGATTTGATCAATGTCACCATGGACCACACTACAAATTAAGAAAAAAAAGAAAACGCAAAATTGCCAAAAGGGCAGGGGGTGCTCTAGCACCCCCTAGTGTCTATCTGTGCACGCCACTGGTCGTATGACCGGGACACTTGCCAAAAACAACAGATTTTCAGCGCCACAACTTTCCTTTGAAAAACCTGGTAGGCCTACTGTACAGTACATGTATGCAGTGCATGCACAAAGGGCTTGGCAACATTTCAGTCTAGAGTTGCACATTCCACAAATTGGCAGCTTTGCAATGCATTACATACATATTTTTTAACAATATCCCTGTCGTCTTTATTTTGGGCCTCATTATAGGCGAGAATAATGTGAAAATATCAGATCTACAAGTTCACAATGTGTCACAAGAAAGACACTCAAGAAACACATTTAGATGGGATGATTAATGAATGTGAACAATTTCAACAACATATCTGGTCATTTTGAAATAGCCTTATATCATGCTGTTCTTCGGTTTCAGAATGTTCTCAAACTGATGGCAAAAGTTACATTCTATCTTTCCTACTTTGACTGGCAGATGTTATGCTATGTTATGTTCTAATACATGTTATGCTATCTCGGCCCTCATGGCAGCGTAGCCTGTGTATGATACTGTACGTAGTTTGACTATGTATATTTTCTTGCCTGGCTGAAAAAAAACGTGTCTCTCTAACTACAGCTGTGTCAACAAACTGGGCAAACAAGTCCTCCCGAGCTCCCTCAAAATAAAGAGTAGTGGTCAAGGTTGTTCAAACCAAGCATGATACTATATATAACTATGTATGTAAGTATCATCAGGGTTCAATTTGCTTGAAAAAATAAATATACTGTTAATACATACTGTAGTTCCACAAACAGCCGATCTCTACAAGATTGTGTTTCAGTGGTGGAAAAAGTACTACTTTTTTTTACTTAAGTAAAAGTATCAATACTGCAATATAGAAATACTACTGTTACAAACAAATGTCCAGAATTAAAAATGTGCTTGAGTACAAGTACAAAAGTATTGGCTTCAAAATATACTTAAAGTACCAAAAGTAAAAGTATACTCATTGTGCAGAATGGCCCATTTCAAGTTTTCAAGTGGATAATAATCTAAAGAAAACGGAGTAAAAGTAATATTATTTGATGTAGTGGAGCAGAAGTAAAAGTATTGAAAAGTGGTGGTATTCCAGTAAAGTAAAAATACTCAAAATTGTACTTAAGTACACTAGATACTTCACACCACTATTGTGTTTAACCTGTAGACCAGTGGTTCTCAAGAGTTCCGGGGACCACCAGTGGTCCTTGAGGGGGTTCCCAGCTAAATGATGGAGAATTGATAACCATATGGACTATTAGATCTTTAACTCTTGAGAGTGTCAAATGAATGTGTCACTGGTTCATTTGGTTTCATTTAAGTCTACACAATTAGAGAATGTAGAAGAATTGTTATTTTGATCAACGTTTGCCTGTTATCTCTCCTAATGGTACCAACATCAATACAGCATGGAATTGTGGACAAAATCTCATTCAAACACTCAACAAAATATTCTTTAGCTTTGGGTCTGAGAGGCTAAATGTCATCAAATGGTGGTCCGTGGCTCAAATGCTGAATAAATAATGGACCTTGATGTGAAAAGGGTTAAAAACCACTACTGTAGACTCTTGATTCATCTTTAATTCAGCCTGAGAAGCAGGGATAAAATATATATATCCTCACCACCAGTCACCAGTGTTAAAGGTCTGTCTTCATACTAACACCCATTTCATTTGGTTACTTAAACACTATAGGCTAGTAGCATACTGTACATACTGTACTTCAATGACTGATCTGGGGTCCTGCAGGGGTCTAGACCCCTCCTTCTTTCCCTACACCAAACCTCTTTGCAGCCAAGTAAACAAACTGTTTATACTGTGTGTGTGTGTGTGTGTGTGTGTGTGTGTGTGTGTGTGTGTGTGTGTGTGTGTGTGTGTGTGTTTATGAATGAGCTAGACGCTAGAGTATGACAAAGCATTCTAGGGCCTATAGATACGTGGTTAGCATGTGACTGTGTCCATATGAAGAGACAGTGCATGGGGGTAGAGGAGAGGTGTTTCGGTATAAGGTGTCCTTCCTCAAGGTCTTCCAGACTGACTCACAGCACCAGCTTTGTCCTGAATGCACAAAGACCACAGTGTTCAGTTCCACGCAACCGCATGGCGGCCGTGCCTCTGCCCCAGAAAGCCAAAACCGTAATTTTGTCACACTGTCACTAACCCTGGGTACAATTTACTCATGAGTCGCGACTTGCGATGCGACACATTGTGAGCTTGTAGATCTGATATTTTCATGCAACATAAAGAAGGGCTTTATACATTTAAAGTGGTTAATCTGTCAACCATGGGGTTATTGTATAGTTACTGTACTATACCATGTTATGGCGCGTTGCGGTCATAAACCCACAAGCTCCTCTTTAGTGCGAGGCTGTTGACGATGATGCTAATGACCCTCGCGGTACAACTGCCTGTTCCCTCAGAGGACGTGCAGATAACGAGGAAACAAGGGACAGAGTCACCAAGAACACTCCAATTAAGCTCAAATGACTTTAATTCTCTCAGGTGAGGGTCTCCCAGGTAGAGACAGACACGTTTCTCAGAGAAGCATCCGGTATGATGTCCAGGGTTCACTCCTGAAGTTCCCTCTGGAATGCCGGCGATATACAGTCTATTTCATTTGTATACAGTCAATGTATTTTCTTGATAAGCACACGTACAAAAACGTTGATACTGTGTTTCACCACTACCGGTATAGTACATGTATTTAGTACAGAGTAAAAATCCTCAGTGTTAATATAAACAAATTTTACTGAAGATTAGATTTTGCAGTATTACTTACTACAGTATTACAAATTCCATTTGTAAACTGTCAGAGTTAATTTAAAAGTGAGAATTTCACTGTGTAAGAACAACTTTACTGTATACCCAGTGTGAGTCTTATGACATCATCACACCAATGTGTTGAATGCACTGGGGAATCGTATTCACTACAAGTGTAGCAAATACAGTTCCACCTTTCATGTTACACTTCTCCACTGCATCTTCGGATCTACGCCTAAGTATCAAAAGCTTCTGTTCGCTCTGGCCGTGGTGCTGTCAACGGTTCGTTTAAGTACAAGCGGCTGGTAAATCATTCTTTAAATTGGCCACAAGGTCAGAGAATCTGTATGCTGTACATACATACTGCTTGAGTAACTTCAACTGAAGGGGCTTATGTGCACTGCATATTTCTACCGTGTAAGTGGATTTGACCGATCGGTGGCACTGGCTGTTAACACCTCCGTCACCTAACACTTCCACCACAGTTCAGGCCTTTGACACCTTAGGACGCCCTTGCACCACGGGAGCAAGGCGCTATGACGTAAACCTGTTTGTACAACAAAGAGGGATTTAGGCCATTAGAATTTGAAAGAATTTTAACATGAAGCTCATGAATTCCAAGGCATTGAACATTGGGTGTTTGGTCTGTCTGGAATTGGCAAAGGCAGTCAAATACCAGCTGTTTTAGTCACAATAGATCCACTTCACATCTGCAGGAAGCCCTGAAGCAAAAATAAAGACATTTGTGCCTTATGTAATTGGTTTCTAATGAGAAATTAACATTAGACAATTAGCATATACCACATGCCTGACAAGTCCCCCGTTTGATTCCTGAAATGGACTCTCCACGTTTCCTTTCTCTTCCCACTGTACATATCCCATAGAGACTAAAATACATTTTACTCTGTTTAATTCAAACGTCCATTTGAGTCCATTTTCATATCCATTTGCATATCATATCCATTTGCACACTCATGAACACAGACTTTGGCCTCTGTGCTGATCAGTTGGCTCAGGGGCCCGGCCTGTGTGGCATTGCTTGTGTGGCATTGCCTTTGGCCAGAAGGTCGGGCATTGGGGCCATCTCAGAGGGGTAAGGCCTGACTCACACCTTCGCATCTAGCATACAACATTGATGCATGCTTGTTGTATGAGACTTGTTTACTGACACAAGCTCCCAATGCATTTCCAATGGAAGTCACATGGTTTGACACAACATTTTTGTTGTACCGTGTTTCGACTGCCCCCCTCCCCCTCATACAACAAAAATGTTGTGTCAAACCATGTGACTCCCATTGGAAATGAATTGCGAGCTTGCATCAGTAAACAAGTCTCATACAACAAGCATACATCAATCTGTTGTGCACTTGTGAGTCAGGCCAAAGAGAGTATGGCAGTTGTTACTTGTTTTGTGGGGGACAGTAATACACTATAGTGCTTTGGCCAGCGCTGTCCACTGCCAGAGCTCATAATATGTTGGGTCACAGTCACAGTCAGATCACACTGAGCCAACCTTATCAGCCAACGGCTTAACTGGACAAACAACAGGCTGACAGGACTAAGCCCCCACATTCAAATAAACAGAGAAGAGACACCACACTATAATGATAATACTGGGCAGAGAACAGAGAAGAGACACCACACTATAATGATAATACTGGGCAGAGAACAGAGAAGAGACACCACACTATAATGATAATACTGGGCAGAGAACAGAGACACCACACTATCATGATAATACTGGGCAGAGAACAGAGAAGAGACACCACACTATAATGATAATACTGGGCAGAGAACAGAGAAGAGACACCACACTATCATGATAATACTGGGCAGAGAACAGAGACACCACACTATAATGATAATACTGGGCAGAGAACAGAGACACCACACTATCATGATAATACTGGGCAGAGAACAGAGAAGAGACACCACACTATAATGATAATACTGGGCAGAGAACAGAGAAGAGACACCACACTATCATGATAATACTGGGCACTGTGGGCAGAGAACAGACCTTTGATAAGTACTTGTGTAGAGCCTTTACCTGTAAGCTACTACTGGTGGGCAACTGGGTTGAGTTGAGCTTAGACGTGTGCTTGACTCATTCAATCAATAGAGTTGTATCATGTCCATAGAGTTGTATCAAGTTGTATCATCAAAACCTGTTTGGCTTTTCCCCTTGCACACCTGGGTCCCATCACCCACTGCCAGGTATAAGTAAGTAACCACCCCCTGTGGTGGTTGCCATGGTGAGTAATGATGCCACACCTCTGCACCATGAGGTAGACAGTGTATTAGTTAGTGCCACCCACTGTGATCAAAATGACTTCAAAGTCATCATCATCGAGGCCACACAATTAAAATAAAAACAAAACAAACAGAAACACATTTTGGCTCAAACAGTACGTGTATGAGTGTATGCGTGCATGCCTGTGCATGTATCTGTGTGTGTGTGTCTGCTTTGCATTGACAGACGGGGGGTCATTATTACTGCTGTACCATGTGAGAGTGGATGTGTGTTCTCTATATTTTTGCTACTTTGGTGCATTTTACAAGTATTTTGTTGTGTTTTGTGTGAAGCACATTGTGTTTCCGCCTGCATGAATGCGCTATACAAAACCAAATTGACCTTACTTGACTACCTCACTAGATAAGAGAGTAGCTAGCATGTCTTAGCTTGATAACATGCACACACAGAAAAACACACAACAAAAGAGAATGTGAGGTGCGTGTGTGTGTGTGTGTGTGTGTGTGTGTGTGTGTGTGTGTGTGTGCGTGCGTGCGTGCGTGAGTGAGTGCCGTGTATGGCTATTGGCTACCTCACTGGACAAACAGCTGTGTGCAATACACTGCACTATCAACAGGACACAGACACGGTTCTATAATCAATTGAACTTATCTTTCAGGAAGCTGCCCAGTTTGTGATCCCTTTATCACTATGGACACATTACTTCCAGATACCAATGTTATAAAACACTGAATACTGAATTCCCCCAATCACATTCCCTAGTAGGCTACCATTTTCCTTTTGATTCATTCTTTCTTTTTTTTTTTCTTAAATTTTATCCCACGATTTTGCAACCCGTGTTTTCACCCAGTGTCAATTATTATCTAATGTAATCCTGGGCTCTACACTCTGCCAACCTGGGGAGAGCAATGGACTGACCTCATGCTTCCTTCAATGCATGAGGAGTCCAAGCCGCTTCTGTTCACCTGACAGGGGGGAGTTTCCCCGGTAGGACTATTTGATTAATTCTATGAGTCACGTCAATTTGACACAGACACGTGACGTATGCACACGCACGCACACACACACACACACACACACACACACACACGCACACACACACACACACACACACACACACACACACACACACACACACACACACACACACACACACACACACACACACACACACACACACACACACACACACACACACAGTATGATTCAGAACGATATGCAAAATGCAATAATTGTATCACAGTCACTTCTGCCATCTTGACCCCACGTTGGCGTTACAATTGTACATAATACAAGGATTTCTATTCTTGGCAGCTGATACCATATTACTTTTAAATGGGGTCAGTTTTTAGAACCTATTGTCTTGGTGTGCCTTCTTCAATGACACTTACAGACCATGCGTTGTTTCCCCTTCCATTGATTGGACATAAAAGGTGAAATTTGACAAAGGACATGCCATGATGTTTCCCTTATCTGGCCTGCAGCTATAGTATCACATAACCTTCTGCTCCTGCTCCGTCTAGGCCCCGATAAACCACATGTAATCCTCCAGGCATGCAGCCTAATTTAGACTGGGACCCTGTATCTCTGTTCTGCTATGGCAGTGAGGTTATCAGGCCACAGCAGTTGGATTGGTTATAAATCACAGGCCAACCTCTTGACCACAGTTGCAGCCAGTTGACCAATGTGTTTATTCCCACTGTCTGGATGCAGAAGTAAACAGCCGATGGGGGGCGTTATGGAGGCATGCTGAAACATGAGCAGGAGAGGAGACTCAAAGTTATTAGAGTGAAAGAGAGTGAGGTAGAGTGAGTGCCAGGGGTCAGTCAGAGTTAGGGTTACATTATGGTTGTAGTTTACGTTAGTTAAATTAATCTAACCACTTAAACCCTATTGACCCGTTGGGTCCCCCATGGATCTGGGGCGCACCAAATCTCAATGCCAAAAATAGTTAACCACAAGCTCAGAGTCACAATGCATTGAATTGTGACACCTCCTGAGTACAGCTACTATTTCTGACAAATGTTCGCCTATTTATTTGATAGATATTCGCCTACTATGACATTGTGTATATGCAAGGAACATGTTCCGTCGTTATAATCACTGCAAGTTTGCCCTGCTACTGGTCTATTTCTATCTTTAACGTCCTGGCCTCCTAGACAGGGAGATCGAGCTGGCAACTGATACTGTCAAAGCTAAGATGAGACACAGTACAGCCAGAGAGCTGAACCCTAGACTACCCCAGAAAAAAGTTGGACACATTGTGAGGCGTTGGATGGCAGAGAAAACGCCCTATTTTATACTTTTAGGACGGTGTCACATGGCGAAGATAGCAGCTCACAACGTGTTGCGATTCTGACTGAGCTTGTGGATTGGCTATTTTCACAGTTAATTCTAACAGTGGGAAACAGAGAGGATGATGGGATGGATGAGTGTGACAGCTGTTGCTTAGTGTGTAGACAGACGGTTTGGTAATCAGAAGGTCACCGGTTCACCGATCGCGGCCTGCCCAGCTGTATATGTTGCACTGTCCCTGAGTTCTGTTCTAGCGTTAACCAGAGAGTAGTCTCTCTCAAGACAGACTGTTTTCCTTTATTTTTTGATGATGGGTTCTCAGATTGACCAGAGAGAGACCTCGGAGACTCTTTCCTTATTGTGGGTAAAAGTTGAACCACCCTGTTATGCTTGACCCAGTGTGAAACACTCATCTGATCCTCACGTACAACCCTTTGGTTTAGAACAAGGGTGGGCAACTTTGACGATGGAGAGGGCCACTATATTCCCACACTCACTCCAGAGGACCACATTGCACATTAATCACTTATTATTTCTTGCTATTTTTCTATTGGAATCCTGAAAAGTATTTATTTAATTTCAAATGCCATTCAAATGCCTTTACTTATAGTTAACTTTATAAACTAAATACAAATACATTGGACATAAAAACGGACAATAACATTTTAATTATACTCTAGACTGAAGTAATTAAAGCGGGTCATGTTTGAAAATCAACAATATATCAGTATTCTGATATTAAAGTGAAGGTGAAGCTGGGGCCCACATGTGGCCCCCAGGTCACCAGTTGCCCATGTATGGTTTAGATTGAATCTAAACTATACATGGTTTAGTTCCTCGACTATTTCCAAAATGAGCACAAGTTGGAGATCACCATGCTCTCTCAGGGATACTCCTTGATCTACTCCTTCTTCATGCCCGCTGCCAAACTCGGAGAGAGCCTGGACCTGCCGATGACTGAGATTGTGGCCAACTTAAGATGGAGACTCATGAGGGACCACTCACTCAGCCTGGTCAACCAAAATCACAACACACACCATTGCATTTCGACACCTTTGATGACCTCACCGGTTCACTTGTGTGACGTCAGTGGACGTGGATCCATGTGTGATCCAACAGAGTGATAAACATGATTCGATATGGTTATGTCCTAATATTACTGTCATAGCTATAGCACACGTTAGTCCTTAATAGCCTGCACAGATCTTATAGAACATGGAGGAGGCCTGTAATTATAAGCAGAAGGGCAGCCTGGTGTGAAGTGTCAGATTTAATTAAACACATTCGACTTGGCATCACTATTTTGGGGTTGTCGGGAACAACTCATCCTGGTCTGCCCTAACCCCGCGCCACCTAAGCTGGCTCCTTTCCAAGCGAAGAAGCAGCGACTCTACTCCGAGTCTCTCTCGCTTGACTGAACTTCTCAAGGGAGATGCTACTGCCAGCCACCCCGTCTGAGAAAACTCATTTTGTCCGCTTGTTTCCACAACCTTCTTCTTTCAGGTCATGAACCTACACTACATGACTATAGCTAATATCTCAATTGTGCCAACACTCTACTGTGACATACTGTACTTGTTTAGGAGAGTGTGTCCCTCCTGCGCTTTTCATTTTGTCTGGCTTATGCAACAGTATGAGTGACCTTATATGACCTCGGCTCCGGAGTCGGCCAGTCGCTGTGTGAGGCGCCGAGACCCTGCGGGGAGCACGGCGTGATCTTATCAAAGGTGAGTATGAAAATGACCCATGATGCAGTGGAGACACTTTCCACCTAGCAAAGTAATTGTGTGATGCTAATCTACCCACGCGCACTGGTAAAGAAGTAACTCATTACATTTATAGCTATAGGTAAGTACAGTTTTGAGGTCGCTCTACTTTACTGGAGTATTTCCAATTTCCAATACTTTTACCTCTCTACTCCACTATACGTACATCTCGGATCCAAATATTGTACTTATACAATAAATTTGAGTTACTAGATACTTTGTAGATATATTATAAATTACAAAACCACTTCATTTCGCCGTTTGAAAGTCCTCCTCATCGTCCAGTCTTTTACCAGTGGTTCTAAAACATGTTCAAGTCGAAGAATTCAGGACCCATAAATTGACGTTCACTAAATTGATGTTTAGTTGGCCGCAGGCGCCAGACCCCCATCTGAAAATGGTTTGTAGAGCTTTGGGCTGTTAAAACCTTCCAAATTGTTCTCTCCAATTGCTACTTTCAAATATGCTGATATAGGGTTAAAAGTGGTTAAACAAAATATTTTCATGCTATATTAACTCATGTTGCTGGGGACCCTCTCAAGGACCCCTGGGGGGGTCCTATAGGCCAGGACCCCCCACGGACCCCCTCGAGTTGCCCTGGGGGTCCTATAGGCCAGAACCCCCCCACGGACCCTCTGGAGGTGCCCTGGGGGTCCTATAGGCCAGAACCCCCCCATGGACCCCCTCGAGGTGCCCTGGGGGTCCTATAGGCCAGGACCCCCCACGGACCCTCTGGAGGTGCCCTGGGGGTCCTATAGGCCAGAACCCCCCCACGGACCCTCTGGAGGTGCCCTGGGGGTCCTATAGGCCAGAACCCCCCCACGGACCCCCTCGAGGTGCCCTGGGGGTCCTATAGGCCAGAACCCCCACTTTGAGAGTCACTGTGTTTCACACGCATTTCTACTGACCTCTCTGGACCAGGTGACCTTACATGAACTTTATAGCATTGTAAACAGTCAAACCCCCCAGTGTCGATTTAAAGCACAGGGGGTATAGTGTGTGAGTGTTTGTTCAGTAACAGGTGTCTCCCTGTCTCTTCTGCTTACATCCCTGTTACTGACCAAACACTCTATATGGCAGGGGTCGTTAGTAAGTTTAGAATCGGTTCCCAAAGTGGGGTCCGTGGACCCCCAGGGGTCCTTGAGGCAGTTCCAGGCGGTCCCCAGCTAAATGATAGTTTGGAACCAAACGGACCCGTTACACTCAAAGTACACTCAGAGTTAAATGAACTTTTTACAATTTACATTGGGGTAAACGTGGTTAGGTAGCCTATAATGCATGTCAAACAGGGCCGTCCTTGAAATTAAACGGTTTGAGAATCACTGCTAGAGCCGTAAAAACCTTCTCTTATGGCATATATTTTCAAATGAGGGTCCGTGGGCTATAATTACTGTCAATGTGAGGGTCCTTGACATGAAAAGGTTTGGGAACCATACTGTTCTACGCCATTAGATGGTGGGCCAGAACGTGGCGCATACAGTATGGTGGTCCGACATAACAGTCCGACAGGTATTAGTCCGACACTCACCCGTGGCTGCTTTGCCGGTTAAGAGTCAAGACACACATGTGATGCAAGACACCCGTGGCTCCCGACATGTGCTGCCGGTTAAAACTCACCCATGGTTTCCCTGTGAGGTTAGGGTTTGGTGTCGGACTAATGCCTGTCGGACTGTCTGTTAGTAGGAGTCGGACCAAACACAGTCAATGGATAATTTAGAACCTGGAACTTGCAACAAACCACCTTACAATAATAACTATATTGTTGTAAAAGTTAATAAATAAATGTGTGTGGCACAGCAATTGATAGTGTGGAAACAAATGGTACAGGTGCATACAGAAATGCTTTTGCAGGCCCCCGTCATTGAAAGTGGCACAGGGTTTTAGTTCATCAAAATGTTTCAAAAGAACATTGTATCTGGAGAGTCATAATAGTTCTAGTCATAGTTTAAGGTCTCTTGGAACGGATAGAGAAACAATGCATCATTTTAAGGCATGTGAGACATGGCTTTGGTTTGTTTTTAAGTGAGAGAAGTTTAAAGTTGACAATGAACGCAGAACATTCAAAGAATGAAAACAGAACAATCTACAGCAGCCCATCCAGGAAAGCTAATGCTGTCCATATTCTAATGCAGTGGTTCTCAAACCTTTTCATGTCAAGGAGCCCCCATCTGAAATACCAGGGAGCTCACATACAAGATTTGTGGTGTTAAAAATGTCAAATATTTAAAAGATTGTGAAAGTATGTCAAGTTATTGTTGTTATTGTTAGCTGATGTAGTGGCCTGTACTTAGACCATGGGCCACCAAAACTCTGAGTGTACAACAGTGTTGCCAACTTAGCGGATTTGTCGCAATATTTAGCTTCTTTCCAGACCCCCCTAGCGACTGAATTAGTGAAAAGCTTCTGGAGAGAAATCTAGCTACTTTTTCTGGTGAATTGGGGACAAATCGTGTTGACAGTCGCCAAAGCCTCCTTTTTCTTAATTTTCCCTCTCTCAGCCTCAAATCCACTAAGTTGGCAACACTAAACTAAAGTGCTCGGCTCAGTTATGTGCACAGAGCAAGGAAATGGTGTTCTGGGCTGGCTCCATATTTTCGTTGCTAGGGGCGCCTAAAAGTCGCTAGGGACGCTAAAAGGTTGCTAGGGGCGGCATATACCACCCCTAGCGACTTCTAGAGACTTTCCAAAGAGCCAGTAGCTACTTCTGCTACTGGAGAGTTAATTGGCAACACTGGTGTACAAATGGAAACAATGTCCATTTGTTTCCAATTGTACACAATTGCCACATAAGGGTCCATTTGGTTCCATCATCTGGGGACCCCCTGGAATCGGAAATATAGAGCTGAAACGTTTAAACAAAACCCCATTTGTAGTGTATGCCAGGTGACCAAACGTGGACTTTCTAGGAGGCTGCATGTGACACAACAGCATCATTATTTATAATTACACAGGCACATATTTATTTGGATCAAAAACAAAATATTTGGAACTTCAGTGGCTGCTGCTGATGGTACAGTACTGAATGTGCAATAAAACAAAACAAAGAAATGTTGTAGTAACAATTGAAAGCATCATCATGCCTGCACCGCCCTGAATAAATAAAAATAGAGGAGATGTGCTATAAAAGAGCCGTGATTACATAATACAGTGCTGTATATTCATCAAATTCTTCCACACAACCACATGGGCGACATATTTACACAAATTCCAAACCCACACCATTGTTGTGTGCTACAAAAAATGAATCAGTTCGGGCACAAAACAAAATTTGACACCTACATTTACTTACTTATCATACGATACAATGTGTGTATTTCGATTACTGGTGACATCCCTGTGATATCCGTCCAACCAACACTGTCAAATCCTGTCAATTTAAGTCATGAGAGCTTGCGGGTGAATAAGATGTCCCAACTTCTCCCAAGTATAGAACGAGTCACCTCTAGGATTACAATGGGTGCAGTTTGGCTGCTTCTTGGCACCTGAGTGCTCCTCACAGTACACTTGTCCTGATATGAGGTCGCATGGATTAAAGCAAAAGGAACCCTACCCCTCCCGAACCCTAGCAACGTTTCCTAAACAATTAACACAAATTGTAAAGTTATGTTCTAGTAACATTGTTCCTGGTGTTCTACATTACAGCCAACCCCGTGAGGAAATCAGTGAAATCACTGATACATTTGATGGAAGGTGCTTCTGAACATTTACTATGGTCTTCAAATGCTCTAATCTTAAAATAATAACCGAAAGTAGTCGATCTACAAGCAGAGCTTGTAGATCGACTACTTTCGATATTCCATAGAAAACATGCTGGCTTCTATATGGAACCCAAATGGCTGAAATCAGTCGTGGTCGACACCAGCAACAATAATAAACGTTTGTTTACAGTGTGTTCAGCTTGGGAATAAAGGGATATGGGAAATGTGTGTGTGTGTGTGTGTGTGTGTGTGTGTGTGTGTGTGTGTGTGTGTGTGTAGATCCCATGCATGCGTATATATACACTGCACACACAGGCTGAAAAACACTCCTGATGCAACCAATCTGCACCGTCAGCGTCATCATGGCTTTTCATTTGTGACAGTCCGTCAAGCATGGGGGAGTTCAAAGTCCGCCGTGTGGCTAGTAAATGGCGACCATTGCACAAAGCCATTGTTCTCTAGCAAATCCGCGGCTCCACCGCCACACCATGGTTTGACTTCCAAATGAGGCACTATACTGTCTGCCTCACATTTGGAACCAGGATAATCCATCAATAGAAGGTATTTTACTGCCGCCCAGCCTCCCCCCTCCACTTTGCCACTGTTATTGTTGGGGCTGACGGCTCCTCTTAGGACCAGCTCAGGGAAGCCAGGAAATTACAGTCAACAGGTGCAAATGAAAATGCATGAACTGAGACGTCTTGGAGAGCGAGGGTGTTGAGAGCCGCAGTAAATTCACCACTGCGCCTTCCTATGCAGTCCATTCCCCTGAAGTGCCAGAGAGAGACAGAGAGAGAGAGAGATTATTGTTCCCTGAGAATCATCAATGTAATGAAACAAATCCACAATGAGACACTTTTAACCACTTCAACCCTTTATATACCTAGAGGCTCTATTTCTGTCCATTTTTGAGTGGTGCAACCACTTACTATTTTTAAAGGCATTTTTTATAGTTGAAATAGCTCACAATGTGTAAAAAAAAAAAAAAGTAGATTAGGGATAAGGGGTTTAGCATGGACGAAAAAAGCCCCCTTTTCCCGTCTACACCAAATATCTTTACAGAAAATCAGCTGATCTACAAGTTGATCTGCTATTTTCGCCAAATATTTTGTTGTGTATTATGCCCAGAATAGAGATGCTAGGGTTCATGTGGTTAAAAGAATAATATAGGAGCACAAACACTGAGTCAGGACAAACCACCACCTAAATGGTCCATTTATACATCGTCGAACGACATCGGATGAAAAAAAGAAGAAAAAGAAAAGGGCCTCGATGCGTTTCAATTGAACACACAAGGTTTTTGGTCAGCCAACATGGTCGTTTGATGACGTATGAATGTGCCTTTAGCGAAACAGTCTATATTACATTATTGTCAGTAAAACTAAAATAACAAAAAGACCATAAGGACGGATCACAGGTACAGAACAGACCCAGGTCATCATAAAGCATATTGAACAAGCAGGTAAAGAAAGGACAGACAGACAGACGGACAGGTGGCCCCTGGGAGACAGGAAAAAAAGGAAAAAAGGCAGACAAAGAGGTGATTCATAGAGAACCTGTGGAAGAAGAAGTCGCTATGGATACAACCAGGGCTGAAACACAGGCTACATGTGCAGCAAAGGCAAGAGAAAAGACAAATCATCCGGAGAGGAGGAGGAATTAAGGGAAGTGGACGAGGTTGAGACGGCGTTGAGAAGGGAGGTGTGAGGCGGTGGCTGCACAAGGCCGCCCATAATGGGACACGACCTACGCTGTTGTTGAGTGTCTGCGTGTGTGTGACTTGTTCCCCCGTCTCGGTGTGTACGGAGGGGGTGCTGCTTCCGCTGCTGTTGGCCGTGGAATTGGTGGTTGCCCTGGGGATGGCCGAGTCAAAGGACAAGTCCGACTGGTGGTGCTGTGGTGAAGTCACAATGGGGGTCCATGACAAAGACATTCAAGAAGAGGCAAAATGGTGGAAAACTGAAAGGAAAAGGCCTGACCAGTTTCTTGTTCCTACATTGAATAATAGTAATAATTATTATAATACCTCGGTTTTGGATAGCACTTTTCTAAGTACTCAAAGTTGCTTTATATGGAAAGGATTAACCTGCATATTTGAGCGATAATACACACCAAGCAGTGCGGTTACTGATAAATAATGGACGACGCAAGGCCTAATTACCCCCCAGATATGAAGCAGAGGACGGTTTTCTTCTTATCTTTGATAACCAAAGGGCTCAGGGCTGATTAACCCACTTATACAATGACCACTTAATTAATAATAATAAAAACTTTAAGTAGTATCTATTCAAAGAGCTTCTGGGTGGCACAGCGCCAGGTGGAGACTGGGGTGAGTTTTCTCCACGATGTGTCCAGCTTGGCTGCACACTCAAATTAACACAATAATTGTCCGTGTTCGTGGCTGGGAAGCTAGACGGGGGGAGGCCGTTCTCCTACATGTTGGTCGGGACGGTAACATGTCATTGTTTCCGATCTCCCGTTAGTCCGATCGATTACTAACACTATCCCATAAGATTTCAAATCAGTGTACAAACAAAACAATACAATCAACACGGTTTAATGAGCTGCACCTGTGCTTGTGTGTGGTATTAGTATTAACATCTGATAGCCATAGGATAATCTAGGCGGTGGATATTGCTCTTATCTTCATGTCTTTATGTATGTAAATTGTCTTGTTCTTTGCGTTACGTCAAATGTGTGTTCTGCATACTTGGCTGCTGTGTCGCAAGACAAATTTCAGTTGTGAACTGACAATAAAGTACTATATCATATCATGATGTGAGCACAAATCAGGGTGTAACTGTGTGAGTAAGCAACGCTGAGGAGGGCCTACTCACATTCCCTATTCCCTGGCTGATGAGAGCCAGCTCTGTGGGCTGGTACACTGAACTACGCAGCTGACCAGCGTAGCCGCTGTAGCCGCTGTAGGGCGACACAGGCTTGGAACCTGGTGGGAGGGACAGAAAGACACAGGCAGGGACAAGGCAAAACAGATCAGTCATCAGTTTGTCACCCACAACAACCTCAATACATGAAAACTACAAGCTCTTTAACAATAACATGATATATTTTGGGACTGGTGTCCCAACAACAAGGTTCCAGAAGGATTTAGTCCTAGATGCTGCTACTGGGAATCACATCTATATACAGCAAGATGCCAGCAGCTATTTGTCACTTCAGCGATTTACTGCGTAGATATCAGAACACAGGAACACACGAATATGCAGACACCCTTGTGTTGTGTATTAATGACAACGCAGATTCAACAAAATAAATCTAAATCAAGTGATGAAATTATCACACATACACAAAAAAAAAAAAAAAATTCTTCATATTGCACGTGTTTGTTTCCTGTGTTCGGTCGCCTTTAATTGCAGTATAAAAGCGAGCACATACACATACGGATGTGAGTCAGCGTTGTCATTGGCGTCTTGTGGGAGTGTGGCGCGCTCCTTCTGTGAAATATCTACCCTGGATGAGACTGTTGCCACACCTTTTATCTCCATGGCGACACCCCGGCAGCGCAAACACAAGCCCTGATGTTCCTGCTGGGAATGGACGCCAGACAGAGTGGGAGTGCTGTGCTTGTGTGTCACGATGCACTGGTTAGGAACACAGGTATTATACAAGATATTCATTAACTGACTGAGAAACTGGCCGTTCCCTCTGAATCACCAACAACAATAATAACGCTGGGAATGGAATGCACTGGGAAAGGAGTTGGTACTGTACGGTCGATTGGGTTTTTATCGCGTCCTGAAGTCAATCATTGACTTCTGCTCACTCACTCACAGCCCACGACTTTGGAAACAGCACTCCAACTCCCATCTGTCTGTCTCTTTTTGTAATCTTTTACATGTTTGGCATTCTACGAAATAACGATATGATGTGAACGATGCCCAAAAACTAATTTCACCCACTTCTTTACTTCGGTAAATTTGATTCTAAAACAGCTGATCTACAAGCTCACAATGCAGTGGGCTGTGTTGCGTTGTGAGCTTGTAGACCTGCTCTTTCTGCCAAATGTTTTGCCCCCAGAATAGAGAGCGCGCCGGGAGGCTAGGGCTTAAGTAGTAAAACTCAGCGATTGACGATTGAGAGGTTTAGACAAGTATCACCGCTTTGGCGAAGCAAAACTGCCCTTTTCATGGCTATATAAATGACATCAACACCTCATTTGATTACTGTAATTTCGTAGGGCTTTCTGGGAAACATCACGCACTGCAGCCAGCCGGCGATGAGCATAATTACAGTATAACATCTCGCTAACTCTCCTGACACCAACCAACTAAAACAATGTGTCCGATTATTTTTAGATTGGAACAGATTCAGACAGACAGTGGCTACACCACGGACGACTCCATTGACAGCTTGTCTCTGTCGACGGGTGGGAGGTATCCAGTAATCTCCTGTAGGACATGAGTGTCCGCGCGGCGCCATGCACATTACCATCTGTGATTACTCCACCCACCGGAGATGAACCGCTGCCAGCATCAAAGGTTTGTGGGCAGCGGTACGTGGTGTTCTGCATAGCCCTGTTAACTGGGTGATCAGCAGTGGTGTTCACATGCTTTACTTAAGTAAACGCATAAATGCCACTTTGTAGAAATACTCTGTTTCAAGTAAAGGTCCGGGAATTCAAAATGTATTTGAGCGAAAGTATCGGCGTCAAAATGTACTTAAAGTACCAAAAGTACAAAGTACTCATTATGCAGTATGTCCAGTGTCAAGTTTTCAAATGTGTAAACATCTTTTGAAAATAGCAGATCAATGCGGTCGCGATGCAACGCATTGTGAGCTTGTAGATCGGCTATTTTCATATGGCTGCAATGTACCGTATGGGGCTGAAGTGGGTCATGTATGTTTTGTATTAATAATCAAAATCTAAGTAACCAGTAACTAAAGTTTTCCAGTAAATGTAGTGGAGTAAAAGGACACTATTTTGATCCGAGATGTAGTGGACTATAGAAGTAAAAGTACTGGAAATTGGAAATACTCAAGTAAACTACAAATACCTCAAAATGGTACTTAAGTACAGTAAGTAAGTAAATGTACTTAGTCACTTTCCCCCACTGGTGATCGGTGATCAGATACTGTTCAGTGGGGTGCAACAACATCACCATATCACATTATGTCGGGTCATCAAGAAGCTGCCAAACTCAGCAATATTTTGCTTCAAAGTCCCCTTTTTCTCTTGCTTACTGTATCTTGTGACTTTACTTATCTTGTTTCATGCGTTACGGTCATTTATTTTACAGAGGGAGGAACAAAGCCTTGGCTTGCACGTGAGCTGTCTGTCAGTTCTCGCGTACTGGTAATTGTAAACAATGTTTTGCAAGTCATTTGCATGTCAGAATGTCATGAGATGACTCCCACAAAACCGCTTCATTAACTTACAGTATGACACTGCTGGGTGTTAGACGTTAGATTCCACGACTATGTGTGAAGTGTAACAATTGAACAAGGGGAAGCTCGGGGAAGCTGATTTCTGTTTAGCTTTAACAGCCCCCTTCCATTGACCAAAACAATAATAATATATAATAATATATAATTCTGGGTGAATCATAGGTGTAAATGTATGATCTGCTATTTTCACCAAATGTTCACCCTATAATAGGGTTCATGTGGTTAAAGGTGTGCCTGTTACGTCTCCATACCTTGGTTTGGTTCATCCATGGAGAAGGCCTTGTTTTCCATGAACATGTTCTGGGACGTCTGCTCCTTGAGGATGGTCTCGTAGCCCACCCTTCGGTTGGGGTACAGGTCCTCGGCGTAGCTCTGCTGGCTTTCATCTTCTGTGGTCAGAGAGCACATTTCTGGGATGGTGTAGATGAGCAGGAACACCCAGGCGTTAGCCACCAGCGCGATGGCCATGGTCGGGTCGTCCCACGTGGGGCCTCCGCCGCTCCTCTCGTTACCGTAGACGTACATGGCGATCCAAGCCGCCCAGATGCCTACCGACAACAGGCCGGTCAGGAGGATGAACGCGCCGTCGGCCTTCCACTGCTTGTGCTTGCCCGCCATGATGGGCAGACTCGCCACCACCACTGCCAGCAGCAGGCTCATCACGTAGATGAGCGCCATGACGAAGTCCAGGTTGGCGATGTTGCAGGGGGTGGCCGTGGCTCTGCTGCCGGCTTCGGCGGCCGTGCCGTTGACGTCGAGGGGCCCTCGCGGGTGGCGCACCACGGTGATGATGAGCCACTCTGCGTTGATCACCACCTCCACCAGCCACAGCCCCAGAGCACCCAGACACAGCGCCCAGGACGCGGGCGTGATGTTCCGTCGGGCCAGGACGTTCAGCCTCACGCACTGCATCAGCAGGCAGGCGAAGCAGCCGGCGAAGAGAACCCCGAAGAGGAACCTCCGCGAGGCGCAGGTCGCGAAGTCCTTTTCCACGATGAAGGCGAAGGTCAGGCAGAAGAGGCCGTTGGTGCACACCAGGAAGCAGCCGTGGAGAGCCACCGAGCTCTGGTGGTTCTTGTCCGCGATGAAGGGCTGGCTGGCCAGCAGCGAGATGAAGAGGACCAGGGAGAACACCACGCCGGCCGCGGCCAGGGCCTCCAGCACGATGCCCCACACCGCGCCCAGGTCACACAGGTTGTAGTAAAGAGAGTCCACGTAAGGCCCACAGCCCTCCGGCAGGGTCATGTTGGCAGCCATTATGGAGACTGTCTGGGAGACGCCGAAGAGGAGGTCAAGTGTGTTCTGGAGGAGATGATGTTTTGTTTTCTGTGGGTCCTCGATCCCAACCAACAGCCCCTGCATGGTCACATGAGTCGAGAGGGAGAGTGTGAGTCAGGAAAGCGGAGGGAAATAACAGATTTCATGAAGTGTCTTCTTGCTAGTCAAGTCAAGGGATTCAGTAAGACAAACATGTATGTAATCATGAAGCAGATCATATACATACTGTACAAAACTGTGTGATGATAAGAGCTGCCATGAATGAATACAAGTAACTTTGTATATATAGGGTCTATAAGACTCTATATACAGTATACACATAATAAATTAGATGTACTGCTGTATAGAATTGTGGCTTAAACAAGCCTCAGCAGCAGCAACTCAAAAAAGGCCTTTTCTACTCATTCCATCAATCATTAATGGGATCGGTGGACATAGAGTACGTATACCATTTCTTTACATTGAGATGAAAGTGCAACTTAAAAAGGATAATGGACACCAACCCAATTGAGAGACGTACGTCACAGAAATGTTGCATACTATGTGTGCATTACAGTTTCACTGTAGGCCAAATATGTATTGAGCAAATCAAGGAGTGCTTCGCTACACAGCGCCTTTTCAAGGCTCCCTATATTAAAACAACAAATATACAACAGGGGGAACACTAGGCTATATGCAGCCTTTTGACAAATTGACTGGAACCTCTCTCTATAGTCCCAGACTTGACTTTGTGCTGCGACATGCTGTTCCTTCTTTGTTCCCGTCGGATCGCGTTACACACCGCAGAGGACAATAGTCACAGGGCAGAATCGATAAACGAGTGAGTGAGTGGTGGCAGGTGCGCTCAGTCTTTATGCTTTATGGTGGTACGTCACTCAATCTTTTTTTTCTTCTAAACTTTTTATCCCATGATTTTTGTATTGTAACCCATTTCTTTCACCCATTGTCAATTTTCTAATCTAATCCTGGGCGCTACACTCCCTCTGCCAACCTGGGTAGAGCAATGGACTGACCTCATGCTTCCTTCCATGCATGAGGAGTCCAAATGCTTCTTTTCACCTGAGAGCGGGGAGTTTTCCCGGTTGGACGTATAGCGCCTGGAAGGAACACATTATTCCAACCAGTTCCTTTCCCCTCCATCAGTGGTCACTCAATCACAACAAAGTCCAGCCTCTTCATTCCACGTGCACAGATTGGATTACTCCTCTGCTGTAAATGTTGTTTTCCACAGGCAATATGAGTGCTAATGTTTGGTTGCACGGCATCCAGTTAATTGCCTGTTAAGGAAGGACATGAACTGCCACTCACTGTCATTATAGTGTTCTTGTGTAAAGTATAGTCCAATCCAATCCACTTTATTTATATAGCACGTTTCAGAACTCAAGGTTTACAAAGTGCTGTAGCCTAGTAAGCCTTCAGTGAAACAACTGAGACATCACTGAAAAGTACAAGACAGACAGTGAAACAAAACATTACAAGGACCAAAGAAACTCAAGCGGGGTTAAAAGCCAAGGTATAGAGGGGGGTCTTACAGCGAGATTTAACCCATTCTGACCTGAGATCAGATTAAAAAAATGTCAGTCGTTCTTCGATTTTTCAAAAATAGCAGACCTACAAGCTCATATCGCGCCACTCGGTGGCGCGATATGAGCTTGTAGATCCAGCTATCCAGATCCAGATATGAGCTTGTAGGGCCAATTTGACGGAGGGGAGCGCATTCAATCATTTGGGGGCTACAACAGAGAAGGCTCGGTCACCTCTGGTCTTTTAAGCGGGTCTTCTTTGTGACCCTGAGATTTAGCTGGCTCTCAGACCGCAGTGACCTTGGAGAAGTACTATAAACCTTAATAATACTGATAGTGAAGATTCCTGTACTTTTTGAAAGGAACACATTTGAGTTGCCACAGTGTGCCACAGTGTGATTCATCAACGCAACAATCTTTGATGCTTGGGTGTTGGGACACAATAAAATATACATTGAACAATTGAGTTACAAATGGATGATGAATTAACAATTGCAAATAGATTAATTAAACTATGGGTTTGACTGTGGCTGATAGCAGCCACAAAACCCATTATAATGGACTTTGGATCATTCTTTGATTTGATCAGTTTTATAAGATGGATGACTAGGCTCTTGAGAGCTCACTCTCAATATGTTTTCAAACATTTGGGGTAATTCATTGCCTGGGCTACATAGTACATACCGTTTTTTTGCAGAGCCAAAATACTTAGAATGCCGGAGAAATAACAGTTCGAATGTGTTTATAGAGCCTATATCAACATAAATGCAATTTGGTTTCATGATTTTAGCCTAACTCAGGCTTATGTGACAGTTTTGTCAGTTTTAGCTATTTTAGCTATTTGATATTCATGTTATCTGCCCCGCCTACCCCCTTCCTATTACAAACCCATTGTAACTTCAAACTCCATTTGAACCATGATAGATTCATCGAAAACACAATAAACATAATAATGAAACATAATAAATGAAAGACATATTAGAGGGATAATATCAGTCGCCAGAACCAAGGACAGGTGTTTTTGATGAATCTATCATGGTTAAAATGGGAGTTTGATGTTACAAGGAGTTTGTATAGGAAGGGGCAGCTAAAATGAATATCAAATATCTAAATATTGAATCAAGCAACTTAAACTGTTCATAAGCCTGAGTAGATGATAAAATGACGAAAACTTTTTTTTGAAAGTGAAATATCCCTTTAAGCCTTTTCTTTTTAAAGTGCCTGGGAAATCTTTCATCATCTTTTTTCTTCTTCTTCTTTTTTAAGAACACATTCATTTCATTTTCAGACAATTGTGTTACAAGTTACAATAACTTAGTTACAATAGAAATACATTTAATTTGCATAATTATTTATAGCCTGAATTGTATTTCTGGCAGGCGACACCGTCGTACTAACAAACTAATAAGTAGCCTATACTAACTCTAATGATGAGTGTAACTGTGTAACTGCCTGCAGCAGCACAGCTGTAGGCCTATACAACCACAACCCACAACGAAACAGAACTAAAAGTAAAACTGTATGCTTTATTATCATGTATTGTATTCGTATTTAAATAATGACTAATCAACAGCGCGCAATAGACAAATACTACGTGTAAAAAAAGTTAAGTCGAGTAGCCCGTTTACCGTTACCTACACAACTGCACGTGTGCCTGTCGCGAGTGTTGAACAAATCATACAATCAATAGTGTTTTATAATTACGCTTTTATGTGTAAATCCTGGGTTTAAGTTCTGTTTAATACTCGTATTTTCTTATAGCCTATCAAATCAAAAGGAAACAACATTTATAAAGTGCATTAGCCTATTTACCTGAAGAAGAGCTCTTGGCAGGGAGTGCAGTCAGTGCGGCAGAGAGGTGGTTGTAGCTGTGTGGTCGAGCCTATAACTATAATAAGTAATAATCTTTAAACAAGTCGCTCTTTCACCTGTTCTTCTGTTCCTAACCACAGTAACACCTGCCGGAGGAGACGCAGCTCGTGTTCATGTTAACAATCTGTGAAGAAAGTCAAGAAACTCCAAAACAAGACGCGCTCATAGCACACTGACTGAGCGTTGTATTGTTGTCACACTGTTGTTGTCTCTTCAGACTCAGAGCCAAATGGTCGAAGCAAGCCAGGAATCCTCTTTTCGTTTAAGAGCGCATTCAGCCTGATCTGTTACTTACTACCCCCTCCCTAACCCTAACCCTCCCTACCCCCACCACCACATAGCTCTCTCTCTCTCACACTCACTCACTCACTCACTCGCGCACACACACACACACACACACACACACACACACACACACACACACACACACACACACACACACACACACACACACACACACACACACACACACACACACACACACACACACACACACACACACACACACACACACACACACACACACACACACACACACACGCGCGCGCACAAAGATGCACAGACACAGACACAGACACACACACAAATAATAAAATGTAGCTAGATTTATTTGTAAACCAATTTAAAAAAAGCATGTTTTTAAACATTTTTCTGTTGATAGCTTTGAACTTGGTAAACGTATATGTGTGCTGTAGCACAGAAGAAGGACAAATACATATATACATTTCAGAAAAATAAACAGTAGAATAGATGAGACATCTGGTGGTGAGGTGGTGTAGAAAACCTAGAGCCTGCCAGTACGCTCATTAACCGCTAGGTGGAAGCAAAGGCAAGGCAAGCACACACACAAGCACAGAGGCAGAGGGTCTGAGTGACACAAATATAGGCCTATTCATATTCCCTGTTTTACAAATTAATTTAACATCTTTGTACAGGTTCAATGCCCAACGTTTCCCTCAATGAATATGAATAACTTCTTAGTTCAATCTTTGAGTTAATTAATTATAAGTGTGTGTGTATATAGGGAATTTCAGGTTGCCGGAAATAGCAGATCTACAAGCTCAGAAAGTGTTAGCGGTGATGCATTGTGAGCTTTGTAGATGTAGGTTATTAAGCCTAAATTAAATAGGCTTACTTACGAAATGAACTAATGAAGCCTGTTTAATTCTCCTGACCTGACATGACAACATACCATGGTAATATAATACCATGTTACAGATATATTACCATGTGGTAATTATTGCTGCAGTGTCAATGATGACATGCAAATACAGTGCTATTCATATCTGTCTCTAACTGTAAATCATATCCCAGTTCAACATCATAGAAAGTGACGCCGTAAACATTTTCTGGAACAATGCAAATGCTGCAGTAATAAGACACCTAGCTCAGCTGCATGCCACTGTATGCATGCCTAGAGACACAGACAGTGTGAAAGTGACAGCATCCTATGTTTCTGTCATGCAGGCCAGTGGTTCTAAAACTGTGGTTCGGGGTCAATTTTGAGGGTGTCCCCATGACAGTGAAGTGACAATTTAAGGACTTTTTAAGACCATTTTATGCAAAAACGAAAGGGTCAAATAAACGATACTAATGCTAATACTAATCTTGTAACAATTCACAAATGTGCAGATAAACTAAAGGACCAATGCAATATAGCTACTAAGAACACCTTCCCACTTTTTGCCAGGTGCTTGAAAAGTGCCTGGACTATTTTTCTACTTCTTTAGTGACGACATTAGTGGACACTTTTTCCATGATTGGCTGCCTAGTCTAAGCCAATGGGAGACTTACCCATAAAACCCATAGTCTGAATGGCATAAAAACCCATACTCTGAACGCCGCAACGTGAAGCCGTATAGAGGGTATGCGTGTGACATCATCATCATACCCGGAAGTTATGCAGGGATTAGGGGTGCATGATTATGAAATTATGACCGATATCCGATCTCCGATTATTTGCAGGGTCATATCTACCGATAACGATTCTGACCGATTCCGATCAGCTTGTGACTGCAACTTGTTCCTGTTCGCAGATGACTCGGCACTGCTAATCTCGGACAGGAACAAACTGCAGGTTGAAAAGGCCCTCAGCTCTGAACTCGGTAGAATCTGCACCTGGCTCGCTGATAACAAGCTATCTTTACACCTGGGAAAAACTGAATCCATTCTCTTTGGATCTAATCTCATCAAGGCAAATTACTTCTTGGTTAGAGTGGGTGACAATGTTATCACACGTAAAGATGACATTACCTACCTAGGTTAAATCCTGGAGGCTAATCTTTCCGGTGATAAAATGGCCACCAACGTAATCAAAAAAGTCAACCAAAGAACAAGATTCCTTTACAGGATCTCCTCACTGGTCAACAAAAACACCTTGAAGACCTTAACAGGAGCTCTCGTACAAGGTTTCTTTGACTATGCATGCACCTCCTGGTACCACAGCACCTCAAAGGCAACAACTAGGCTCCAGACTTCCCAAAACAAACTGGTCAGGCTCCTACTTGGCCTCACCCCCAGAACCCACCTCACCCCTACCCACTTTGACAGGCTGGAATGGCTTAGGGTCGATGACAGAGTACAGCATCTTGCAATGGGTCTGGTCCACAAGATTCGATACACCACCAAGATACCCATGTACCTGTCTAGATACTTCCTTAATGTTAACGAAGTCCACACCCACAACACCAGAGGGAGTGCAACGAACCATGTACAACCCAGATTCGGCACAAACAAGGGACTACATTCTTTTCGACTCCTATGCCACCAAAATGTGGAACGCCCTACCAACAGTCATTAAGACATGCAAATCTCTTGACTCCTTTAAAACCGCTCTCAAAGGGCACCTACGGATGGCTGCAATTCGAAACTGGCCCCTGTAAAATCTGAATCCCCCCCCCTCACTGTATATGTTTATTTTCCCTTTTTACCTCCTTTATGACGAATTCCTGTTCTGTTCTTTGACTATATGGAAGTGTCTATTTGTACGTCTCTAAATGTTTTGATGAATTGAATAAGGTGGACCTTCTTGTAAACAAGTGTAATGCTTAATTGGGTCGTCCACTCACAGTTAACAGTCTTTGTATTGAGTTTGTGCTTGAAATGTACTGTAATTCTGCAAACTGTTAATACATCTTTCAATAAATCTATCAATCAAAAGCCTAGGGGCTTGGTCCAAAGCCTGTTAATAAAGTATTCAATCCACCAATAAATAGCATACACTCTTTTGAGAGTACAACACAAATTAAATGTAGAATGTATTTTTTTTATTAATTTGCTGGTGAAAACCGATTAAATAATCTGTATTATTTTGATACCGATATGGCCAATTCCGATTATGCTACCGATTAATCGTGCATCCCTAGCGGGAACGCCTACTGGGTGGCAAAAAACTACTTTCTGGCCTTGACACCCCATACATCCAAACAGAAAAGTCCTATTTGATTGCATTAAATGACTTTTAACAACATTAAATTCACTTTGCCACACTTTATGCATGTATGCGCATGTTGTGTAAAGGGTTAACACCCTTACACCAGTGACATTGGACGCACAGAGCGCAACAGCAACTAATGTTATGAGCTAACTGGAGCTAAGAGGAAAGCCATGACAAAACACAGAACAATACAACGTCGGAAACGAACGGGAAGTTGTTACAGAGAGGTTTTTGGGGAGGAAAAAATAAAAAGAGAAAAGATGCACAACGGAGACGGCCAAGCAGCTGGCAGTTATGACTCGAGTCATTCTTGTTTTACCCAGTGGTAAAAACAGACTACAAATTAGAATTTTTATTAAACCTTTATTTCCTCTCCATATAAAAGTACAACTCTAATCAGTGCTTACAGACAGTATCATTCCGCTTTACAATAATAATTGTGCCATAAAAGAAAAAAATTGAGAAATAATGTAAACATGTTTCATGAAGCCACTTCAACAACAAGGCAACATGCAAGACAACATGAATTCAAAAGTCCATTGTACACAGTAAAATCTTTGGTGTTATTTTTTTTCTTTCCTTTATCAATTCAACTCCGAGTGTACAAAATAATGTAACCAAACTTAACCGTCACGGGCCCTATTATTTACACTCTCAGAGTTACTTAACACGGATGATTTTACTGCGCGTTCTACCAAATTCACTCAACAGTGAAACATTGTACAAAACACTTCATAAATGTATTTCCCAAATGGCAGGTTATTTCACATCACGTTAAGTTATGTCATGTCATGTCGAACATAAAGGAGCAAGGAACAGATCAGCTTAATTTATGTGATATCCGAATCCGATAGGAGCAAAGTTGTCAACTTGGTTGGTAATCAAACCCAGCGGCTGATTGCCTTGTCTTCTCATGTTGTCACCTGCAGGATGGCAACCATGCAGGGGCTGAATGGAGACCTGCACGACTGACTGCATGGAGGACGTCATCTAGTGTTTGAAAAAGCACAAAGCCATGGTGACAGACAGGCCAGATAGCCAGGATAGTGGTTTTCAAAGTGTTGGCGACAGGAGGTGGAAAGGATAGGTAATTGTTCAATTCAAATTCAATTCACAGGATTATTTATTGTGCCAGTTTAATCACCTGGTGTCCCTATTTTGGACATGCCAGCCATCAATGTCATTTCGAAAACGTTCAAAGATGTTCGAAAATAGCAGCTCTAAACACATACAATTCTTTGCAGAGCTTGTAGTTCTGCTATTTTCCCCTTTTTTCCGTTTTGTAACCTATTTTTCACCCGGTGCCAATGCCTAAACTGTAATCCTGGGCGCTACTCTACCTCTGCCAATGTGAGGAGAGCCCCGAACTGAGCTCATTCTTCCTTCAATGCATGAGGAGTGACCTCATCACCTGAGGGGAGTTTCCCGGATGTAGAGCGTGGAAGGAACACGTTATTCCAACAAGTTCCTTTCCCCTCCATCAGGCGCATCCGGGAGGCAGTATAGAGACCGGAATTACTGCATGTTTTTTGTGAGGGTACCTACCGTAGGGGCACACGGGGAGAACATGCAAACTCCACACAGAAAGGCCCTTTCGCCAACCCCACCTATAGTATGGGCACTGATGACGCCGAGTAGAGAGCACGCCCACAGCGTCACCGGTGGAAATCAAACCTGTGACGTTCTAGCTGTGAGGCGACAGCGCTACCGACTGCGCCAATTTCCCCCTTTCTTAAGGGCCATTGACAGAGACTGAGAACTATAACTAGAAAGATATAGTTTAAAAAATCAAGGCCCAGGCGGTGGCGTAACCGTCTGGGCACCCGACTGGTAATCCTGTCGCAGTGTGCCGCGGGTTCGACTCCCGAGCCCGACACGGCCTTTACTGCATGTCTTCCCCCATCTCACTCCCGTTTCCTGTCAGCCTACTGTCTGTCCCTTCAAAACAAAAAAACAATAAAAGGCGTAAGCCGCAAAAAAAATATCTAAAAAAAATCAAGTCAAGTGCATGGCAGAGCAGCAGAGTTCCCACCAGACTATAAAACAAAATACAAGGGTGAACGATATAGTTATCTTTATAGTTATTGCGCCCAGTGAGAATGGTTCTTTAACGCCATTTAATAATGGTGGGGGGGTGGGTGCACAGCCGGAGGCTATGGCTATTTGGTGGTCCCGGGAATAGAGAAGTTTGAAAAACCACTGACATAGGGGTATTATGAGTCAACCAGGGCCTCCTCTTTGCCTGTAATAACTAGCCCTGTAGCTGGGTCAGGGCCCGTAGCACAGCCCCCATTAGGCTTTAATCAAAGCCTGCCCCGACACCCTGCCACCGAGCTATGGCCTTAACTGTTTATTTTGTAATCCCTCCAATCCTCCACTCTCTGTCCCCAACTGTGTACATTCACCGGGGTCGCTGCCACTACACGCTCTTCTCTCCCCTCTCTGTTTTCTGTCAGACAGCAGGGGGGACATCTTCAAAGAACAAAGTGCTTCATAACATCTACATCTGCGCAGAGACTCTCAGAACTCAGTATGTTCGCACACTGCAAACATCCTGGGTGTCATTTTGCCTGAGTGTATACCACAAAAAAAAAAGAGCCTTATGGGTCTATTTTTACATTCCTAGAGTCAAATTAACGCTGGGATGACATAAGCAGAGTAGCAGACCGACACAGACAGACTCTGGTGTTCAGGGTTACTTTCACAGCACTGTTCATCAGTATTAGATACAGACTTTAGATGAATGTGTGTTGGTCTCATGTGTATTTATTCTTTAAGAGAATGTTCTACAGCAGGGGTCTTCAACAGGGGGTCCCACCAAATCTTTGAGTGATACAGAAACCTTTTTTTAACCGAAAATAGCAGATCTACAAGCTGACAATAACCTTCGCTGGGCGTTGTGAGCTTACAGATCGGCTATTTCCAGGAAAGAGGTTTGGTGTAGTGGGGAAAAAGAGAAGACCCTATGCCTATACCGTTACGCACATACAGTTTTCCGTGGTGAAGATAATCGATCCACATGCTCACAACGCGTTGTATGTCGTCAGCTATTTTCACAATATCCGAGGAATTGTGAGGATCTTTGCTTGTGATGACGTGTCCAAACTACCTGATACAGAAGAACAGAATGCCGTTTATCATAAAACAAACTAAACATTGCTGCTCATCCATCACTGAGAACATGAACACCACACACTGTAACGTGGATAGCAGTCGATAAAAATAAAAAGGCACATCCAAGTTGCCGTTGAGAACAACAATGTTTGACATTTCCAGACCACTTAGAAAAATATGAACATGTTTGACCTTTTCTAACGAAACGCTGCTGATTGTACAGCGTGTCATAAAAACCATAATCATTCACAATAATCATCAGACAGCTTCTAACACTGATCCTGCAGGCAAGCAAGCTTTGAGTGTGGATGCAGCAATATCACTTGATTCAACAACATGAAACTGATCCAAAAAACATGGGAAACTGGGAATAAAATGTCATGGCATTTCTAATAGGCACAAGACAGATCTAGTTCCTCTTGAGTGGAGTCTAATAAAAAAACAACACATATTAGAGAGATCATAGAACATGGTTCACCACTCTTAAAGGACCACTTCACCGCTTTTCAACTTACAGTATCTTCATATAATTGGTCCTCACTAATGTTCATGATAAAAATCCACAATTTCTTTCTACTCAGTCTGTGTCTCATATAGAGGGCTGTGGGCAGTTCGGAAATGTTTTTTTTTTTTAAACAAGGTTTAAATAATTTGTATTTCCGTGAGACTGATGGCTTCCATTATCACTTTTTCACACATTAGTTTCTATTAGCTTGGATTCCCCATTGATGATGACTGCCCACAGAACTCCTATATAATGAGACACAAACCGAGTAGAAAAAGATTGTGGCATTTCATCATGAACATTAGGGAGGACCAATGAAAGTAGGTTGAAAAGTGGTGAAGTGGTCCTTTAAGTATCTAAATTTAAAAAGATTTTAACAGCAGCACTCAAACATCTTGTTAAATACGTATTTAAAAGTACATTAGCCACACATATGCCTACTTTAAGTACATATTATTATCACTTGCCTTTGATTGGTAGTCAAATCACATTGCAATCATGTATTAACATTAATGATTCAACATATTGGTAGAATGTTGGTCATTTCTAAAAAGGTAAAAAAACAAACAAAAAAAAGGAAATGGAAATTTACTAGATGATGATGTGTGTGTATGTGCATACATGAGTGCATGTGCTTATTCATGTGTTTGTGTGTTTGTGTGCGTGTGTGTGTGTGTGTGTGAGCATCTTTGTGTGCACTCACTTTCATGTGTGTTTTGATCATGTGTGTGTGTATGTGTGTATGTACTGTATGTATGTGCACGCACGCGCGCACGCATGCACGTACGCTCGAGCACACGCACGCACGCATGCACACGCACACACACACACACACACAATCAGCCTAATCTTCGGTTTGTTTAGCAAAATCTTGCATGGGGGTGGTGTGGCAGAGGCTAGGGGCTGGCTGTTTGAAGAGCAGGGTCTTCACTCCTGCTGCTTAGACAGCAAGCTTTCATTTAAGGCTCCATCGAGTTGCATTTCATGAAAAATAAACACTGGCCTTAGCAGCTGTGCTCTTTGTGCCTGGGAGCCAACTGCTGAAAGGGACAATTTCCTTGCTCGATTGGCTATGCTCGGAAAGCCTGATGATTTGTTGATTTGAATGATGCACATTTCCCCTCGATTAGGAAAGACAGCCACCGACTACAATAGAGAGCAGTTTAAGTCAGTGGTCTTCAACCCTTTTCACACCAAGGCCTATCATTTATTCGGCATTAGAGCCACAGACCACCATGAGATTTAGCCTCTCAAGACCCCAAATTAAAGTCCATGCTGTATTGATACCATAATAGGAGATGTAACAGCCGTAACGTTTATCAAAATAACAATTCTATAATTGTGTAGACGTCTTGTAAATTAAATAGGCTAATATAATGCAGATGTTTAACAATAAATTAACTCTTGAGAGCGTAAAATTAAAGGTTTCATTTTACACTTTCGAGAGTTAAAGATCTAATAAGGGTCAATTTACCAACACTCCATCATTCAGCTGAGGATCACCTGGAACCCCCTCAAGGACCACTGGTGGTGCGGTGCCAAGTAGGTCAGGAGTGGCTTAATGGTCGGTATCAGCCGGTAACACGTGGGAGTCTGTCCCCGTTACAATGTGCTAGACCCCTGGGAGATGGATTGCTGAGGTGGTGCACCACACCTACCATCAGCTCCCAGTACTTCCTGCACAACTTCCGCACCCAAGCCATGCATGTCATATGCTGAGTTGGCGGTGTCTTAGCAAACCAAATGATAAAAACCATAGGGGGTTATCAAACGTAACGCAGTCTGACTGTATCTGTCAACTGACTGTAAGATGTCAAAAAAACTATCTTGCATGACATTTCAGCCGTACATGGAAAAGGGGGGTGGGGGGGGGGGGGAGGTAGCAAATGTTATAGTTTAATTTAGCCAAAATTCCTTTCAAGAAAAATAAATATGTTCTTGTCATCTCAGCTGATTCATGCTTAGAACAACAGAACAGAGACAACACTTTAATACCCATTCTAAATCGTACAAAACCAAAAAACATACCGTTTTGTGACTCAGTGTTTTGGGCCTTTTGAGAAATCTCAAACGGTGACTGGCAGCTGTCCATGGACATGGCTGGAATGTAACATGTGGCTCTGAGGTCACAGGCGCTCCGGGGCCGTGGGACGAGTGCTTAAGAGGAGGAGGGGGTGGAGGCGGACGGTGTGGGGGGCGAGGGGACTACCTTTTCCGCAGAGCCTGGGAGCTGATGGGCGCTGATGAGGCGCTTGTTTTACATCACCAGCTACGACAACTTGTAGGAAGTAGTGGAGCGCCCTCAGGGTTGGCCTTTCTCACATTCTAACACAGCCAGAAAAAACCCTTCTGGCAGCCAGCTCAGTAGCGTCTACTAGTGTGCCTTAGTCTCCCAACACACACCTCCTGGTATCGAATCCCGCTGCCGTCACTGTTATTCCAACAACCGCAGACTACTTTTTTTGGCCGATAAAGTACGTTAGGGTTAAGGTTTTGGTGAGGTTATATAACTACTTGCGTGAGATCCAAATACACAGCTGAGCGCTCCCTACCCCACTGGCCCCAAAACAAGTGCCCCATCAGTGCCCATCAGCTCCCAGGCTCTGCGAAAAATGTAGTCCCGCGGGGCGAGAGGTGGGGTGCAGGCCAGGGTCAAACTGTCTCACTGGGCCCCACGCGGCGATGGAGATGGCAGTGGCGACGGGGTGGCATCCCGCGGCAAGCGCTTGGCGTTGTTGGCGCCGCTGTACAGAGAGTCGACGGACACGTTGGGCGGGGTGTGGTTCCGCCGCAGGGCGTTGGGTGTGGTTCCACCGCCGTGGTGAAGCAGCGGGCCCCCCCGGAGCAGCAGCACGTCGCGCACCACGCCGCGGAACGGCTTGCTCACGTAGCAGTACAGGAAGAAGTTGACGGCCGTGTTGAGCATGGCCAGCATGTTGGACAGGTCGTACGCCAGGTGCACGCGCCAGTCGCTGTGCACCGAGGCCACGTACAGGTGGTAGATGACCACGGCGGTCCTCGGCGCCCACAGCACCGAGAACACCGAGGTGATGGCCAGCAGCATGGCCGTCGTCTTACCCAGGCCACGCCGCTGGACCACGGCGCCCGGTCCGCGGTCGCTGCCCTCCTCCTGGCAGCAATGTTTCCGCTGCCTCGCCCGCAGCGTGCGGATGATCAGCGAGTTCAGCACCAGGAAGACGCCGCAGGGCAGGAAGTAGATGATGGTGACGTGCGACCATATGAGCGCGTGGTCCAGCGGCGTGGGCGGGTGGCTCTCGCGCCACAGGTCCGACCACCAGAAGAACGGCACGCCCGACGCCAGCGACAGCACCAGCACCGTGCCGATGATCCTCCGGGTGCGCGCCGGGTAGCTGATCTGACGGTGGAGAGCACGGTTATTATTGTTAACTAAAAGAATAAAACTAAAATAAATGAAAGCATTTTCGTTAACTGAACTAACTGAAACTGTATTTTTACAAAACTAACTAAAACTCAGTGAAATCATAGACAAAATACCCTTAGTTTTAGTTTTTGTCAATTTATTTATGAGCTTAATCTGTAACTTTTTTTTAAATGCTATCTTTTCTTGAGTTTTTATTACATGATACTTACTCCTTTTCAATGCCACACCTGACTTATTCAGTCAGGTACAGGATTGAAAAGGGCCTTGGAAAAAAACACAAACTAATAAAAACTCAAACTAAAAGCATTATAAAAAACTAAGTCATGAATAAAAACTAAAACCAAAATACAAAGGAAAACCCCCAAACTATATTCTAACCTGCCGGTGGAGGAGGGGGTGGCACAGCGCCACGTAGCGGTCCACAGTGAGCGGCACCGTGGACCAGATGGACGCGTGGTTGGCGGCGAACTCTGCGGCGCTGACGGCGTGCAGCCATAGCGCGGGCACCTCGCGGTGGAACACGGCCGTCTCCAGCAGGAAGCCCACGAAGATGATGAAGAGCTGCGAGAGGATGTCGGAGCCCGTCACCGCCAGCAGGTAGTAGTACAGAGGCTTCTTGGTGCGGCACGCCAGACGGGACAGAGCCACCGCCGTCAGGATGTTCACTGATATGAGAGAGAGACAGACAGACAGACAGACAGACAGACAGACAGACAGACAGACAGACAGACAGACAGACAGACAGACAGACAGACAGACAGACAGAGAGACAGAGAGAGACAGGGAGTAAGAAAGCTTCACAGCAACGGCAGGCCTACTTGGAGAATCATACAGTTTTTGCGACCGTAGGTCACGTTCCTGCATCTCCTATCTGTCAATTAGTTAGTCACCCCACCCACGCCTCCATATAAGGTCACGCCTCGTGACGTCACGCCTCCATGTATGGTCAGTGGTCACGCCTCGTGACATCACACCTCCATATATGGTCACGCCTCGTGACATCGCGCCTCGTGACACTCACGCCACCATATATGGCCATCTCCATACAGTATTATGAAGATCACGACACTGACCTCATCTAACGCTGGATAACCATACATGGAGAAGACTGGATCATTACCTAGATCTGCGCATATATGGAGCCGGCCAGCAACTCTACATCTGACCTCAAACTTCAACCTGACGTCGCCAAAACACATCTCTCTAGTTTTTACTATAACTATGCACCGTTTTGGTGGTCACCTTATCACCTAAAACTGTTGTATAGGCCTTTAGGCATTTAGCAGACACTCTGCCAGTCCACACCAATGCACTCGTTGCAATTCCTTGCAACATGCAACTACCATACCAATGGCAGTTGCAAGGAGTTGCATTGGTGTGAACTGGCCTTAAAACCGTTTTGTTTCAAGGAGTTGCGACTAGTTGCATTACTGCATGGTAATCTAGGATCATAGGTAAACAAAGTACATATTATCAGTCTAAACCGTATAATAATAAAACATCTATAAACTGTACATTGAAACTACACAAACTATAGGATGCCAGGTCAACAAATGAATCATGTCTAATAACATTTTAAACTTTGCATAAGCCTGCAAGGTCGTCAAGGCTAGGGCAAGTGCTACAGGCAGCAGACTAAGGTGGAGTCTGAAGAGACAGATTACTTTTCAGAAGCAATTTAAAGGATAGGATACCCTACTTACTACATGATCCAGGGGTCGATGCCCCGGTACAGTTTGCCAGATCTTTGCCAGGTGCAAGAACAAAGACGGAGATAAACAGAAACAGAGACAGGCAAAGGCTGCCAGATGGGAGGTAAATCAGAGAGCAAAGCGATATCATCGTCAACATATTGTGCTGGATGCGTTCACAGTAGTATGAGTTACAAACAAGGCATTGATTTGTCTGCAGAAAGTCATGATCCATCTTCCAGTAGCTACATTTTAAAGCCACAATGCGGGACTTATTCACATTATTCATGTGTATGTTAATACAATATAACAAGCACATCTGCAGCGGTTGGAGGTGTAGGCCAGTAGTCCACACTAATGATATAGAGTCTGAAATCTGAGTCATCTGTCATTTCCGTTTACGAAAATATATTTTAAAATGTCTTTAGATCTTATTTTTTTAATTTCCATTTCTGCTAATAAGCAAGCTATATATAATACTGTATGCTTGGTTAATCGATAATTTTTTATTTATATTCGAATACATTTGCACTACTGTAAAAACAAAACAGAAGTGGGGAGGAGGCTTCACTTCCACTTCATCGCTTTAATCATCAAAAGAGCTTCCACACGAGACTAGTAGGACACTGACTGGTTGATAACGTCAATCAAGTCATTTGAAGCAGACAGCGCATGCCACATTGTATACAACCTATGGATTGTAGATTTAAATATATACAATGTATTTGTTGATTGAGGATCTCAAGTCTCTATACCTGGGCTGGTCCACTCTGGTTTCCTTCTACACATATATTCCCGGAAGAAATGGCAGATCTAAATGTTCAAAATGCGCTGCCTATTTCAACCGATTATGAGCTTGTAGATTTGCCTATTTTTGCTAAACATTCGCCTATTGTGAAATGCCAATAGGGATGCTAGAGTTCAAGTGGTTAAAATAATTTCAACTACCGTACATATTTTTAGCTACAGCTATTTGGAGCGCAGAGCGCCAGGCTGTTTCAGACCCTTTCACCCCTACAGTTGTTGACTCCAGCGGGCTGACCTTTTTTTTTTGTTCCCTTCGGGGCCAATTACGCTGCAATGCCCTTGATGTGTCCCATGAGGTCATCCGGAGTGTCCACTGTGACGGGTCTGATATACAGCCGGTCAGAACCCCTTCTTCCTTCCACTCCACAACACTCTCTCATCGCCGCAGGATCAATACCAAATCACGGCCATCGATTTGCCTGTCTGTCTAGCAGTCTCATACACAGTAATGGCAGCAGTGCTGCTGTGAACACCAGAGGGTTTGGAGCGATGTGGAATTATAAGACTATCAAAGAATGAATCCTGTAGTCTAAACTGCCGCAGCCTGGCCAGTCTGATGGAGGGGAAAGGAACTGGTTGGAATAACGTGTTCCTTCCACGCGCGGCGTCAAACCGGGGAAACTCCCCCCCCACTGTCGGGTGCAAAGAAGTATGGCTTGGACTCCTCATGCATAGAAGGAGGCATGAGGTCAGTCCGTTGCGCTCCCCAGGTTGGTAGAAGGAGTGTAGCACCCAGGATTACATTAGTCAATTGATACTGAACAAATGGGAGGGTGGGTTGCAAAAATTGAAAAAGAAAAAAGACTATCAAAGAATGAATGAATAGAGTGATGGAAGGTGGATGGATGCTCACAAATTATAACAGCAAAATCCTGACTGTAAATTAAATTCTGAGTGTGTTAATGGGCCCGAAGCTATCAGAACTTGACTCCATGATGAAACCAGGGGAGAAAGCTTGATCATGTGTGATTATAGTAACTCTCCTGGCTGCTAAATGCACCAGTAATGTATACTTAACTCACTTGTGCATTGATCGTGTCCATCTTGTGCAGTCGCTCAACCACTTTCATTATGAATAGACATGAACGGACTGAGAGATCCATCCGTCCAGCACTGCTCGGTCCAGCTATTGATTGCGGTGTAACACAAGCACATCTGCTGTAATACGACTATCAGTCAAATGCACTTCTGACTGACCTTCAGTTCTTTTTTTAGGCATCTGTGCAGCTTTATTTAGATATACAACACACAGCAGCACCGATTCTTGAGTGAGACCCGAAGGCAGGGCAACATTGCGTCAAATGTGACCAGCAGAGCGTCAAACAGTAGAGCCACTGGGGCATCTCTGTCCTGACCTAGCCTGGAAAGCATTCCTTTTTCGGGTTTATGATCTGGTCGGGAGTGGATGGTAACATGTTGTAGTCACTGATTTGTAGTCATCAGGCAGGAAACCACAAACCGGAATCAGAAGTACCCAAAATTCCCCGTGATCAAGGACATCATAATTTTAGGGCCTATCCAATAAAAGCCTTGCGGCGTATGAATCCGACAAGTATGTCTTGGAATAGTTTGTGTCGAGACTAAAAACAAACAGGAGGACCAAAACAAACCAATGCCAAAATAGCCGGAAATCACAAAGTGGAATAAGAGTTTTTTTTTACCATCCGGTCTAGACAGGATCAACACATTGGTAAACACAGGTGTTTCCAATGCTATAAATTAAGGTTGTGTTCTATTCAGTTCAAATAGAGTATAGGTGCTGCTAGTGTGCATGTTGGTTCACTGGAAACTGGCATTTCTACACTAAATGGAACAAATCATTAATTAGTATGATTGGTAACAGTTTTTAACTCCAACATCTGCTGTCCAGGTCATCCAGGCACTAGTGATATCCCACCTTGACTATTGTCCAGTTGTGTGGTCCAATGCAGCTAAAAAGGACCTGCGTAAATTACAAATAGCCCAGAATAAGGCAGCTCGCCTTGCCCTGAACTGCAATACTAGATCTAGTACACTGTTAAATCATCAGAAGCTGTCATGGCTGTTGGTGGAGCAGAGATTAACTGCCAGTCTGGCTGGATTTTTTAGGAACATTTGTTCAAATAAAAAACCAAAATGCTTATATAAAAATATTCATTATACCAGCGATAGACATATACATAATACCAGACATGTTGCAATGGGTCGATTTACAGTGCCTAAGCCAAGAACTGAAGCAATGAAGAATACAGTCATGTACAGGGCAATGACTTTCTGGAACTCTCTACAAGTATGCATTACAGAAATTAAGGGTAAAAGGCATTTTAAGAAAAGACTGAAGGACTTTTTATATATATGGTAAATTGTAATTCTGTTTATTTTAATGTAATCTAGAGTGAATGCACGGTTGTTGCATGGTTGTTATGCTTTAATGTATTTATTTTGTGATATCTGTAATGTTGTTCTTATTTCAATTTTTGTATAGTATATTATTCTGTGAGGACCCCAGGAAGAATAGCTGTTGCCAGGTGTAACAGCTAATGGGGATCCTAAATAAACTAAACTAAACTAAACACTATAGTACTATATAATCAGAACAATTGTGGATATTATATAATATACTTAGGGACCCCCACACAGTGGATAACACTGTAGTAGACATCAGGAGATAACAGGAGAGATTCAACAGAGACTAACTTTGAAAAATCAGTGTTCATGTCAAGGAGAGGGAGCCCCAAAATTGATATTTATTTGACCGCGGAACCCTGTTTGAGAAAGATGTTGGTTATCTGTGCAGCCAATGACCTGCATCTCTACTGGGGGTGTGGTCAATAAATGTTTGGTGGTTATTGTGCCCTGTATTGTCTGTCCTGATCCTGATGAAGGTCTACTCTAAAGCGACGGAAACGTCGACCTGTTGCTGCGAGAGTGAGGTCTAGCCAACACCAACTCGGGATTCCTGGATCGCTGCCCTAATAAACGTCTACCTAATAAAGAGCAACATTTGTCTGACAGTGTCTGACAGTATGCAGGACCCTTTCTTTGTTTTTCAAAGATACCCTTTTTGAGAAAGATTTTGTGCCGGGGACCCCCATGTGAGAAGAACTTTGTATGCACTGTGAGCTTGTAAAATAGCCGAAAAGGTCGAATTTAAAGATACTAATGTTCCTCATTTTGCCTAGAACTCACTCAAGGACCCCTGGGGGTCCCCTCGAGGACCATCCTTTGAGAAGCAGTGCATGGTAAATGCTTTTTATGTGATGTATTCCCTGGGGGTCCCCTCGAGGACCATACTTTGAGAAGCAGTGCATGATAAATGTGATGTATTCCCATGCTTTTTTGTTCTTGCTTAATGTAAATCGCTCTGGATTAAGAGCGTGTGCTAAAAGCCTAAATTGTAAATTGTTATGGTGTGTATATGTAGTTAGTATATGCAGTGTACCCCCACACAGTGGTTGGTGTATATATATATATGCAGTGTACCTGGGACCCCCACACAGTGGTTGGTGTATATATGCAGTGTACCTGGGACCCCCACACAGAGGAGTGCGCTGTAGTAGATGACAGCAAAGAAGCCCAGAACACACTCAGACGGTCGTAGCTCCTCTGGTTTCAAACTGGCGGCCACCGTCAAATTAGGCCACTCAATCATGACCTTACTGCGTCACCTGAAACATGAATATAAAACACTGTCAAATGGGCTATATGCATAGGCCTATATGCCATTCTGGAAATAACTTGGGGCCCCTTCCCTATACCTCCTTCACAGGTGTTACAGATGATACTGATGAAGGCTCTGTTCCATTCTGGTCAAACTGTGTCAGGGTGCTGCTACTGCCTATTGTCTTGTGCATGTTGGCTCACTGGAAACACCCTAGTGGTAAGAGGAAGGACTGCAGGCGGACCCGTGGATTCATGACGAGGAAACCCTGTGCAACCGAGCACTCAATGTTAAAGCCCAGCTGCACTTCCGCATTTGGGCACCAAAATTTGGTGCCCAAATGCTGAATGCTGAATGCGGAAGTAGACGGTCCTTCCGGGTGCTTCAAAACGCCACTGAGCAACTTCCACTGACATGAATAGCGGAGGGGGCGGAGCTTCACGCCAGATATCTCTATCCTTTTAATACTCTATGGGCCTCTAAAGTGTCCTTCAGTGTGTTCCAAATGGCCCTGCAGGTCTACTCTGAGAGTAATGCGGGTCCTTCAAATTAAAAACTTTGAGAACCACTTCACCCTAGCCTAAATGGAACAGAGCCTTAATTAGTATCATCGGTAACACCTGTGAAGGAGTAGGGAAGCGGCTCGGAATTATTATTATCACAATGCACACAGTTATTCTGTGTGCATTGTGCCACTCAATCATGATCCTTACTGCTTCACCTGAACAATGAAAATAAAACAATAGAACATGGAGGTTTAGATGGTAAAGGAGACAGATTTTAATATTGTTGCTGTCGGGTGGAAAACCTTAAACCGTTCTTTTTTTATTAGGGGAAAGCTTGAAGGCCCCTATTGTTTTTCTACCGTTTTTTGAGTGGTGCCCTTACGGACTTATGTGTGTGGGTGGGTGGGTGCCGAAAACAGCATGGTTGTTTTTCACCACCTAACACACAACCTAACAACCTAACACACACACACACGCACATATTAACTGTATATGATGATTTCGGGTGTGCCACTACAGTACAGTGACAGTACAGTACAGTACAGCACACGGTAACTCTGTCATTTCTCAACCGTTTCGGACACGGGGCGGCACGCTAATGCTGCTAATGCATGGTTGGCCGCGGGAGTACACTAGACAACCCCTTCAGCCAATCAGCTTAACAAAAAAAGTGACGTCATCTCCAGTCTCCAAAGTTCGGCCATCACAGTGTTTCTATGTCTTATTGTGCATATTGCGTATAGCTATTTTCTTTATTGCTTTTATGGCTTGGCCCTGTCTTATATTGTCATATTATATTGTCATATTTTAAAATAGTGAAAAAAACACTATCTACAATTAAGCTCACAATGAGTCACATCGCGACATGTTGTTAACTTGTAGATGGGCTATTTTCATTATCTTTGTTTGTGCGATACTGTTGTTGTACGATAAAGGGAATTAATTTACAAAAAAAAAGAAAAAACGAGAACAACCTTACAGAATGAGAACCTGCTGTCTTCCATAATATGAATGGGATTAACATGATCTTCAAAGTGTTTCATAATTCACAGAGGGTGGACAGACCTCTGTGCACTTAAACACTTGAGCACTTGATGAACTCTAAAGCAGTAGTTCTTAAACCTTTTCATGTCAAGGACCCCCAAATCGATACGCTTTTGGCTTTTGACTCCAATTTGAAAGTATACAATTTGCGACACAGACCCCTAAAGATAAGAGGCTATCACACATCCAACTGTCATTCCTCACACTTATTACATGAACAACTTTGATTTCTGCCTTCATCTTACACTATGCCCCAGAGGCACAATGCATTCTAGCTGTGAGAAGAGAGCATCTTCCTTCCACTCTTAGATTAGATCTCACACTTGTCAAGGACATTTCAAGGATATGTCAAGGACCCCCACCAAATTGATGTGTTTTTGGCTACGGACCATTCAGCCATCCATCTTCAACCGCTTATCCGTACTCGGGTCGTGGGGGCAACAGCTCCACCAGAGAGCTCCAGACTTCTCCAGGGGTCTCCTCCCAGTGAGATGTGCATCGAGGACCTCCCTAGGGAGACGCTCGAGAGGCATCCTAACCAGATGCCCGAACCACCAAGTTGGTTCCTTTTCATGCAAAGAAGCAGAGATTCTACTCCCAAGTCTCTCTCGCGTGACTTCTCACCCTATCACTAAGGGAGACACTAAAACATGTTCAAAAATAGCAGATGTACAAGCTCACAGCACGGCAAAAGGTGACACGCTGTGTCATATTTGCCTGATGAAGACCTTGTAGGTCGAAACGTTGTAATTTGTTGCCTCTAAATAAAGTAAGTCTTGGAGCTCTAGAAACTAGTGTGCGGATGTTCTTTCTCTTCCTTGATGTTTGCCTTGATGCCTGACATCCAGCACCTGGCCTAAATATAGGCATTGAGATGTGCACACAATCTGAACAATGTGAACTATTTTTAAATAGCCAACATACAATAAAGTGGTCAAAATGATTCTCTATTCCACATGGGGCAAACATTCAGTGACAATAGCTGATCTGCAAGCTCACAACGCATCCGGACGAGACGATTTGGTGTAGCTTGATTTGGTGCAGGGGTCCATTTAGCTGGGGACCACCTGGAATCCCCTAAAGGACCACTGGTGGTTAGGACCACCAAGTGGTTATGCCCCATTTACCCAATCTCCATCCACAAGCTCACAACACGTAGAACCTTTTTTTGAGTGGCACTACCCCCTCCTATATTCAGCTATTAGTGTAGATTTCCGTCCTACACAAACATTAAATTCCCATTGACAATGAATGGAGAATTTTACGTCATAGTGTCTGAGCAAATAGGCATAGTGTCTATTTTACGCCATGACGGTGTACGATGATAAGAGCGCCCCTCACTTCACACAGGTGCGATTGTTTTCTTTCTTTCTTTCTTTTTGGACATTTTGTCATCCCAAAATAGGGATGACAGATTGAAAGTGCTTTAGGAGAGAGAGAAGGATGTTAGATAAATAGTGCTGGCTGGGCCTGATGTCGTGATGTTTGTCAGGGAGAAAACTGTCTCTTAATGGAGGTCAGTAAGGCCATGGAGAGATGCAGTCCATTTAACTGGACGGACGGTCACAACAGCAGATGGACAGTCCTACGTCGGTGACCCCTGTGACGTGGTCGGTCACTCATTATTACACCGCTTGTGTCTGTCCGTCTCCGCGCCTCACCCTTTCACCTGGACGCCATCAGTGGTGGAAAAACTACTCACGTTTTCTACTTCAGTAAAAGTATCAATACTGCAATTAGAACTACTCCGTTACAAGTACAATTACGGAATTCCAAATGCAGTACAAAAGTATTCAAATGTAGTACAAAAAGCATCAAAATAAAGTGCCAATTGTGCAGAATGTCCCATTTAATGTTTTGTTGTAATACATAATCTTTTGAAAATAGCAGATCTACAAGCTCAAAATGTGTCGCATAACGACACATTGTGAGCTTGAAGATCAGCTATTTTCAAATGGCTGAAATGTATATAGGGCTGAGTAACTACTAAAATCTTCATATAATTGTAGTGGAGTAAAAGTACAATATTTGGATCCGAGATGTAGCGGAGTAGAAGTAAAAGTACTGGAAATTGGAAAGTACAAATACCTCAAAATTGTACTTAAGTAGAGTAGTTAAGTAAATGTACTTTAGTTCATTCCCCCCACTGCTGATCTTCCTCCCCCGACCTCTCCTCCACCTGCTGTCATCCTTAATTCACTCGGCTCATCCATGCGGAAGCATATTTGTCTGTGTTATCTCCTAGGCTTCCAGTGACACGACATGTTTGTGGACGCTCGGCCAACATCACAGAGCCTCCTTCCATCTCCTGCTCAGCTCAGCGGCCATCAGTCTGTGACACGACGAGGAACAAACACTATGACGTGACGTGCGTTTGCCGAAAAGTAATACAGTCAGCGATTAAAGGCGACTCATCCTCAGCTATGAGTTATCGATTCTTGTCGTCATTTGAACTGCACAAATTGTATTCATAACAGCAGTCAAACCCCCCACACAATTATCACTAAGTAAATCATCAAATTGGGAGCCACGTCGCCAGGCCCAGCATTGTACATATAAGATACATTTGGCCCTGCAGTCCTGCGGAATACAAATAAATACAATGGGACCCCCCTCGCACCCCCCCCCCCCCCCAACCCCCCCGCCCCCAAGTGAATATGTTATGACATGCTGTCTTTTCTTCTGAACGATTGATTAATTGATCCTTCAGCCACAGGTCTGGTGCTCCACCAACGTTACATGTTGTAATGAGCCCACTAATACATGCTGTGCACGTGCGGTTTATTCCCGCAGACATATACATATAAGCCAAGCAATAAATCAATATAGCCTTTCCCTAGGACCATTGCAGAACAGGCAGCGCCTCTCTGCGTTTGAAGGAGTCTCTTCTTAAGCGAGCAAGCGAGCGGCTGCTTGGTCTATCAACCGTATCGGACTCAAAACACACTCATATTTCATCCTTTGTTATGTAAGGTCACTCACACTCTCGCTGAGATAGGATGTCGTGGTATTAATAGAACTTTATAGAAGAAGAACGCCTAATTAACAGGGGGTGTGAGTCCCAGTGGAAGTATAGACTTGGTAAGGGACTATTCTGACTGTTCACTGTCAGAGTTAAAACAAACACGCAGGATTCTGCAATGCAACCGTATCTGTTTGAGTGGACGATACCGTTGTGCTCATCCATTAGCATGACCAGTGACTACAACAACTATATATTGCCTTCACTGCCAAAGCAAAAGGTCACATTTCCACGATACAAATACCCCATACATACCAATACAAAGAATGGTAGCAGGCAACATGCAAATTGAGTGGACGAGAAACACATAAAGAGATAGCCCTGAATGACCATAACAGTTCTGTAACTAAGTGTTCAAATAGAACCAAACGGGGTCCTCGCAAATAAAACATTTAAGAACCACTAGTACTACAGTAGTTGGAGTCCTAGTGTGCCATAGTGTCGTAGTAAATAATACATATTCTGAAGAAAACCTGACATTCAGTAATTGGGTCTTATGATCAAAATAAGAACATTATAATAACAAAAAAAGAAAAAGTCTGTGTATGGACATATTGCTGACCTCGGGATTGTAGCCTTTTGGCATTTAGAAAGAATGGCTTTGTTCTGATTAAGAAGCAACGCAGACTCAGAGACAAACATTTTTAAGCACAGCCACAGCTTCAAAACAGGGACAGAACCAGAACTGAGATTGGCCCTATTATATCCACTAGACTGCAGCTTGACATTAAAGAGGAGACACTGCAGCATGTTTCCGTCTCCACTGCGTGTAGGAGGAAAAATAAATAAAAATAAAAAAGAAACCGGGCATATTTTCTTCATCTGCAATCCACGTGGAGATACGAGTGTACATGCAGATATGTATGCATGTTTGTGTGTGTATGTATGTATGTATGTATGTATGAATGTATATAGTCATAGCACGCCATAGTACATATGTATAGCATAGTAGTAAATATGTATAGTTTATATGTATAGTGTATGTATAGTTTCATTATATAGATATTCCACTGTTACTTTCTTAGCTTACGCATGTTTCATGATCAATGCTTTTATGTGATGTATTCCCATGCTTTTGTTCTTGCTTAAATGTAAGTCGCTCTGGATTAAGAGCGTCTGCTAAATGCCTAAATTGTAAATTGTAAATTGTAATGAAATCCCAGTCTCAGAATCGGTAGGGAGATTAGATGATTCATTATGAAAAAGGCACAGATTGCAAGATAAGGGCACCACTGATTGCAGTCGGCATTCAATAACCCCACAGCTAGTACTTTTATGCTAGAGTCCTATACTTAAAGGGGAAAGGAGGCAGTAATCACAAAGCATGATGAAAAGCTGAGGCTGCGACACATCCAACTGTCATTCCTCACGCTTATTACATTTCTGACATCCTATAATGCCCCAGAGGCACAATGCATTCTAGCTGTGAAAAGAGAGCATCTTCCTTCCACTCTCCTGGGCTTCACACCATTATAATGACATTCGTTATAGGTGTTAGATTAAATCTAGCACTTCTGACACAACGGTTATGGTCTTCTTTACTCACGAAATTGAGAACTGTTGATTCACCCATGTATATATCAGCAGATAGTGTCCTCAGAGGATGAAATATCCCGGAAAATAAGTAGATAATAAGTACGGGAAGGAACTTGGGGTAAGCAGAACAACTGAGCCACCCATAGCTTAAAGGATCAGAGGCCAGTGCATGTTCCTGATTAAAGATTAAAGCTATCACTTCCACGGCCGTCCCATAGTTTGAGTTCCGGCACAGAAGGGCTGGAAAAGGGGCATTCGGTACCGGTAAACTCTATCTGCTGTCCCTTCACTAAAGTCTCTTAATTATTCATGGAGCGGCCACATGCACCTGAAACAACAGCGCCCGGGAGATTAGAGAGGACTGAAAGGACGCTTGCTGCCAGCATAACTGTACACAAAAACGTATCACCGTTTCATGTCACAGTGAAGAGAATGTGTTTTGGTTGTTTGCGAGGAAAAGTGTTCAAAGTTTGGGCTTGACGTCAGGCCTGTCTTGCAGCGGGAGAAGCCTGTGTCGGTTGGGGTAAGACGGGTGGGAAGATGTACAGTGCAGGGCTCGGTTCGCCCTGGGCAGTAAAGAAACGGCTGACAGGCAGCACCGGATCCGCTCTCTGAAGAAGCCCAACTTCCTGAACATACAGTTTATGAGTCGTTCAAAGTTCACAAGCCCAGTGATACCCTGACCCGAGTTGTTATGAAGACATAACCCACGAGTGCATGCTGGCGTCAGGAATGACACAGAATAATATTATGACAAATGTGTCATAAGAAGCCCTCCCTTGGAATATGAGGGGGGTTGAACATGCAGAAAAATGCCATACAGTAAATATTGTTTTTATGGTTGATAAAAAACTGAAACTGAGGAATCTTCTGTTGCAAAACACAATTGAAATGATAAAGACCAGATCCTCCCTTCATGCGCCTTTTCTTGCCTATTAACTTTTATAAGACAATGCACGCAACGTTTGACAGTTTACAGCGCCGATTTACACAAGAATTACCGGTATTAGCACAGCTCTTTTTACCAAGTACACGTCTCAGAAGGAAGCAAGTTTGTGTTACCTTTTACGGTCCGTCCTCGTGTTTGGCGATAAACAACGCATGCAGGTGCAGGTCAGGACTCTCACCTTCACTTCAACTGTTCACAGAGCCTCTCCATCTGCGTTAGAGACTGTCCTCCGCTCCGATACGTCTGTCCCCCCGGCCCGGCTGGCTCCTGCTGAGTCCCCGACATCGCTGCTGGCCACACTCACGACCCACAGTGCACAAGTGGAGGAGGAGGAGGAAGACAATGAGGAGGAGGAGGAGAAGGAGACGCGGGCTCCCAGCGGTCGGTACATCACTGCAACGAGTGCAAGAGTGAGTGAAGGGGTCGAGGAGGAGGGGAGTGAAAAAAGAGAGGAAGAGAATGAGAGGGGGTAACAGAGAGAGAGAGAGAGAGAGAGAGAGAGAGAGAGAGGTATAGGAAGGGGAGGGCAGATAGAGGGATTGATCTGTGGATGGAAAACAGGTAAATGAGAGGAAACTGATCCATTGAAAGAGTGACGAGAAGGAGTTGCAGAGCGGGCGAGCAAGCGAGAGGAAGAAGTGATAAAACCGTGGCTGAAATTACAAACAAACTCAAGCATGTGTTAATATACTTACAAAGATCTAAATGTGACATTACATTATAAACATAGATGGTTTCCTCTTTGCGACATTACCCGTGCAGACATGATGTGTGCTTTGCGCCTGAGTGAAGTTTAATGAGGTCTCAAAGGCTTTTGTAGGTTGTGATCGGAATGTAAATGGACCTCGGCCATTATATATAGCAGTGCCCAGTCCACAGCACGCAAGGAGACACGTAGGATCCGAGAAACAAAGTGATGTTGCTAATTGTATGCATGTATTCATAACAGCAGTCAAAACCCACACAATTACAACTAAGTAAATCATCAAAATGGGAGCCACGTTGCCAGGCCCCTGGCCCAGCATTGTACTTATAAGATAAATTTGGCCCAATTACTTGACTAAATTCTCTGAGAAAAAACACTTCCCACAATTGCAAATTGTTGATGGTAGCAACACTCCAAAGCAAACAACACAGAATGACTGACTTTAACTCATAGATTAGGAAAACCTGCATCACTTTCAGGCCGGTTGTTTGGCAAACCATGTGCAGACCTGATCAGGCCTAAAGCAAACTCGTTTTGACCCAATATGGCCACCCTGCAATCAGTCTATAGAAAGAACTGCAGATAAGACTGCATGCAGAGTTAGAGGATCTCGGTGCAGGAGATAGGCCAAGGTCATCACGATCATTGTCCTCTGCGTGTTCAGCTGTTTACTTGGCATGCACAATACTTAAGACTTTACAATGCACCAGAGGTTCACTGAAGTATCTAATGAACCGCCCAGCGACAAGAAACGTGCGCTGGCAGGACGCACAATCAATCAGGCTCCTTGGACTATAGGGGTGGATGCTGTATATATGGGGGACAATGGGGGAATATTGATCGGGTGGTGGTCGCCAGCATTCTTTGCTTCGTGATACTAATGCATATGAGCCATAGCTCATATGCTCACTGACTCATGTACTCGGTGTACCTTTATCCACAGTAATCAGCAGCAGTGGTGGGAAATGTAATGTTCTACCTAACATAAGAATAGAATTACACAGAAACTGTGTTCACATGCATGTTGCACATTATTATGAATATACTTCACTGGGTTCCAGTCACATTTTCTGCTGGCCTTTTATTACCAACAAGAGTGTGCACACACAAAACCACAATTCAAACTATTATCATTTAAAAAACGGCAACCAAAAGGTCTCACAAAAGAACATTTGTAGCTCCATCAATGTACCGTATGGCTTGTTGTCGTCAGCAGTGTTGATTTCGTCGACTAATACTGTGGAAACTTAAATGAAAACTAAGCTATGGACCTATAGTGACTAAAACTAAATATATTGACAATTTCGTCAACAAATGTTATGTTAGGAAGTGACTAGTGGAGAAGAGATCCAGTATAAGTCATTTTACACTTCAAAATCAGTCATTACGACGGCATCAAGGGCCGCCAAAATACATTTTAGTCGACTAAATCAACTATAGCTTTAGTCAACCAAAATCCTATGAAATTTAGTCGACTAAAACTAAAACTAAACACTAAAACATTCCAGGTGACTAAAATGTGAGTAAAACTAAATGAAAACTAATCAAGTGACTATGACTAAAACTAAAATCAAAATTTGCTGTCAAAATCAACACTGGTTGTCATTACAGTATTATTTTATACTGAACCAGTCCCAACCCCTGCAGAGTGAGGGTCTCTTCCATTATTTTTGGAGCTATATATACACCTGTGCTTATACTGACAGTGATAACTAATGATAAGGGCCTGTGTGTGGGTGTAGTGTAGATTGTAGAACTATACCTTGTCACGCTGCGCATTCCACCATTTCTGTCAGCCAACCTCTTTTTTTTTTTACTTTTGTTTAGTACCAAATGTCTCATAAAGTCAAGCACCATCATCCAGGGTTTTATCTATTCTGTTACCAATTATGTAAAACACATTATCTATCGCCCACTGATTGGAACAATGTCAGCGTGGCCCAGCCATCACATTAACCACCTGAAGCTCAGCATGCATGAATATTCTGGGGGGAACATTATATTAGCCAGAAAGCTCACAACACTTCTTGTTGCGATGAACTGTGAGCTTGTAGATCGGCTACTTTTGTCGTGGTAATGACTGTTTTTGTGTAGCCTACTAGCCCATATGGAGGCAATATGCCACGCCTGCAAGGTGTAGTCTGAGTTATAGGCAATCTTTATCTCACCAGCCTCTGCTGCACAGACAACTGCTAAATAAATCTCCCTCTGGTCTGAACTGTGTGTGTGACTGTGTGTGTGACTGTGAGTGTGTGTGTGTGTGTGTGTGTGTGTGTGTGTGTGTGTGCGCACGCACACACAAGCGTGTGTGTAACCTGCATTTCTTCTGTGTCAGCCTGTGTGTGTGTGTGTGGTGAGAGAGAGAGAGAGAGAGAGAGAGAGAGAGAGAGAGAGAGAGAGAGAGAGAGAGAGAGAGAGAGAGAGAGAGAGAGAGAGAGATAATGGAGCCATTCCACTGAGATAAACTGATGCTGAGACAGAGCACTTTGTGTAGGTCACCCCGTCCCTCAGTCCTGGGCTGGCTTCCATAAACTTTGGCTTCTAAACTGTAACTGTGACTCAGTAGTACAGTACACAGAAAGCAAGCAGTACAAGACTCTTCTTATCTCGCTGGGGTTCAGCCTTGCAGTCATGTCTTGACTTAACATTGTTCAATTCACACACTAAATGGGAACGTGGTGTCCTGCCATGAAATGCCTTCTGTTAGAAGTCCTGTGTTTGTTTGATCTCCAAATTACCTGAGCTCCTTGTTGTGGCTGGTTCATTTACTAATATCATTCACGGCAGAGTTCACAGTTATGTTTTGTTATTTCAGCTCAGACTCATACCATTGCCGTGACTCTATTTGGCCAATAATCCAGTCCACATTATTCACTCAATTAAGAGCTTCTTTTCTTTTGTAATACAAACAAGCTGTGGCAGTGGCACCAACATGACTTCAATGGGCCTCCATTAGGAAAAATTAACAACATTAATTCCTGGTGCTTAATTAATTTGATTACAGAGCATCGATTCTCTTATTTAAATGGACTGAGTAATGAGGGCACAGTTAACCACATTAACCCTGGCGTCTCCATTTTACTCCTGTCGTTATAGACAATGTTCTTGGATTTTTTTCTTAAAAATAGCTCGCATAGCCTAAGGCTACAACTATGATTATTTTCTTGGGGATTATCCTTTTTATTAGAATTGGCTACTGGGAGGGTGAACGGAATTGACGTCGCTCTGACTGCAGGCATAACCATAAACAAAGTGCCATACTTCATATGGGCAGCAGGACTACGGCCATGTCATATATAGGCATGTCACTATGACTCAGACATAACCATAAACAAACTGCCATACTCCATATGGGCAGTATGGCCCGGCCATGTCATATATAGGCATGTGAGAGAAGTACTACCGTAGCAGACAACCCGCAGCACTCCAAGTTCAAACAAAATCCTTATAGGTGCAAGGCTCGAAAATATAAGTTGAGATCTACGCGCGCGCGCGCGCACGCACGCACGCACGCACGCACGCACGCACGCACGCACGCACGCACGCACGCACGCACGCACGCACACACACACACACACACACACACACACACACACACACACACACACACACACACACACACACACACACACACACACACACACACACACACACACACACACACACACACACACACACACACACACACACACACACACACACACACACACACACACACACACACACACACACAGGGGCAGATGAGGTGACTGATTTGCTGTGCACAGCTGATGAGAAAAGCCTAGTGTGCCCTCTGGTGGTTGTGAGACGTTAATGACAATCATTTCACTTGGCAAGAATAAATGGATAGATATTAGATACCCTTTAGTTTAATACAATAGACAGCAATGATCTTCAAGGCTTTCTCAAATTTGATTACAAAAGTATTGGCATCAAAATGTACTTAAAAGTACAGAAATAAAAGTATGTCATTGTGCATGTGCAGAATGTCCCATTTCAAGATATCAATGTATTAATATCTTTTTACAATAGCAGATCTGCAAAGCATCGCATCGTGACACATTGTGAGCTTGTAGATCGGTTATTTTCGAATGACCGAAATGTATATAGGACTAAAGTGGTTACTGTATGTTTTGTAATAATAATCAAAATCTACAAAGTAACTAGTACGTTTTCACATAAATGTATTCGAGTAAAAGTACAATATTTGGATCCGAGATATAGTGGCGTAGAAGTAAAAGTATTGGAGTATTAAAGTAAAGTACAAAATTACAAATACCTCAAAATTGTGCTTAAGTACAGTACTTAAGTAAATGTACTTAGTTACTTTACACCACTGGTTGCGGGAGGTAAAGAGGGTAACAGATATGCACTCAGCAGATAAATCCTATATTTGTACACCCTTTGATTTAAATTGACACTGAGGATTTAGTGTGGGAGTTGCCTGGCTTGCATTTGAACCGAGAATCAAGAACCGAGAAAATGTTATTTAGCTTATTCCATTTTAAAACCTAATCTAAATCGGAATACCTTTGGATTACTGCTAAATCAAACATAGATTGCAAATATTGCAACTGGCCTTATCATATCAACATTCAAGCTTCAATGACAATAAAGATAAAGACTTCATTGTCCATTAAATTTGACATAAAATGGAAATTTGTCTTAAATATACACAAATGCATTAAAATACTATATAAAATGCATTCAGATAACGCAGCAACAGTGATCATGGGCTGTGGGGATTAGGTGGTGGAAGTATTTAAACATTTTCTTAGGCAAAAACAAAGTCTTGTAATCCTTCTTTTTTGCTCATTTCAAGCCTCCTGCCTGATGGTAACAAGTCAAACTCAGGGCAAAGAGAGTGGGTACTGGGTAGAATCATTGTAAATCTGAATTGCCTTTTTGGTTATGGAGTGAGTTGTACAGTATATGTCCTGAAGATGCAATTGTTTGTCTCCAATGATCTTACTAGCCTGGTTGACTACCTGGGTAAGCTTGTTTTTATGTCTAACTGAGAGATTCCCATACCAGGACAATATTATCTATAGTAATTACATGTTTCCAAATGCAATCTATGCTGATTATAATTATACTTCATTTTCATAATCTGATTATGTAATCCTGATTACCATAATAGTCAGTTACTAACCAATCCTGGAGACCTCACACCTATAGATGTTCACTCATTGCTTTTCAATCGACATCCAGTAATGGCGTTGGTTAGTCCACATTCTCACATCACATTTGCTTTCTGGGTACCAAATAGACATTAGAGCTCCCCCAGTTCCTTTATAAAATGTATCCGTACCACTGTAGTTTCACCACAGTTTTACCCATGTCTTTGTTCACAGGAGGACACACACGCTCAAAGCAGCCATGCACCAATTATCTGCTACTGTAACTTATCATTATGTTACTTTACTGCCTTCAAACATTATACTGTTGTTGGAACTAGACATATCCCCCCTGTTATCCTTGACCTGACCGGTATCTAGTTATACACCTTATAAAGAACTATGAGAAGAGAAAAACAAGCCACATCTTTATCCTGATCCCATCACAGATAGCACGCGCACGCACACGCACGCACACGCACACGCACACGCACACGCACACGCACACGCACACGCACACGCACACACACACGCACACGCACACGCACACACACACACACACACACACACACACACACACACACACACACACACACACACACACACACGATGAGCTAGCTTTTTGGCTGACAGCCAGACACACTGGTCTCCTCTCACACAGACAGACTGGAATAAAAAGGACTTGTCCTCTGGGATGCTTATCGACTTTGACACAATCACGCCTGATCTCCATCCTGCCACAGTATGCACACGCAAGGAGCAACCGGTAACACCAGCAACCACATCACTGTCTGCAGGAGCACAATCTCAACACATACATTACATGCAGTAGTAGTACACATCATTTCCTTGACGTGACCATAAGCTCTTAGTTTAGATCATGCACGTTTGGTGCAACAGTGATGAGGAGGTGAAAGTGAACGTTGCCATAATTATATTGATTGATTATACTATTTAGTCCTTCTAATGAAGCACGCTATATGGCCGGGAGCAGTGAATAGATTGGCTGTTTCTGGCCTACTGAACTGAACCCGGCTGCACAGTGACCCACATTCAGTACAACTACATTTGCATTCTAAAGACAAATTGATACTTTTTTTGGTGAAAACCTTTGGGGGTGGGGGTGAGGAATCTACACGGTAACCAGTGTATATATATATTTTTTTTAACTTTTGAATATATATATATATATATATTATAAATTATTATATATAAAAAAATATATGTATATATATTGTATATATATACAATATCTGAAAAATATGTCATATAGTTTGTAGCTTGTAGATCTACTAATTCTGGCGAATGTTCACCTATTATGAGACATGCCCCAGAATAGGGATGCTATGGTTCGTGTGGTTAAGACACAACCAGAGAAAGCTTACATTTTCTTGCAAACCCTATTTCTCAAACCCAGCTCTTCCTAATCAGAGCCGACCAAGGTCCCCCATGGCTTACTTACTCACTAGTATAGATCAATGCCACGCAAGAGCATTAATACACAAAGATGGGAAACTCGAGAGTCAAAATGGTAGCCATGGAAACAACCTAGGCCTGGATTCCACCCACCAATCGATGGGGTGATCAGCATCAGCATTGCCGCCCGGATGTGCCTAAAAGAACCCGTGTCCCACATTCAGATACAGACCCCCCCTCTTCTCCCAGAACAGGACAGAAGCACGCACCCAGAAAACAGATCTCCTCTGGGACAAGAGAGGCACGGAGCACGGAGACTGCGAGAAAGATAGGCAGAGTTCACAGACGAGTGATAAAAGGATGTCCATTCAAGCAGGGATGCTTGTCCAGATCTCCATGAGGATGCTGCTGTTGGCTCTCTGTCTCCACAACGGGCCGGTCGCTGTAGGTAAGTCAGAGTCTGTCTCAAACGCTATTCGAACTGCCCGGGGCATTTTGTTTTGACGTGCCTGTTGCTCATCTGTAGAAACAATTATGCATGAAGACCAACTTCTGCACAGCTTCTCCCGGAAAGACGCTACGGTCCTTCAGCCTTTACCTACAATGGAGAGCTGTACATATTTGGTGGTCACAACGATAACCAGACCTTCAATGATCTGTGGAAATTCAGTCCAGAGACCTTCTCCTGGAAGAAGGTTGAGCCAAAGGGGAAAAGACCATGTTCAATGCAGGGTTTGGACAAAGGAGACCATGCTGATGACCTGTACATCTAACCCTACGTTTTAACAGTGAGATGAATTCTCCGGAAGTGCATTATTTGTCAATGGGACCCGGCAACTACTGGGCGGAGGAACGTCGGCCGAAAAGATAAAAATAATTCATCTTTTGGGCGACGTCGCCCGGCGATAGTGGGCGATTGGGCTATAGCCAATGAAATTCAAGCGATGCTCACCGTGGGTCTCTAAGGTCTCCCGCTGTTGAAACGTAGGGTTAAGGGCAGTCCATACTGTCTCCGACCATCAAACTTTTCGTCAGAAAGCTCCGGTACAACTACAACATGACGTCACTCGCAACTTCTGAAACGCATTCCTCCGAATTTTTGTTCTGAAAGCTGCACTCCCAGATGTTGTGACTCGCCGAACTCTACTTCGGAAAAGAAATTAAAGTCTGATCATCCGGACGAAAAGTTTGGTGGTCGGAGACAGTATGGACTGCCCTTTAGACTTGAGTCCTACTCTTAAGAAGTTGTGTAAACTAGCAGTTATTACTGTAAGTACGACCTGGAGAAGTCTGAACTCCCACACACGACCAGGTGGGAACTGGCAGTCATGACCAAAAACATCTCAGCCAACTATAAAGAGAAAACAAGACAGGGTGGCTTCCCTGTGGACCTCAGTTCCCCTCAGTGATGATGCCATATTGACATATTGAGTTCTGAAAATTAAGGGGGTGTACACATGGAACCAAATGGATCGTCACAGATTACCTGTAATAAAACCCATTTTAATTTGTCACAATAAGTTAAGATAATGTTTAACATTCTTTATGGAGTTAACCACTAAACCCCCAATTTATACTCTGTCGCATGATGGTGTCACACAGCGTAATAAGCTCATAACTGTGAGCTTGTAGATCTGCTGTTTTTTGGAACCTGTAATATGACATGCCCAGAACAGGGATGTCAGGTTGAAAGTGGTCAATACATTAAACACCTGTGTCTCTGCACACCAAGAACCTTAAACTCATGCTCTACAGCAGGGGTGTCCAAAAGGTAGATCACAAAGGCTGTGCATGTAGATCACATATGACATGGCCCTAAAGGCCTAAAGAATACTTCAATATATATGTCAGCTCAAACCCACAATGCAATATTTGGTTTCCAAGAGTGTTGCTGTGCACAAACGTTGGTAGCATTAAAAATTAAATACAAAAAAAGCCCTACCTATTCCATTTCTCACCCTCTATTTTCCCATTCCAAGTGCAGGTACAAAAACAACCATGTTGTTTTCGTGCTCATACCCAGCCAGCTACCCAGCTACCCACCCACACACATAGCTCCGTAAGGGAGTGGTTGCACCACTCAACAAAGTGTGGGCCCCTGCTCTACGTTACTGACGGCGACAGCATGTGCAGTTTTGCACAACCTACTAGTACCCAACCTAGTTCCCTTTTCGTTATCAGGTTAAAGGAAGTGTCACAAACAAGCCAAGAATCAGAAAGAGGAACACCGCTATGAATCCTACGATGAATCAAAGCTCACATCCTGGCAGTGACAGAGTCAATGGGTGGGTGGTGGGGTTATATCTCAGAAGCTCAGCAGCAAATGAGGCAAAGCTCTAATTAATTCTTACCCACAACTGCTCATTATGGAGACAACCAGTGCAGCTGTGCTAATCGATGCCATGGATTTGGGCGGTACTGCCTGCCATCACAGCAGGCTTCCTTCTTCCCTTCCCACCCCACCCCCAGACACTTTTCACTTTTGTAGTCTTGTGTGTCTACTAGCCCCATTTTAGATTTACAAAGTCGAAACTTCGCCCCTCAAAATATAGAATATAAGAGCCTTCATCAGAATCATTCTGATGAAACGTGTCGAAACGTTAAAGTCTTGACTGGGAGCTTTACAAAGTTAGTGTGCAGACTTCTATTTTGTATGCATTGCCTCATCCACTGTTGGTCCTGTACCTGCCATCCAGTAGATGTGCCAGTTCTATTCTTTCTCTAGTGTTAAACCAAATTTCACCTACTTCCTTCAAATAGTGACGGTGGGAGCCAACGGGGATGGAGGGGACATCATTAGCCACACAATCGGTGTGGTACAGCGTCTGGAGGCCCTGCTAACGCAGGGAAATGCCAGCGACGTGACCCTGAGGGTGGAGACGCCCAACGCGGACGAGGTGAAGCTGATCCAGGCCCACTCCCTGGTGCTCTCCCTGCAGAGCCCGGCCTTCGAGGGTCTGCTGCTGAGCCGCAATGGCAGCGGCACCCTGGTGCTTAAGGAGAGCTCAGACTGTGCAGCCGTCTTTGACAAGTTCATTAGGTGAGGAACAGCTGCACAACTGAGCAGATTTACTGTAGTTAAAGAAATGTAAAATTACTAAGGGCAGGGAAATATTCAATGAAGGTTAATTATTTAGATACCACAGAATAAGGGGGAAATGTTGCATGGACCCTGGTATACATATATCGTGCAGATTTCATGAACTTAGCATGCCCTCTACTGGGGTGAAATGTGCACTTGCAGCCTGACGGGTCTACAATCAATGGTACAGTTTGTCACTGACTGTAAAACAAATTAACTGCTTTGTTCCCAAACAGTGTCAGTGCCTGCCTAGTAGTGTAACAGCAGGGTATCTAACTAATAACTAACAACGATGTGTTATTACCTAATATCTTATTATGCCAGTGTAACAAGGCTGGATTCTTTCACAGATCGCTTTTGCAAATTATTTGTAATATTCATATTGCAGGTATCTATATTGTGGCGAAATCTCCCTGCAATTGGATCAGGCCACCCCTTTGCACAAGCTGGCTACCAAGTACCGGGTGCTGGCGCTGCAGCAAGGCATCACTCAGTACATGACCCAGAATCTGGCCAGGGACTCTCCGTCGGGCCACGTGGTGGGCTGGTACGAGTACGCCCTTCAGGCCGGAGACTCGACAACGAGGGACAGCTGCCTCGACTACCTCGCATGGAACCTGTCGTCGGTGCTGCGGAGCAAAGAGTGGACCGCCATCAGCGGTCAGCTGCTCATGTCGCTGCTCCAGCGCTCCGACCTCGTCCTGCAGAGCGAGATGGAGCTCTTCGCCGCACTGGAGGCCTGGATCCTCTGCAACGAGCCCGACGGTCTGACGACCGAGAACGCCCTGAGGGCAGTGCGCTACGCCATGATGCCCCCGCGCGAGCTCTTTCGCCTGCAGACCCAGTCACCCGTCCTGGCGCGTTACCAGGAGTCGGTGCGCGACCTGCTCTACATGTCCTACCAGTTCCACTCCGCCTCGCCACTGCACATGGCCAAGTACTTTGACGTCAACTGCAGTCTCTTCGTGCCCAGGAACTACCTGTCTCCGGCCTGGGGGTCCCCCTGGGTCATCAACAGCCCGGCCCGAGACGACCGCAGTACCAGCTTCCTGGCCAACCTGGGTCCTAGCGGGCACGACGCCAATAAGCGGGTCACGTGGAACGCCCTGTTTTCCCCGCGCTGGCTGCCCGTGAGCATGAGATCCACGGAAACGGGTGGCGCCGCACAGCCCGGGCGTGTGGACGGGGCTCAGCCTCGTATCATCGTCACCCCCGCAACCTCCAGCGTGGACTTTGCCGGCGTGAACTTCCAGAAGACGGTGCTCGTGATGGCTCGCCAGCAGGGCAAGGTGGTCGTGAAGCACATCTATAACTTTTATCAGAGCACGGAGGAAAACGGGGATTTCCTGGCCAACGCTGACCTGACTAGCCGGAGCTCCCAATACCTCACTGGTGGCTCCCTCTACCTCCATGTGGTAGTCAAGCCTCTGTACCAGACCCTCATTACTACTACTACCAAGAACTGAACCAACCACATTCATCTTCACATACAGGAAGATACTACTGCTACTGTACATATACTGCTGACAGAAAATGTTTAAACTTTCCAAAATGTAGGCCTAGTATCAAAACAATGTGTTAAACATTTACTTTCAGAGACCCAAATAAATTTTCAAGTTATGTTTGAATTTGGAGACCTCATATCACATTTGGCAAAGTTGAATCCTCCTCATGTGTTTATTGAATTTAAATGTCTGTTTTTTCCCTGTTTTTTCTTCTACCATTTAGCCCAGGGGTTCTCAACCTGGGGGTCGCGGCCCCTCGGGGGGGTCCCCAAATTATTAAAAAAAAAGCGGGGGAAAAGTTTTTTTTTGCAACTTAATGGCTGGAAAATGGAAATGTAGAGCTAGTTTACATAGTACACATAGTGCATGCATAAACTTTCCTTAATGATTGGTTTTCAGTATTTATTTATGATGTATTTTAAGGTTATTGCGGTCAATTTGTATTGGTGGTGGGTGGGACGGGGTCGCGAGACATTTTCGGGGATCCCCAGCCAAAAACGTTGAGAACCCCTGATTTAGCATAATTAACCATGAGTAAATATATGAATTTATACAACGTGGACGTGGTGTGTCATTTATATCATGAGAACATATGCTGCCAAATGCCATTGAACAACACATGTGTATAAAGATTGTTGAAGAGTTTGTAAAAAGGTTTTCTCTTGGTAGGTTACACACAAAAATAAGTTAGTTTTTGTTGATTTATATTGATATATTCATGTTTAAATAGCCTACTCACCGTGTCTTCAGACAGATAGTGCTCATTTTGTTTGTTATTATTAAGCAGGTTGCTAGATTCAATGTTTGACCAATTAACAACGCAGATTATCAGCACCTGTTTTGAAACAGTAATGCACACGTTCAACCAATTTATATTTGTGAGGGAGGGGATCCGAATTATCACAGAAACGCAATAATTCACATATTCGCAAACACGCAAGTAACGAGTAACGACGTTATCAGTTCCCCCTAAGTAAAAAAAAAAGTTCCCTCAGTTCCCCCTAACTAAAAAAAAGGTTGGTAAATAAATTGGTAGCAAATCGTGACACTGCAGGACTACAGTTCCCATAACCCCCTTCGCTCTAAGCAGGAAGAACGTTCTCTCGCAGGGGCTCACACTGATCCAAGTTAGGAGCTTTCGACTGCCAGCCTTGGCCCATCATGTAAGTGCTGCGGAGAATTCTTTGCAGTGCAATTGCAAAATTGTGCGTTTCCCTGGCAGTTCTGGAGGTCGTGCAATTGTAATATTGCTCTTTGCACGGATACCCACAACTCGGACGCAAAAAGGCTCCAGGTGCATGAAGATCGAGGCTTGTATTTTGCATCTTTTGTTGCAAAGCGAGCCGCTGAAGCAGCTCCAGTGCGAGGGCGATGGAGGGAGGGAGTGAGAAAGAAGGCAAAGTCTTTTGTGCTACCCCTCCCCCCCCTCAAAGCAAAGGGGAAATGTCTCAGCCAAAGGGAGGTAAGAATATGAATTGCGATCTGTGCAAAACTACCGATATGCAGTCACTGCTGCACGTTTTGCAATGTGCATTGCTGCAGGTTGAATGCGACCAATGCATTTTAAAGTTGGGTGCTTTAAAAGGGTCAGTTGCATTTCCTGTTTTAAGATCTTCCCCTTTGCAGAGTTCCTGGTAAGGCGATGCTGTGTACTCTCTCATTATTGACGTTATTTGCATTCTCTGCAACCAGCTTGAACCAGGGATGTAGATCATGCCCTTTTTTCCCCAGAGTCACGAGATTTCAGAGGAAAATTGCTACACTTTGCAATAATAAAGTATGCAGGAGTTAATGCAAATTCCTTGCAGTGCATCTGCATTATTATTCAAGGTAAAGAATAATAAAGCACGCAGCTGCTTGCACGTACATGTACTCTCTGCTACAGTATCTTTTTGTGTAGTTAGCATTGTGCATTCGATATGGTTCTAATGGAACACGACGTGACCACATGCAGCTGTCAAGTTGTTGTGACAATTACATTAGGTGCAGATTTTCTTTCTATGCGAGACCGCGTAGGTAAATTGTCTCCGGAACGCCCCACGTCCTGCTAAGGTTTATTGGTGTGTATAATACATAGACGTACAAAATATAAATCAAAAGCTAAATATAGTATTTGGTGTGTGAACGTTTAGGTGGTGCTAACAGTTCAAGGAACTGTTGCAATAGGCTATTAAAATAACTAAGAAGTCTCCAAGCAAAAAAAAAGTCCTAGAGTAAATAGGCTGTCAGCTGCTACTTCTATTTAAGTGGATAAAACCCCTTGGGTGCATTTCCACTAGTATGGTGGGGTGTTGTTTGTTGCAACATGCATTTATGTGAAACTTTCTGCATGCATGCACTGTTTTCACACATATAATTGACCATATCAGCTGTGCCGTGCGCATGCAGTAACATGCACTGCAGTGCACTCTTGACTTCGTCAAGTCTGTATTTAGTTTAGTCTTTCTTGCTAAACGGCGATCAATAAAATTCCCATGATGCACTTTATTGGAAAATAACCCCTTTCCTCAAAAGCTCCACCAAGAGAAGTCAAAAGAGGCTAGGTTATATTGCATAACACACACACACACACACACACACACACACACACACACACACACACACACACACACACACACACACACACACACACACACACACACACACACAAGGCTTTGCAGGGCATGACTACGTTTTTCTAAGCCCCCAATGGCCAGGGCCTTGCAATGTTTACCTACCTGTGCTTTTTAGCACAATGCATTATCAGCCTGGCTACACGGAAGAAGGGAGTTGTTGCCTAATGTTGTCACCTAATGTTGTTACTATATGAATAATACAAATCGATTTTTGATGGATGGTCAGTTTTAGGGATTTCCCAGGCTGTGACTGGAAATTGGTTTCTTTCCATCATTAAAATGTCCAGTCAATTGGGAGAGTGACAGCCAAATTAATTGAATTTGGCAATGGCATATTTAACAAAACCACGATCATATTTTCTGTCTCTCTCCTTTAAAAAAAGGAAAATGTTAATGAAAACACCTTTGTTCCAGTTGCTTGCACCCTGCTCTGTTTTCATTGTACCTTGTCATAGCATTTGGCACAGAATGCTTCCTACTGTACTCAACTGTATGTCTTATGACTGGTCCTCAAGGGCTCCCTCTGTGGCCCACACAGTTGTGTGCCTTCACCATTGTACAGTGTGCTGTATGGTGTAGTCTGTACTGTGATGGCAAAGTGACAGTGGTCCTCCCAGTCCATGTCCGCGGCCTGCAGCCTGCCACTATTGCAGCCTCAGCCAGCCCTTGCAACCCCGCACCAATGGAACATTTGTCATGCAAATGGAACCTGCGTTTTCAGCTGCACAGATACTAAATTTGCTGTTTCGACGGGCCGATTGTTGGTCTGGTTCCAGGGCCTATAGTGGATTTCTGCTGCAATAACAGTAGAATTGTCCACTGTGCATTGTTCAGATGATCCACGAACTGTACTTCGGCGTTTTGTGCAAGGTTGACTGAGCAAGCACGTTCACACTCACAGTCCCGACCACTCACTCCAGACAGCAGCAACTTATCCAATATGGCAAGAACCACCAGTAGCATGTGCGATGCTCAGAATTTCCCAAAACGTGAAAGGGTTCCACTTCCAATATATCCCAGCTTTGTCCTGTATGTGAAACACCAGCTTAATGCAATTGTGACATAGCCCGGGGCTCTCTTAACAGTGCAGTATCTGTGCCGTGGTGGAAACGAGAGGTGTATAAACTTTATGCACACAAGACACAAGACTTTATTAAAATATTGTCTTGTCTTTTTTCAATATGGACTAACCCTTGTGAATATCCTACCTTGGTGCTGCTGAAAGGGGAATAGATCAGGACAGAGGGGTCTTGCACTGTACTTTTTATTTTCTTTTGTTTTTACAATGCAGCTATGCATATTACTATTATGCACCATCAAAACATATGTACATTTGCCCCTAACGTCCCTTTTCTAGGCATGTCCTAATCGGAGGACATTTTGTGAAAATAGCAACTCTTCAAGCTAAATATACATCACAACACGACTCGTTCTGAGCTTGTAGAGTGTAGACCAGTTATTTTTAGTGAGGAGATTTGGTGTTGAGCCTTAAAAAAAGGAATGGGCCAAGGAGGATAGACCCCTGGGGGACAAAGGATATCGTCTCTGTTAATTTTTTTTTTTTTAAGTAGCAGATCTACAAGCGTGAAAGTTTTGATGATTTTGTGTGACGCTGTAATATGATCAAGTAGGGAATTAATTTACGAAAATATGGAGATAATAGGCTATCTTGCCCGACAGCAAGATAGCCTATAGAGTTTTAAGTGGTTCATTCCTTTTCCCACTGATTGCCATTCAAACTGTCATATGCATACAGTATACGCACGATCTGGTTACAGCCATGCATTTAGTTATTATTGGCAATTTTAACTAATTGTCTAAAAAGGCATATCAAGGAGGTAGTTGAACTTTGATTCCTTGGGTCAGATAGAGGCAATAAATAGCTTGCTGTTGTCATCGTGTTTGGATGTGTGTCACACTTGTGCACTGACTGCACTTAGTTCCCCCCACCTCCCGATTTTTCCACTTTCATAAAACGCCAGCTACCATACCATACATACATTCAAGAGCATGCCTGTCTCGCAAAGAGCTTGCACTCAGTTACCACAGAAGAATGTATTGCCCTCTAGTTGACAGCTCTCGGATTTGTTCTGCTGGTACTAGGTCTATCTAGAATTTTAAGCATTCCCAGACACTTTGTTCCACACTTAAATGGTGATTTAGAAAAGTAAAGTGGCTGCACTGTCTGCTCTTGGAGAAGGAGTATTGGCATTGGTTTGAACAAAAAGAGAAAAATGCTGCAGTTCATCTAAAGAAGCTTCATATGGTTGCTTTACTAATCGGCCAGTCATGTACACCTGCACACTACATTGCGAGTAGTTGCATCAGTAGTTGCAACCATTATTCCCAGTGGCAATTACAAGGTGGAGTTGCATTGGTGTGACATGTAGTGCTGCACGATTCTTGCTCAAATGTGAATCTCGATTTTCCATTCCACAATAATTGAGATCACGATTCTCACACGATTCTCACTTTATCCATGAAAAAAAAAAGTATAAAAAAGAAAGTAATGCTGCATGATTCTTCACAAAATGAGATTGCATAGGTGTCTGAATCTAGATCTTGATCTTTTTTCGATTAATTGTGTGGTTTGGGCCCTAGTTGTTAACTTTCTCCACTTTGCATCTTTGCGGTGATGGGAAGTGTGATCAGGACTTAACGTTTTGTGTCAGTATATTGTCACGTCCTGTTTCAAGGTGGGTCAGCATGGTGGGGAGGGGGACATTTGTTTCTGCCTCTTTACGTAATGCCTCATACTGAGCCAGATTCTTTTGCAGAGGCCCCTGCCAGCCAAATCAAACATGCTGGGCCATCCTGTAAATATCGGCCACAGGCAAACAGGCATGTCTGACATATTCCGTATGACATGCCTGGTGCATGTAACAAGGCCTGCAATAGCAGTTGAAGTCCACCCCCTCCATTCAGTGACCTAAATGTATTTCTTGCTTATGTCTTTGCTAACTATCAGTGATAATAAGCGCCAATGACAAGTGTATCAGGTGCTCATTGATGGCCAACGTCAAGGGTCAGGCAGTCGGGGATATTAGACTTTTATCATGATGTTAGAACTCTTAGCTAACCAGTGGAAGGGGGGCCTCTCTCTGGAGCAATCTGAAGCCGATACCCTTGCACATATTGCGCTCCGGTTTCGGAGTATCGTTCAAGACCAGTCGAGTGCATGCTCAGGAAGTATAGTATAGTCAGTGACGACACGGTTCCCAATGGAGCTTCCAGTTCCAACAGCTGTAACCTAAAGGATCCGAGTGTAGAGTATCTCACAAACTGCCAGAGCGGTCAGGAGGGGCCAAACAGCCGTCGGTTCAAGAGGAGTTATTTTCATCTCTCCCCCCCCCCCCCCTCTCTCTCTCTCTTAACCCCAACCCAAATCACTCCACAGTCCTCTCTCTGTTGCTGTTTTCTCCTGTCCTTAAGCTTATTGGTTCTGCACCCCCCACCCCCCTCTCTCTCTCTTGTGTGATTGATGTGTCTTCCTCCGGGTCTGTGGAATTCCATTGAGGAACTCTTAGGATTCTTGGAATTCCAGACCGGAGTGCATGTGTGGGTTAGGAAGAGGGAGTGGGTGGCTCAGACGCCCCTGTGTTCCTGTCATCCTGCGCTCATTATCAGCCAGGCGGAGGCCATCGCCTGCCTCGCCTCGTGCACGCAGAACGTTTCGCCCCAGATTTACCCAGCGTTCTTCTTCTTCCAGCTGATTTATGCTCCGCCGTACAGCTGAGCTGTGACACGTGCCGCAAATTCCTGATCACTGTGCGAACGAAGCATTGTGTGAGCTTGTAGATCTGCTATTTCAGGCATGCTACACCGCCGTGCGACAAAATATGAATCGTGGCTTTCCCAACCAGCCTCCATATCGGTACCGAATCGGGCTGGCAGCAGGCAGCCGTCCTGGCAGCATACTCTTATCTTCTAATGGCATGCTGCTGCAACTTGCGGCTAACTTATGCACTGTTGCATATTAATGCTGGGTGGGGCAGAGTTGTATACCGTTGTCTTTTTCAGTTGAATTCCTCTGATTTGTTGTAGTCCTCTCCTCTGCAAGTGGTCATTGTGCATGTTGTGATGAAACCCTATCATTTTGCTTTCCTTGGTGACAGTCATTGCAGAAAGGACTAGGAGTGTTTTCGATGCAGATATCGCTTCCTGTGGCCTCTCACTCATGGCATTTATTTCACTACATACTTCGGCTCATGTGCTGCAAATCACCAGGAATAATATGTACTGCTGCTTTTAATTAACCCTTCGCTGCCTGCGACAGTAAAAAACATTTGATGCTGAGCTCAGCAAGAACAATGGGAGCGTGTGTATTTGAGTTATGCAAGATAATCTAGAATAACTACTAGTGTAAAACCTGCACGATATTCATGCACCATGATTCCCACTCAGCCTTTCAATATTTGATCTTGTATAATTCACACTTTGATGCAAGTCAAACAATACAGCTCATTATTGTTGCAACTATCCATAATGTTCCTGTTGCTCCAACCCTCCCACCCCACCATTTCTCTTATTTCCATTCCACATATCTCTCTCTCTCTGCTACATGCACAACATGTAGGACAAAATATGCTCTAGATCACACACACACACACACACACACACACACACACACACACACACACACACACACACACACACACACACACACACACTCAGTCACTCAGCAGGTTTTCTAGTACTCAGTTCATCTCTGCAGGAAAGCTGAGCATCAAAATCCCAACAATTTAGACTGATCGTGCCCTTGCTCTGGCTCAGTTTTATTTGCATGCATGCCTGATGCAGTGTCACACACTAGTAGTAGCATGTCAATACCTGACTGTGTTACCTCCAATTGCAGCACTTTGCATACAGACTACAGAGCTCCATTCTTTAGATTCTAAGCCAAGACACTTGCACACTACGGCTGCGTGTGCAGCATCCATGAATATTAAAGTGGATTGGAAGTGCTTCAGGGATTTGCAGTTGTCAGGTCACGCACGGCGGTTTGCACGGGGTCTCGGGAGATAAAAGCTCTGTCCTTTTCATACGGAGCGTGCCGCATCTTGTTGTCCCATCATCCGGATACACGGATGTTGTAAAAGGTTGCAGACTCCATACTGCAAGCCTGTGGTGCATGCGGTGCATGCGCAGACCTAAAAAACAATGATGCAATCATGCATGCGCAGTCATATGTAAAAGTGATGCAAGCCTGCGGTGCATGCACAGCCATACTGTAGGTAAAGTTATGCAAGCAAAGCCTGCGGTGCATTGCACAGCCATAGGTAAAGTAATGCAAGCAAAGCATGCAGTGCATTGCACAGCTGCATGTAAAGTCACGCAAGCCTGCGGTGCATTGTACAGCCATTAGGTAGGCATGCGTGCATGCAGTGCGTGGATTATGTTCAGCCACAGATGTAAGGCACGGTAATTGTATTTGTATATAGCACATTTCAACAACAAGGAGGCAATTTAATGGGCTTTACACAACATCAAGCAAATGAAATGCAATCATAAAATGATAAATAAGCCTGTGGTGCATTATGCAGCCACACAGTATGTACAGTCAGTGATGGTGGTACTGATACTTGATCACCAGTCCAGACAACATTAAGGCCATGTGTGAATAGAACCGCTGTGGTAATGTCATGGGGGAAAACGTTTTCACGGTCACGTCTTGCGGAAGATGCACATTATTTGCAACCCATGGATTGTGCCATGTTTGGTTGAAAGTTCTAATGTTGTTGTTTTTTTGTTATGCACTTACCGTATTAGAAGAGTGTCGTTTTTCAGTTACTATTGTTGTCTGTGTAAATGCACGTGGGAGGGGCTCTCAGTGACATTGTAGTGCAACAACACAAAGCTGCTTTGGAAAGTAGAGAGACTGGGAGGCTGGGAGCATGAGGCCCACCGGCTGGAGGGCTGCATAGCAGAGCACAGAGTGGCGGCACACCCTGCACTGTTTCACCCAAACCAGGACACGGCAACCACACTCGTGCGTGCGTGCATGCGAGTGAAAGAGATGGCCATGGCATGCAAAGTGGGCCTTTAAGGGCAGGTGATCATACTGTATCTGAGTGACGCACAAACAAACTTACGGGTGCAAATGTATCAGTACTGCTTTTGTAATATAATGTAAAACAGATTTGAGTCTTTCCAGACAGTGGTAACGTTTCATTCCAAACAGAGATAAGATAACCTTTAGCTCAACTGTTATTATTTATAGCAGCAGGGGTATGACTAGGGCTTTGACGATTAATTTTCACACAAATAAATGCCATTAACGTGTTTTTGCCTGGCGTTATTGTGCATTGGAACATATGAATAATAATAATTGTAATTTCTCTTTGGCTTTTAGGCTTCGGAAAAGATGCAATGGTCAGATACGACAAATAACTTAGATAAACTAATAACTTTATATATGAGTAGTGGAAATGAAAATCCAACATGGAAATGGTTATGATGAAGATTGTTCAAAAATAATTGTGATTATCTCTCTCTCTCTTCCGTTGGTCGTCCTGCTGCTACGGTTCAGAGGAACAGGGCTGCATACTAGGGGTGTAACGATACATTGTAACAGTGATACGATACGCATCACGATACATGGTTGACGATATTGGTTCAATATGGCGCTAAGATTCAATGATTTGAAAATCATTGAAATCAAGGAAAGGAAAGATTTATTATTATGGATATACATAAGTAAGCACAGTGAGGGATTCACTGGCAAATAGTAGGACATTGTTTTTGAACACCCACGCCTTGACATGAACACAGAGAATAGAATAGAATACACACATTTATCGAGACCCAAGTGTAGTGATATGGAAATGTAATTAAACCCCTATTTTTCTTTTTGAGTGGTGCAATTACACTCCAAGGAACAGCAATGTCCGTGTTCACCTATGTGTTCACCTATGTGTCTATGTGTTGGTTAATGAGCACCAGTATATGACTATTAGTACCAGTAGGGGCGCTGTTTGCCAGAAACAGAGAAAGGAATAGAGCTGCACTGTTGCCTGCTAATGAGAGAGAGAGAGAGAGAGAGGTGGGGGAGTTGCACCACTCAGTTCACACGGGTGTGATTTTTCTTAAAGTTGATAAATACAATGCACAAATACTTAGTATTGATATCATAAAATTGATTATTTACATTCCAAAACGATTCGATTGCGATTATTTACATTGCAAAACGATACAAAGTCAAGCGATACGATATTTTCTGTTTACATATCAATATACTTCGATTTAACCTATACACACCTTATACTGTCGTTTAAGCACGGCTAGAATGCTGTTTAAACAAATCAGATTGCTTGCTTGAAACGACCTGTTGTATAATGCAGAATAATATCAGCCTAATATCTGATATAGAGACATCTGTGGTTGTTAATTTGACCGTTATGCAAAATGTTGGAGTGTCATGTTGGGTGTAATTTAGCCTGGCTCGGGGAGTACTCGGGAGCACTCCCTTATCAGACCCAGCTACTGGACGGCCTGGTACACTCAGATGTGTGCCAGACTCAGTCGTACACCCATTTTGGGCGGGAACCTCTTTTGGTGTTGGCATCATGTTATGCTTTAGCTATTGAAAAATAGCAGATCTACAAGCTCATACGAGCTTGTAGGTCTGCTAACGACTGACATAGAAACATAGCTTTTTCAGAAAACTGTCAGGATGTACAAGACATTTTTAGATTCTGATCTCAGGTCAAAATGGGTTAAAAATAAATAAAATCTATATTTCGATACAGTTACTATATCGTTAGTTACACCCGACTGCATACATAACGTATGAGCAGCACATATGTTTGCTGTAACGAGCTCCAACCAGGCTGGGACCACTCACTGAAGAGTAAGCCAGTCTGGGGAGGTTTGAGCCAGAGGCTGCGTTGAGACAAGGCAAACAGTCACACGCCCTCACACGAATGCGCGTGCACAGAAGTGCACATATAACAGTCTCTGTAGGTCACACCCAGCAATGCAACACCTGGGTTAACAACACAGTGTACCGGTATCTCCTTCAGATGGAGCAACCACGCCTGTCCTCCTGGACTGACGGATATATTCTTCTTATATGCTGCGTTCACACACGGGCAGATGCAAAGATACAGTTCATTGTCAATGGAAGCCAGCGACATGAAGATACAAAGGTCCATGCGACGTTTGTAGCTAGCTGCTGCAAAAGCTACAAAGATACAAATTGAAGCTCAGCCTAGTTTAACTTCCAGATGCAAAGCTACAAAGCTACAACTGTCTGTAGCTGCAATTACACACGTCACTACGGAGTACGGACGCACGCTGGATGGCGTCCACGACCGTGTGAGCAACAGATATACAAAGTAACAAATATCCTGTGATCCTTTGCATCTGCCTCGTGTGAATGCAGCATTACTGTGACAATGCTTGTTTGGTCCAATGAAGCATTTGTTCCCAAACCTTTTCATGTCAAGGACCCCCAAATTGACATTTATTAGCCTGCGCATGCCCATTTGAAGAGATATGCCAGGGATATGCCATTCGTTCCATTTGTACACTCTCAGAGTTGCAGAGCCATAAGGGTCCATTTGGTTCCAAACTATCATTTAGCTGGGGACCCCCTGTAACTCCCTCAAGGACCCCTGGGGGTCCCCGGACCCCACTTTGGGAAGCACTGCAATAAAGTATCTGCACTTACTGCATCCAACCGTGCTGTTAAGACCAGAGTGCATTCAGAACTAGATGAGCCACAGCAGATTGTTCTGCTTTATGTGCTGTAGCGCCACGGCCACAGCATTTGCAACTTGAAAATCTGTTATTTTCAGTGCACTGACTCACATTATCCAGCACTCGACCTGATGTGCCAGAAATTGTAGATGTGTTAAGATGCTACTAATTGGCCGGGGTCCAGCACACTTGTTAAGCTTTTTATTTTATTTTTTATTTATGTTTTGCTCTGATGCTGCAGCACCTTGGGCTAATGATGTCCTAGAATATAATGGAGCTTAAAGTTGCTACTTGTACCTGCTGTGCACGGTGCAATAGATGGACTGTGCTGACATTACAGTGGTTTTGCCGTTTGTTATCCTGAGGCAGAAGTAGTTGGTACCATACCCATAGCGTACGGTGGTTGTTGAGAGAAATGTGTGCCCCCTGTGAGCATCAGTCTCAAATGAGTGGGATTATTTGGATTCATGGCAGTTCTTAGCTTTGTGCAGAGCCAGCAGGTCATTCGAGTAATTTGAATTTCTCTCTCTCTGTCTTGAGACATTTGTTACACAGTAAAAGGAGCAAAACCTAATCGTCCCTACGGTAGAAAATTGCGTGAATAACACTGGATTACAAGTGTATACAACTGATTCAAATCTTGTCCAACAGTGTTTGTAGTGGCCAACAGTGTTTGCAGTGACATGGGTAGTTATAGTTAACTCACCCGCTTTGAATGTAATAAGCGATACTCACCAATATGTTCCTTATTAAACCATGCAATGGATCAATATGGACATTTCCTACACGGCCTACCGCGAGTAGGCGACTAGGAAACGCGGAAGTGAAATTACTGCCGTCAAAGTGAAAACAACGTGAAACTGCACTATACAACAACTTTGCTATGTTCAATGACATGGGCCGGCTAAGGGCCGATTCATACTCCTATTTTAGAGACGAATAAAAGTCGGCTCTGCGCTGTAGAGCCTACAATGTGACGTCATTTGAGTTTCAGGGGGGGTGGGTACCGTCCTAAAGTCGGCTCTTCGGTGCTACTGAAAATGTCTGACGAGCCGAAATCATTTTGGCACTACAGCCCCGAAACAGCGGTAAAATAGGAGTATAAATCGGCCCTTAGACTGAGGTAGGGTTAGAGTTAGTAAAAGGGTTATTAGTCGGACAACGCGACCAACGCGACGTCGGACAATGACCGCTGCTGAGATCTTGGTAGGTCGATAGATGGCTACTGAGATGGCTCTGATACTGATTAACCCATTCTGACCTGAGATCAGATTCACACGAGGTTTCCGCCGGACACACACTGGTCTGATGAACCCATTCTGACCTGAGATCAGATTCTAAAAATATCAGTCGTTCTTCGATTAAAAAAAAAATAGCAGACCTACAAGCTCATATCGCGCCACTCGGTGGCGCGATATGAGCTTGTAGATCTGCTATTTTTAAATAGCTAAAGCATAACATGATGCTGACACCAAAATGGGTGCCCGGTCAGAATGGGTTAAGCGTGATGTCTCATTCAGTGCACTGATGGCATTGGAAGCCTGGGATGCAAGGTGTAGGCCTATTCACTGTACTCCAGTGACTCTAATCTTTCTGCCTGTGTCTTCTTCTGTCAGGTAAGAAGACCCGGAAACTCAAGCTGTTCAAGGAGGCCTTTGAACAGCCTCCTCCTGCAGCAACGTAAGATTGATGTTTTACCATTATGAATAGTCATGAATACATTTAAATACTGTATATCCCAATGATGATATTTGGCTTCTTTATTGTTGGATATGGCGTTGCCATTTACACGGCCCCTCATAAATGGAATACTCAATTAAGCAATATCACACAAGAGGGTGTTCTTTATGCGGGCGAGTTCCTGCAGCATCGCAGGCGTGCATTAATGACCATAAAGAACACCCTCTTGTGTAATATTGCTTAATTGAGTAAACTTTACTCAGTAAAGAACACCCTCAAACTCAAAGTTAAAACTAAGATATTCGCTAAAAAAACCATATTGTTTTGATGACAGATGTAGCCACTACGACCACAAATGTCCCAAGAAACCCGCTAGCCTAGCAAGTAGCAACCCAGTCTGCTGCGCTCTGGGAGAACAGAGCAGCTGATTTCTGTGGTTAATCTGACCGTTATGCAAAATGTTGGAGTGTCATGTTAGGTGTCATTTAGCCTGGCTCGGGGAGTACTCGGGAGCACTCACTTATCAGACCCAGCTACTGGACGGCCTGGTACACTCAGATGTGTGCCACTCAGTCGTACACTGAAAATTACAGTAGATCAGGCTATTTCGGTGCACGACACCCGGTGCACAACCAATTATACTATAAATCACCCTTAATCCCTAGGCTTACAGCGTGAAATGAGTTGGGAAGAAATTGTTATATGTTGTATTTGCTTTGCCAAAACAGATACCATAACAAATCAGGTTTAGATGTTTTTAGGTGACGATATCATCTTTGTTGCAGCCCTCCCAGAGATTTGGATTCAAAAGCGTGTGTCACCATCGGGGATAAGGTATGTGCTTTGTAGCTCATTTATGAATATTACTGATATTACTGACTACTTCATGTAGTTGCTCACGTTTGTACCTAACTGAGGATTTTCCGTTTACTTTTAAATTATCGTGCACTTTTACTCAATCATTCAGGGTTTTTAAAAATAATAATTGATTGAGTACTATAGCCCTACTAGACCCCAGGAAATTACATCTTTCCACAAAAGATCACGGGATCTATTAAATGTGAAGGGGGATGTGACAAGACTATTTAGACTATGACACTTATGGCAAGAAATATTCAAGAAATCGCTGTAAAATGTGCAAAAAGTCATGTTTAGCCTTGTCAAAAATAGCTAAAATCATTACAAATATTTTACTTTCTCTATTAACAACCTAAAACATGAACCTTGGTTGAAACCCCCCCCCCCCCCAAAGTTGTCCTTTAATTTGTTCTCTCTGCAAAGCGGTTGGCTCAATAAAAAGGACTCGTAGCTGTAAAGAACACCCCAGTGAGCATTACCGCTGAATTGAACACTTCTGATTGTAGGCAGACTGGAATGCCTTTTATTGACCATTAGGCAGTAAAAATATTTATTTTATAAACTAATAACTAACTATATAACTGGAATTTTCCATTGGCTAAGATTACTTTTTCACCCTTACCTGATGTCAAAGTTACCCTTTCTTTCCTCTTTATTTGTTTTGTTCCCGTGATTAATGCATGAAGAGTCCTTCATCTTTCCCCATTTAGGCCATTATAGAGCAGTGGTTTTCAAACAGTGGAACGGGGACCACCAGTGGTCCCTCCAGGTGGTCCCCAGCTAAATGATGGAGAGTTGGTAACCAAATGGACCCTTATAGATCTTTAACTCTTTAGAGTGTAAAATTTTACACTTTAATTGTACATTTTACACTCTCAATTACATTATTGTTAAACATCTGCATTACTTAATGTAAAAGAAGTCTACACAATTGGAGAATGTAGGAGAATTGTTATTTTGATCGTTTGCCTGTTATCTTTCCTATGCCAGTGGTTTGATACCACATCAATACAGCATGGAATTGTGGACACACTTTTTGGGTCTGAGAGGCTAAATCTCATCAAATGGTGGTCCGTGGCTCGAATGCCAAATAAATAATGGACCTTGATACTGTTACAGAGGACAGATGAGTTCTGTTGCTGAGTGAGTTCTCAAAGTTCAAAGCCATGTGGCCACTCTCGTAGTAGCTGTTCAAACAACAGAGATACGGCCGTCCTCACGGTTACTTGAATACTGTACTTAAGCACAATGTTGTATTTGCACTTTACTTGAGTATTTCCAATTTCCATTTCCAATACTTTTACTTTTACCCCACTACATCCATCCATCCATCTTCAACCGCTTATCTGTAGTCGGGTCGCATGGGGCAACAGCTCCAGACTGCTCCAGACTTCCCTCTCCAGAGCAACATTAGTGACTTCCTCCTGGGGGATCCCTTGGAACGTCTCTGAATCCCACTACATCTCGGATCCATATATTGTACTTTTACTCCACTACTTTTTTTTTGAAAATGTGTTTTTCTTTTCTCTTATATTCCAATATATATTATATTTCTCTGTCTCTGTCTGTCTGTCTCTCTCTCTCTCTGTGTGTGCGGAGCAGAACTTTGTGGTGAAGGCAGATGATCTGGAGCAGATCAGCGAGCTGGGCAGAGGGGCGTACGGGGTGGTGGACCAGATGAGGCACGTGCCTAGCGGGGTGATCATGGCCGTCAAGGTGAGTGAGAGGAGCTAGGCAGAGGGACATGGAGCTGGGCAGAGGGGTGTACAGGGTGGGCAGAGGGTAGAGCTGGGCAGAGGGACATGGAGCTGGGCAGAGGGGTGTACAGGGTGGGCAGAGGGACATGGAGCTGGGCAGAGGGACACGGAGCTGGGCAGAGGGGTGTACAGGGTGGGCAGAGGGTAGAGCTGGGCAGAGGGACATGGAGCTGGGCAGAGGGGCGTACAGGGTGGGCAGAGGGTAGAGCTGGGCAGAGGGACATGGAGCTGGGCAGAGGGGTGTACAGGGTGGGCAGAGGGACATGGAGCTGGGCAGAGGGACACGGAGCTGGGCAGAGGGGTGTACAGGGTGGGCAGAGGGTAGAGCTGGGCAGAGGGACATGGAGCTGGGCAGAGGGGCGTACAGGTTGGGCAGAGGGTAGAGCTGGGCAGAGGGACATGGAGCTGGGCAGAGGGGCGTACAGGGTGGGCAGAGGGTAGAGCTGGGCAGAGGGACATGGAGCTGGGCAGAGGGGTGTACAGGGTGGGCAGAGGGTAGAGCTGGGCAGAGGGACATGGAGCTGGGCAGAGGGGTGTACAGGGTGGGCAGAGGGTAGAGCTGGGCAGAGGGACATGGAGCTGGGCAGAGGGGCGTACAGGTTGGGCAGAGGGTAGAGCTGGGCAGAGGGACATGGAGCTGGGCAGAGGGGCGTACAGGGTGGGCAGAGGGTAGAGCTGGGCAGAGGGACATGGAGCTGGGCAGAGGGGCGTACAGGTTGGGCAGAGGGTAGAGCTGGGCAGAGGGGCGTATAGAGGTGGGCAGAGGGGCGTTATCTATAAACAATGACCACTCAGCCATACATTATCCCTTACTTATAACTAAGAATATTCCCTAAAAAATTATCTTAATTTTTTTAATGACTAATGCCCAGTAGGTAGGTAGGTACGTAGGTGGTGTGTAGCTCTGCGCCATGACACCGATGTGTTTGTCCTCTCCCTTCCAGCGGATCCGGGCCACGGTGAACACTCAGGAGCAAAAGAGGCTGCTGATGGATCTGGACATCTCCATGAGGACGGTGGATTGCTTCTACACGGTCACATTCTACGGAGCGCTGTTCCGAGAGGTACCATACCACTACAGCAGTGGTTCTCAAACTATTTCACACATTTATTATTATATTATGGACCCCCATAAGTGAAGATGTTTATGGCAGTGATTTTCAACCATTTTAATTTCAAGGACCCCCGGTTTGACATGCATTGGGCCCCATTTAATGTCATTTCGATCTCTGGCACCCCAATTTCAAATCACTGCTAATTTGACTTAGAGTGTGTAACAGGTCTATTTGTACACTCTCTGAGTTACAGACCCACAAGGGTATATTTGGTTCCCTAACTATCTCTAATTTAGCTATAGGGACCCCCCAATGCACTACAGAACCTGATCAGTCACACTTGTCTTAAAGGCGTAGTGAAATGAAAAAGACGCTCTGATTGGTTCAGAAACTTCAGACCGGTGTTTCATGTTGAAACCGTCTGAAACTTCAAAATAAATTGATCACCATTTCCGTTTCCCTACACCTTTAACGTTGTCTCTAGTGGTGGGTGGTGATAGTCAAGTCAAAACACTTCATGTGAACACGACAAGGAAGGCAAAGTACAAGGGTTTTTTATTCAAAAGAAGACAAGCTTGTAGATTGGCTACTTTTCAGAATGCTGGCTGGAGCTGGGGTGGTGGGTAGGCTGGCAGGCAAACAGACAGACAAACTGAAGCAGAGGGAGAAAAAAAACAAAGTAAAAAAACACTGGAACAAAGTAGAGCAAAAACACTAGGAATAATTGGCTAGAAAAACACTAAGAAGCACTAGGAAACAGCTAGAAGCATTACCGCACAGAGGACTGTGGGACGATCTGGCAGCGTGCGGCGAGAACCAGGGCTTTTATGGAGTGGTGGTGATGAGAAGATGGCAGGCAGGTGAGTGAGATGAGATGATCAGAGCCAGGTGTGCCAATCTGAAAAGCCAGGAACCAAGCCTACGCGCACACACACAGACAGACAGACTAACACATATAGGGCGACGAAGGGCGTGTTCGGAAATGGCGCACTGAGCGCACTGTGCAATGCAAACTAATAGGCGAGTGCGCTCCCGGTGTGCATTTCCGAACGCGCCCATAGACACACACACAGGACACTGGCAGGGGCCAGGCAGGGGGAGGCAGTTTACTGGTTGCCTTTCTGTGTAACAAACACAAGTTCGATCCAGAATACTCCCAAAGAAGATAGACCCAATCATAGCATTGTAGTGAATGATGAAAACCTAATTAAAAGATTTCTCAAGATTTTGCGGATGTGGTTGACTTCCTCCCAAAAGTGTGACAGTCACTCCACAGGATATCCCCCGCTGTGAGTCACGTTGGAAAGAACTGTAGCTTCCTGTTAAGTTTGATCGCTCTGTCAAGAAGAGTGTGCCCTTTGTTGGCATCATGTTTCCAGATTCCACTTCCCCAAGGGCCAAAACACTAACCTGTCCCCCCCCCCCCCCCCCCTCGCCTAGTTCTAGACTACGTCTGTCTGTAACCATGGTAACGCCCCACCTGTCTCTGATTGCCCCCCTCCTACTAGTAGTAGTACTACTAGAAGTACAAACTCACAATTCAACATTTTGGTTTTAAGATGTTGATATTCATTTTGTATTCATCCTTAGGACCCCAAAGCACACCTTGGAAAACATGAGTGTCTATTTCAAACAAAGTGGGTTTTTTTTACTGGGGGGGTCATATTTTGACAGGAGGAATTGCCTGTCATCATTTGACCCCCCCTGTATTAGGATACATTAGGATGTTGATATTCATTCATCAGCCAACACTCCCCAGTGACAGGTAGTACCCCCCCCCCCCCCCCCAGAGAGGACGTATAGGGCCTTAGTCCTACTCCTCCTCCCAGCCAACACTCCCCACTGACAGGTAGTAGTACTACTACTAGTAAGAAGTATTAGGCACCCACGGGGCGGAGCACATTATCAGCCTCAAATACAAATTCCAAACCAACTCATGCAGCCAGCTCGCTAGCATAATGGTCGAATCTCTAGACTGCCTGGGGTTGCCGCAACTATTTTTCCACCAACCGCAGATTAGATTAGAGTATAGTTTTAGACCACGACGGAGGGGCACCGTCTCTAGCGAACTTGAGCCATGGGAGACACCACAGAGTTGCCGTGTCGATCGTTAGTCGCTAGAGACGACTCAGCCCTGTTCGAGTTGCAACACGATATGGACAGACTAGTGTCCCCCCCCCAAGGCAATGCCAACACAGAGTAATATTTATTTCCCACCACGGAGTAACATCAACCCCCCCCCCCCCCTCTGCCTGTCGACAGGGTGACGTGTGGATTTGTATGGAGCTCATGGACACCTCGCTGGACAAGTTCTACAAGCAGGTGATTGAGAAGGGGATGACCATCCCAGAGGACATCATGGGCAAAATGACCGTCTCTGTAAGTATGTGTGTGTGTGTGTGTGTGTGTGTGTGCGTGCGTGCCTGTCTGTGTGTCACGAAATGGAACCACCTTGGAAATGTCTCTGCACAACCAGGAAATGCCAGACAAAGTGAAAGGGAAACTTGTGTCAAAAAATTTGGATGGTAGCTAAACTTAATTTCTCTCCCCTCCCCCGCCCCCAGTGAATCTCTTAGTTAGAAGGCCGTGTTCTCATGAAGCACCTTTGCACTTACAGGTGAAGTAGTAGATGGGAGAGGTAGACCCTCACCACAATTGGACATTCCCACAAGCGGCCAACCTGTACTAAAACTGTGTAGTGCGACAGATGAATTGTGATTTGTGTGAATTAATTTGTTCCCTAATTAATTATCGCTACCCACCCAAATCCCTATATACTTTAGTGTGGACAAAATGTCGTTATCGGGGCGCCCACTGGCCAAGTGGTCCAGGCGCATAGCTTTGGCCCGACAAAGCCTATACGTGTGTTGCGTGTTCGAGTCCCGTTCATGACGACCTTTGCTGCATGTCTCTCCCCTTCTCTCTCTCCCTCTTTCCTGTCCGTCTTCACTTGATACTATCAATAAAGGTAGTGATATACTTGTGCAGCCGCCGCGTGAACACGTTATATAACGTTATGTAATGACCTGTGCCCAATCTCACCAGCCTCTCAACTCTCTCTGCTGTCTTACAGATAGTAAAGGCTCTGGAGCACCTGCACAGCAATCTGCAAGTCATACACAGAGGTAAGAGCAGGGCTGGATCCTAACTGACTATCAGATTTCCCCCACCGCCCCAAAAAATGACCATATCCGGCTCAAATTACATTCGGACAATGTGTGATTAAATTATACTTACATCTTGGCTGTCTTATACCTATGGCAGTGGTTTTAAACCATTTTCATATCCAGTTCGGTAGCCTCTCAGACCCAAGGCTACAGAATATTCTGTTGTCGTTGGGCCACAATGGGCCGTATTATCCATGCCGTATTGATGTTGTACCATTAGGAGAGATACAGTAACAGGCAAACGTTGATCAAATTCTTCTACATTCTCCCAAATTTGTAGACTTCTTGTAAATGAAAGGACCACTTCACCACTTTTCAACCTACATTCATATAATTGGTCCTCACTAATGTTATAAAAATAAAATGCCACATTTCTTTCCTACTCGGTCTGTGTGTCATAGGAGGGCTGTGGGCGGGTCAGAAACCAGTGACATCATCGATGGGGAATCCAAGCTAATAGAAACGGCAGGCTTTCTATTCCTGAAAAGTTGCAATGTGATAATGGAAGCCATCGTTCTCACAATAATAAAACCCTAAATATTTTTGTAAAAACAAAATCGTATTTAACAAAAATCTGCCTAACGATCGCGGTCTGAAAAGGTTGAGAACCTCTGTGCTAGAAGATGGATACATAAAGTGTGTAAAGCGTCACCAGCTCTTCACCTGGACTGAGGAGACAGACTCCCGGGTACTTCATTCATTCACGTGTTTCTGTTGCTGGGCTAAAGTTCAGTTGCTCGGTTAAAGTCTTCTGTCTAAAACCACAGCAGTGGTCCCACCACCACAATAACCACAGTATGGCTTTTGCTGTATCCAAGGCCCGTGTAGGCATTGAGGAAGATTATATGTCACTAAAATAAAGTGCCACAACTGGGCCTTAACGATAGCCACTATCACAGTACTACCGTTGCTGAAGCGTGTTTCAGGGGCTGTGTAAGACAGAAGTACCCCCTCCCCCCCAGAACTGCCCTCCCCCTTGGGGTGGAAGACAAAGATGGTCTGTTTTGAGGTACTTAAAAAATCACACCTGTGTAAACCGAGTGGTGAACTCCCCTCTCTCTCTCCCCCCCCTCCTCTCTCTCTCTCTCTCTCATTAGCAGGCAACAGTGCAGCACTGTCTCTCTCTCTCTGTTTCTGGCACAACAGCGCCCCTACTGGTACTCATACTGGTGCTCATTAACCAACACATATAGGTGAACAACACATAGGTGGACACAGACATTGCTGTTCCTTGGAGTGGTTGCACCACTCAAAAAACATGCTGTTTGGGAACCACTGTAACCGTGCTCCTAGCCTGGCGAGTGGTGACTATGGAGTCTGGTGAAGGCACAGCCGCACAATGGTCTCCTAATATTGGTTGTGCAATTCAGCAGTCCACATTGCTGACATCTTTCCCTCTGCGTCTCTCTCTCTCTCTCTCTCTCTCTCTCTCTCTCTCTCTCTCTCCATGCATGGCCCTCCTCCAGACGTGAAGCCCTCCAACGTTCTCATCAACACACAGGGCCAGGTCAAGATGTGTGACTTTGGCATCAGTGGTTATCTGGTGGACTCTGTGGCCAAGACCATGGACGCCGGCTGCAAGCCCTACATGGCGGTAAGCACCGTGGTGGGACAGGCTGCATGGAAGTTTTGTTTGTTTCTTGTAAGCAGAAAACGATTCTTCCATTTTTCAAAAATAGCAGACCTACAAGCTTGTAGATCTGCTATTTTTCAATAGCTAAAGCATAACATGATGCTGACACCAAAAGGGGTTCCCGCCCAAAATGGGTTAAGTAGAAAACGATACAAAAGAATGAAAGAAAAAGAAATATTGTAGCATTCATCACCTGCATTAAGTAACATTTGAAATTTGACAAGTGATGATGCTATTGTGCAGCTATGAAGACATGTGTAAACACCACCGACAACGCTAGCTTTGAGCAACGTTTCTGATGATGATTTTCACAATAAAATAAAACTTTGACAATTTTGACCCGAAATGGCGACGCCAGGTTGAACGTGGTCAAACTGGGCAGAACGATCACATGAATTTAATTTGGATAGAAAAAAAAATCAAGTTGGCAGCCCCCACTTGAAAACTTGTTTTTTAGGCACAGAATCCGTGTATATAAACGTGGTTCCTGGCTTCAATGTAGGACAGACAGGTGGGTTCCATCCATCTCATCATTAGCCGATGCACACTCGATGACCCCCTGTTAACATTTTAACTGCCGTAACAACCAATGAGGAGTGTGGCTCCACACTGGCTGAGAGCATTTTTAGGGGCTTGGCGGTGCTCCATGGGAATCGTGTTGATTTTGAAAGCAAAATTTGATTTAGTTTTAGTCATAGTCTTTGAATAAAAAGTAATTTAGTTTTAGTCATGTTTTAGTGTTCGTCTAGTTTTTCGTCGACTAAATACAATACGTTTTTAGTCGACTAAATCTACAGTTGATTTAGTTGACAAAAATGTGTTTTGGCGAGACTTGATGGCGTCATAATGCCTGATTTTACACGTTGGTGCATTCTGAAAATAGACAATCTACAAGCTCACAACTGCGACACGTTGTGTGCTTGTAGATCTGCTTTTTTCAAAATGCAACCACGCATAAAATGACTTGTCTTTTAGTGGTTCTCTCTTCTCCATTAGTCCCTCCCTTTTTTTTGTCTAGTTTTTATTTGTTGACAAAATTGTTAATAGTCCAGCAGCCGACTTTTGTTTAATGTGGGAAATTTGGTATATAGTCTTTTTTTATTGGCCTAAAATATTGTCTATATACATACATTCATGAATCCACTTGCTGACCGGCTGTCGGTATTGAGTAATTTGTTTTATAGGGGTTTATAAGTGATCCTACCATTAACATCCTACATATAAGGCAAGATTTTATTAAGCTTTATATAGCATCTGACATGTCAAACTAGGGGGTTTTCATGATTCTGAATCCATTCCAAGCATTAGTTTTGCACAAAAAACATTCCTTGGGCTAAAAACGGCCATAGACACCCAAATGTGCCCAAAATGTTCTGACCTCATCACATTTGTGATGACGGCTATGGCCAGGTGTGCCCGTTGACTCAGACAACCGACCCCTGTGTGTGTGTGTGTGTGTGACATCATCGGTGTGTCCTCTGTCCCGTCAGCCGGAGAGGATCAACCCGGAGACGAACCAGAAAGGCTACAATGTCAAGTCTGACATCTGGAGCTTAGGAATCACATTGGTGAGTCTGTCTGTCGTCTTTTGCTGTGGTTATTGCTTTTATTATGTTTTGAAATGTGTGTCTGTGTTAACGTAATTTTGTTATTTTTCTTTTTTAGAACACACAGGGGGTCATACCCGTTGTTTATTACCATCTTTTTGTTTTCTCCCCTGGCTGGCTGCATTCATTGCTGCAAAAAATAACCTCACAATAATAGCAAAGGTTGACCGGCTTCGTAACGGAAGGGAAAGGCCAGCTGTCTGGAAGCCATGGCTTAAGAAAGACAAAATGGTGTCTAGACATTTTTATTATGAGTTGTGAAATCTTCACAGCTCGCTTGTTTGCACATTTCCAGCTCACACTGGACGCGATTCAGCAGAACCGTGTTAATTCGTCCAACCACTTCCAATGTCTCCTTAATCGGACTGGCCATCGTAGGTATAGAGTAGACACTCTATTGTCTATTAGAGGCTCAAAAGCGTTTGAATATAAAACGACTTAGTATCCGAGGCTTTGAATTATAGCTTCCTTTTTAAAGCTTCCGCGGGTACGCACGCAGTTAAATCCTCATTATTCATGAGAGTGTAAAAATGGGGTTAAACTATCGGATGTATTAGTAGTAACCTCTGTGTTGCGTGGTTCCGTGGTTGCAATCAGAACTGCAGCCTCACTCCCAATCTTCCGCCGCCCGTAGTCTGAAAACCCACCTCTTCAGACTCCACCTTAGCCCGTAGCACTTGCCGCAGCACTTGCACTAGCCTCGACGACCTTACAGTCGTATTAGACAATAGCACTTTATAGTGTATACGCATAGCTTCACTGTACAATTGTTCCTCCTCAGATCGAGCTGGCGATCCTTCGCTTCCCCTACGACTCGTGGGGCACGCCCTTCCAGCAGCTCAAGCAGGTTGTGGAGGAGCCGTCGCCACAGCTCCCCGCCGACCGCTTCTCCCCGGAGTTTGTGGACTTCACCTCCCAGTGGTACAGTACATGACCTTATCATCTTTTCTTGTTCTTTTCCCCCTTTTTTTTCAAGGTTCTTTATTCTGTCCGGGTAGCTCAGACTATAGAGCTCTCGCCTTAAGTTTGGACCACAAGTTCATGGGTTTGATCCCGGGCACTGGCAACTCAGCGGATGAGTAGCACGGCTTGGGTCCAGCAAGTCGTGCGGGAAGTAGTGCTCCACCTCAGAAATCCATCTCCCAGGGATTTTGCGCATCATTTCTGGGACAGACTCCCGTGTGTTACCTGCTGATACTGATGATAAGCCACTCCTGACCTACTTACTTTATTGTAATGTCACGTACAGGACCGGTACGTGAGAGTAAAAAGTACTCCTCAAACTTTGCAACAGCATAGTAACAGTGATAAACAACAACAATATAATTGGGGAAAAAGAAAGGAAAACATCAATATACTGCTGCATGCCTGTAGACGCTAGCAGCAAATGGAGATAAAAGTAACTCCACACTTGACTGTACACATTTTCCCTGTCAAAAGGTGCAAATGTGACCTGTATCAATTAATGTTTCTTTGGCATTGTTCATACCATGGTCTTTGGGGGGAGGGGGGGAGTTTTTCTCTCCCAAAACCATCAGAACCACTTCTTACAATCAAACATTCAAAACTCTGTCCGAGGGGACAGGGGTGTGTGAGGCGGCTGTGGCTCAGGGGTGGAGTGGCCGGTAGAGAGGCCAGATGGGAAAACCGTGAGGTTCCCAGTTTGATCCCGGGCTCCCCCAGAGTTGGTGTCGAAGTGTCCTTGAGCAAGACGCTGAACCCCTAATTGCTCCTGATGTGCAGGTTGGTCCTCTGCCATCAGTGTATGAATGTGTGTGTGTGAATGGATGGGTGAATGTAATGCACAATCTATGTAAAGTGCTTTGGATAAAAGCGGTATTTAAATGCAACATATAAATGCACCATTTTGTGTGTGACTGGAGGCTGGCCATATCAAAGAGAAAGCTCCTAAGAGTCTGTAGTACTCAACAGGATTCTCTGGCCAAGTCCACCGTTGCTTTCCCACAATAAATCATAAAGCAAAAAAATAAAATAAAATTGCATTGCTTCCAAGGTTTGTGGAATAGAGTTCATTATGACATTGTTTTACATTTAGCTGTTGTAAGAGGCAGCCTGTACTGACCTGGACAGAATGTAACGGGGCGTGCCAGCCAGGGCCCTTGAGCTCTGAGTGGAATGTGTCTGATGTGCATTCTCACCAACCTGTTATTATGTCTAGTCCGCGTTGCTGCGTGGATTAGCTTATCCCGTGCCGTAGAAACGTTGCTCAAAGCTAGCGTTGTCGGGGGGGGGGGGGGGGGGGGGGGGTTTCACATGTTTTCATAGCTGCACAATAGCAAAAGCACTCCCCCCCCCCCCCCCCCAAACACACACCCCCCCCCCCTGAAAGTCTCTTGGTCTCCTGGTACAGGTTTGCACTGTTTGTCCAATGGCATTAAAAATGCCTTGCATCTCTCTGTGTTAACAGGCAGAATGTTACTGATGGTGTTTAGTGTTATTGTCATTATATTCATGTACCCGCTGCTTTAAGCAACTCGACTATTCAAGTAGTCGACTAGTAAATCCACTAGTTAACCTCGTTGGTACCTAGTTGACTAGTTGATCTTTTTTTTCCCAGTAATCAGCTAGATTATAGTTATAGTTACCAATGTACAGTTTTAAAATGTACAAATATCTTTTTTAAGAGAAAAAAAAACGTTTTAGTATATATATATTTTTAACATAATTGGCAGGCCTAGTTGAACAACTAGTTGACTAGTCAACTAGTAAAAATCACTAGAAGCTCCAAAGGCTTGGAAGGTGTAATTGTTTTATACGAGGGTTTGTATAGCAGGGTGTTGAAATCCAGATGTGTGAAATTCTATACGGTCTGGCTCTCCTTTTTATATTCAATTAAACTTTATTATATATATATACACGGATACAGAGATTCTGTATTGAGGCTTTGTATTATTATTGTAGTGCACAGCATGTGTCACCAGAGGGCAGATTTAAACTGAGCTGTGAAAGGTTTTTGACACTTTTTGGGGGGTATTTTGAGTTTAAACCATTAAGACCTGAGAACAGATTATACAAGTGTCTGCTAAATCATGATAGTTTTCTGAAAAACCTATGTTTCTAATGTCCGTGGTAAAAACCTATGTTTCTAATGTCCGTGGTTCTCAAATCATTTAATGTCAAGGACCCCAAAAATGGTTGCATCCGGCCGCCGACGTCCATCTGAAAATGTTTTGTACCAGAAGCAAAGGGTTAAAAACGTTTGCCGTGAAATAATTCATAATAATATATAATGTGTTCAAAGATTTGAGACACATTTTCACGATTTTTCAAAAATATAGTTTAAAATAATGGTTAAAGGACAACTTAGATTTTTTTCAACCACGGTTCATGTTTTAGGTTATTAGAGAAAGTCAAAGATGAGTATTATTAGCTTTTTCTGCGTCTATGCCACTCCGCTCTCATGCACACATACTGTACAAAAATATAATTCAAATACGCAAAAGACGCATTTAGCCCCATGTTCGAATGTCCCAGCCCCCTGTCAAAAATATCTAAAATCACTAAAACGAAAGAAATTAGCAAATGAAAAATAATGAACACTCACCTTTTGCTTTCTCTACTAACAACCTAAAACTCAAATCTTTGAATATATATTCTTTCAGAGCGAATGTTTTTAACCAAAATCTTTGCGATCTGGGAGGTCCCTGGAACAACATATATTCAGATGGAGGTCCGCGGCCAATTACATATAATTCTGGGGGTCCTTGACATGAAAATGTTTGAGCACCACTGACATAGAAAAATAGGTCTTTCAGAAAACTTTTAGGATTTAGAAGCCTTTTTTTAATCGGCCTCAGGTCTAAATGGGTACCGTTAAGCAAACAATCAACACGTACTGTTTATAATGCAATTCATCATGTCATGTCACGTTTTCATATGCTAGGCTAGAGTTTAATTTGTAGCTTTTTCTGTCTATCCCACTCTCCGCTCTCATGCACATATCTCATACTGTACAAAAATATCCTTCAAATTACGAGAAATCAAACTTCAGTCATTGAAGTTTAACGGAGTTATCCATGTTGAAAAAGTGATGAGTCACATTTATTGTGAATTAATTCTTATTTTAACTGCTGTTTATACCTCCAGCTTAAAGAAAAATTCCAAAGAGCGGCCAGCGTACACAGAACTCATGGTGAGTGTGGTTTTGGATTTTGCATGGGAACATACTGTATATTTACTACTATATGTTTTGGTAACTGATTAGACCCCAGACCTCTTTTTAATACTGTAGGTCAGCCTCTAGAGGGCGGACTAAGTCTATTTTTGACATTATGGTTCACTTGCTGCTGCTCCTGCTGCTGGGTTTCTACTGTAATGCTGGTGCTAGAGAGATTCTCAACCAGTGGTCCGGGGACCACCAGTGGTCCATGAAACGGTTCCACGAGGTCCCCAGCTAAATGATGGAGAGTTGGTAACCAAATGGATTGTTGGTTTAATTTTACGCTCTCAAAGAGTTGAGTTGTTATTGTTAAACATCAGATGTTTAATCTGCATTACTTTAATTAATTTACAAGAAGTCTACACAATCAGATGATGTAAAATAATTGTTGAATTTGATCAACGTTTGCCTGTTATCACTCCTAATGGTACCAACGTCAACACAGCATGGAATTGTGGACAAAATCCTATCAACAAAATATTCAAAGTTTTTGGAGAGTCTAAATGTCATTAAATGGTGGTCCGTCCGTGGCTCAAATGTTGCATAAATCATGGACCTTGATGGTTGAAATGGTTGAAAACCAATGCACTAAAGTGTGTGTGTGTGTGTGTGTGTGTGTGTGTGTGTGTGTGTGTGTGTGTGTGTGTGTGTGTGTGTGTGTGTGTGTGTGTGTGTGTGTGTGTGTGTGTGTGTGTGTGTGTGTGTGTGTGTGTGTGTGTGTGTGTGTGTGTGTGTGTGTGTGTGTGTGTGTGTGTGTGTGTGTGTGTGTGTGTGTGTGTGTGTGTGTGTGCGCGTGCATGCGTGCAGGAACATCCCTTCTTCACGTCCTACGAGGCCAAAGAGACAGACGTGGCATCATTTGTCAAAGTCATCCTGGGAGACTGAGTGAGGAGAGGTGGATCTACAACAAAAAAGAGAGAGAAAACAAAAACATAAAAAAAAAAAAAAAAATCAACTGCGACCCCCCCGCGACCCCCCTGCTACCTGCGTGGGGGCCTTCATGGTACCCTCCCACCCCTCCCTCTAGCGCAGAGGGAGAGGGACAGACAGGCGGTGGGCTGGAGGAAGAGATGTCCTTCCTTTTTTTCCCGTCAGGAAGGCGAGGAGGAGTCTGTCCCTGTCGGTCGGACGTCCCTGTCACTCACACCAGACAGGGCGGGGAAGGACGGACGGTGACAGGCCTTTTTCACCAGAGGTGACTGTCTTGTGCATAATCTGGATTAATTTACTTTAGTTTTTTTCAACCAACATTCGTGTTAACCCATTTTGGGCATTATGTTATGCTTTAGCTATTGAAAAATAGCAGATCTACAAGCTCATAGCGCGCCACTTGGTGGCACGCTATGAGCTTGAGTTTAGAAAACGTTTAGAAGACATTTTTAGAATCTGATCTCAGGTCAAAATGGGTTAATAGAGAAAGTAAAAGATTAGAGCATTATTAAAATACTATTTTTGACATGGGGGCAGGGACATTCAAACATTCCAACAACATTTTTTTTACGGTACACAATTTTATGGCGAATTATTTATTATTATTTACTATTGTCCTACTGGACCCGAGCAAATGACATCTGGCCACAGAACTGACTACTCGGTTCCTGCCATACTGTGTATTATAGGCTCAATATGTCAGTTTGTCACCTCTTCCTTCACATTCAGTAGATCTCGTGATCGTTTGTGGCCAAATGTAATTTACTCAGGTCTAGTAGGACTATAATAAATAAAGAAATCGCCATAAAATGGTGTAAAAAAAGAAAAGAAAAGATATTTAGCCCAATGTTCGAATGCCCGCCCCCCCCCCCTCCCCCCCCTGTCAAAAATAGCTAAAATCGCTAAAATGAAAGAAAGCAGCAAATTAAAATAATAATAATCTTTTACTTTCTCTAACAACAACCTAAAACATGAACCTTGGTTGAGAAAAAAACGTATAAGATACTTTTCCCGCCATCGTGATTGAACGCCTCCCCTCCCCCCCCACCACCACCACCACCACCACCACCACTCAAACAACAGCTTAATTGTTGTTCGTTAGATGTCAGCGAGTTGACCGCACGTATGTGGTCAACCTGTATTAAAATACGAGTGCAAAGGAGATGCAGATTATATATATATAAATATATATATAAAAAAAGATGAATGGTGTAATTATATCTATGTATATCTAAATGTTTGTATTCTCAAGCGAGTGATGCATTGATCTGTTAATTGACTGCATGTACAGAATATATTTCTGGGCTACATTTGGCTCCAATGACCTTTTGAAGGACACTTTAAAGTCTAACTTGGGTCGAATAGCCGAGCAGTAAGCCTACAGACCTGCAGATTTAAAAGCCTCGTCGTGGTCGGACGTAGGTGCTGCACTGCTGCGACTGCTTTCCCTCGGTCTACAGTACTACATGTCAAATGGGCTCTCGTGTGTGTGTGTGTGTGTGTGTGTGTGTGTGCAAACGCGTGTACGTTTATTTGTGTGTTTAACACAAAATCGTGGCATGTGTATACCGTCGTCGTGGTCAGTTATTGGCAGAGGGGGTGTCCTTCTTTAGTGTCACCTCTTTGCCTTGTTTGTACTGAGCCAGTTGCAACCCCCCCTCTCTCTCTCTCTCTCCGTTCCACACTCGAGGTGAAAAGGACTGGAAAATATTAATTAACTATATGTTTTCATTATTATTAATATTATTCAGATCTTGGTTTATTACCCCCCCCCCCCCCAAAGGATATTTACTGCAGATTCCTTATTTATTACAGCTGCTGTTTTCCCCATCTGGAAACTTGACCTGATCCAGTTGAGACGTTTGTGTGTGTGTGTGTGTGTGTGTGTGTGTGTGTGTGTGTGTGTGTGTGTGTGTGTGTGTGTGTGTGTGTGTGTGTGTGTGTGTGTGTGTGTGTGTGTGTGTGTGTGTGTGTGTGTGTGTGTGTGTGTGTGTGTGTGTGTGTGTGTGTGTGTGTGTGTGTGTGTGTGCGTGCGTGCGTGCGTGCGTGCGCGTTTTGTCTATGGTTTTATCTCGTTGCATCGTGTGGTTCCACCAGGTGACAACAAAAGCTTCTCTATTGTAAACATACCATAACCTGTAAGCCTTCTGTGTGTGCCTCTCTCAGTACTCCTCTGTGTTCGGTCAGCCTTCTGTGTGTGCCTCTCTCAGTACTCCTCTGTGTTCGGTCAGCCTCGGTTCCCGTGCGGTCCACCTTCCCGTTGACACATTTCAATTCCACCTTCTGTTTGCTTAACCCATTCTGACCTGAGATCAGATTCATACGAGGTTTCCGACGGACACACACTGGTCTGATGAACCCATTCTGACCTGAGATCAGATTCTAAAAATGTCAGTCGTTCTTCGATTTTTCAAAAAATAGCAGACCTACAAGCTCGTATCGCGCCACTCGGTGGCGCGATATGAGCTTGTAGATCTGCTATTTTTAAATAGCTAAAGCATAACATGATGCCGACACCAAAATGGGTGCCCGTTCAGAATGGGTTAAGATATTATTGAACATGTAACATATTTTGTGATACGATGAATAGGAACTTCAAAGTATACTGCGTTAGTTCCATTGATCCAAGCCGGAATACAATTGATTGATTGATCAGTACATGCTCTGAAAAAATTCATGGCACGATTCAAGTGTGCCCTGATCCAGAACAGGTTGGAAACTACTGATGCTACTGTACGTAGTGAGGCATCGACTAGCCTTGTGCTCTCCGTTTCTGAGTCCATAGGGCAGGGTTCCCCAATTAATTTTCCTCAAGGGCCATATTTTGACTAGCGTACCAGGCTGGGGGCCGAGTCTGCACGCGCGAGGTTGAGGTCTTGCCCTGAAAATAAATTTTCAGGGCAAGACCCCATTTGAAAAGGATGCCCAGTTGACATGCATAGGCTACTGACCCCCATTTAATGCCATTTATATCTGGGACCCTTAGAAGTTTTTTTTTTTTTTTTTTTTTTTTTTTTTTTGAAATTCTTTCATGGGCCACAAGGGGGTGCTCTGTGGGCCGCAAATGGCCCGCGGGCCACCTATTGGGGAGTGGTTGATGGCAAGGTGAATTATCTTTTAGTTTTTATTACTTTGTTCTCGATGGCTTGATTCATTCATGTCGTGGTAGCGGCTAGTTGCTGATAGATAAATGGCATTGGGCTGCTCAGAGGGAGAGATAGATTGATGGCGTTGGGCTGCTCAGAGGGAGAGATAGATTGATGGCGTTGGGCTGCTCAGAGGGAGAGCCAAACCGATACCTTCACACTTACTTTACTCTTTCTGCCTTTCTTGAAAGTACTACTCGAATGTCAACGGGAAACTGGCAGTGTATCGTCAGTTAAATAATGCGTTTGCATTGTTCTGTAAACACGTTTGTTTGCCAGGTTTCTTGTGTGTGTGTGTGTGTGTGTGTGTGTGTGTGGGGGGGGGGGTCCTGGTGTCTTACATAAGTGTCCATTTCAGTGATGGCCTTTCTTAAATTGTCTGTCGCGTAACAAACTGACACTTTACAGTACTCTTACGTCCAGTGCATGTTTTTGCATCCGTGTTCATATATATCATTCACTTGTATCTGCTTTATATTTACAGCATTTCATTTTATAACTAGGCAGTCTTTTTAGGACTAATTTATACTCTGAATCAGCCAAAAATAACCAATTTCCAATAATTAAAATAATTACTTACTACACGTGGTTGCTTGGTGAGGCTCCCATCTTTGGCGGACTGCGTTCTCTTGGCCTTTCTTACAGTCCTCCTTCCCCTTTTGACCACCCTACTGTCCACCCTACACCGCTTAAGGTTTCTCTTAAGGAAAATGTGTGGTCTGGACTGGAGCAGTGTGATCTGGAACCGGTTCTTTTGTCTCCCTGATCAGTTCCATACCGAATATCTTACGGACACGCTCTATGCCCTGGTCCCAAGGAGTCAATTTCGTGCCGTGCTGTCTTCTTGTGCTGCGCCGTTTCTGCATGACCCACTGGTCGCATGTCAAGGAAGTAGGATCATTATCTAAGAGTTTGTTTTGGAGTGGCCTTTTCTTCTTCTTGGTCGTTTGGTACAACTTTTGCCACCCAGCACACATGCCCATATTTCCCAGCAGTGGACCGTCCTGTATCATTATGTGGGAAGGAATTAATTTGATAATGTCATTATCAAATGAACGTTCAGAGGGACACTGCAGGTCTGACGGCTCAAGTCGATTTTTGGTCGGCCACTTGTAGCAGCTTTTCTCCAGCATTGTTTCTTCATCAATGACGTCAAGCACTCCCCTTCTCTGCCTGTTACTTACTTACTTACTTCTCACCCTGCTGTGCATTGCTGTGTCCTTCAGTTCTTCTGTTTGGAGGCGTGTGTGGAAGGCAAAGGGCAAGGCATGTGGTGTTTTCCCACTCCACACAATATTCCAGTGTCACCTTGCAGTCGCAGAAAAGCCTTCAGCTGTATGTCAAGTCAGTGGCATGGAATGCTAAACTGCTGCGGTCTCCGAGGCTATAGTGGCGACTGACATGCAGCCGTGGACTACCTGTGGATGGTGACTGGCGTGCAAACGTGGACTACCTGTGGATGGCGACTGGCGTGCACGCTGTTCTGAACACCAAACGAACTGTGCACAGCTGTGTTTTCTGTTTTAAATGACGAAGCATTTCAACTCCACATAATAAAGCATCAGCTGTTGTCCTGAATCCAGTACATTGAGCAACATCAACTGCATTCAGTCACGAATGTGTCCTATTTTGATATCCTTGCGTTTAGCACTAAAGGACTTTCGTCGTCTTTGCTGCATTTCATTTTCACACCTTTTCAGTCAACCCAATCAGTCCTTCCCTTCCCTAGCGCTCCTTATGTTTCATTGCTTTTCAAGTCCACTGCAGCGTCTCTCTACAACATTAATTCATCAAGAGCGTGGGACTAAAACCCATGACCGAGTTTTGCGACGGAGACATAAAACGGTCAACTTTCAATTATAATTAAGGTACTTATTTGCCAAAAATAAATGAATTGTGATTTCACTCATGTTAATATCCTATAAAGGCATAGATTAGACACCTGAAACAAATGCTAATTTCCCTTGATTATTTACAACATTGTTGCATTAGAGTGTCGATTGTAGGGTTGCATTAATGGACCGTCAAATTCACGCCGCAATTTGACAGAAAGAAGGTGATATGTGTTTGATCCGACGTACAGTCCGACAGGCATTAGTCCGGCACCCTACCCAAAATCCAAACCCTAAACCTAACCTCACAGGAAGCCGTGGGTTAGTTTTTTTTTTTTTTTAAGATATTTTTTTTGCGGCTTACGCCTTTTATTGATTTTTGAAGGGACAGACAGTAGGCTGACAGGAAACGGGAGAGAGATGGGGGGATGACATGCAGTAAAGGCCGTGTCGGGTCCGGGAGTCGAACCCGCGGCACACTGCGACTGGATTACCAGTCCGGTGCCCAGACCGTTACGCTACGGCCTGGGCCAGCAGCCGTGGGTTAGTTTTAACCTGCCACGCATGTCGGGAGCCATGGGTTTGTTTTAACCTGCCACGGGTTAGTTTCATGTCGGGAGCCATGGGTTTGTTTTAACCTGCCACGGGTTAGTTTCATGTCGGGAGCCATGGGTGAGTTTCAACCTGCCACGGGTTAGTTTCATGTCGGGAGCCATGGGTGAGTTTTAACCTGCCACGGGTTAGTTTCATGTCGGGAGCCATGGGTGAGTTTCAACCTGCCACGGGTTAGTTTCATGTCGGGAGCCATGGGTGAGTTTTAACCTGCCACGGGTTAGTTTCATGTCGGGAGCCATGGGTGAGTTTTAACCTGCCACGGGTTAGTTTCATGTCGGGAGCCATGGGTGAGTTTCAACCTGCCACGGGTTAGTTTCATGTCGGGAGCCATGGGTGAGTTTTAACCTGCCACGGGTTGGTTTCATGTCGGGAGCCATGGGTGAGTTTTAACCTGCCACTGGTTAGTTTCATGTCGGGAGCCATGGGTGAGTTTTAACCCACCAGGGGATAGTTGTATCCGGCCACGCATGTCTTGAGCGACGGTGTTGTCGGACTAATGCCTGTCGCCTACACAAAGACACTAAAAATAACGCCACCTTCTAGAATAGTTCTCTAATTAGGTTTCTAATGGTATTGTGACACGCAGTGGATCATCCATATCCCATTTTCCCTTTTTATTATGCCTGGGATAATCATCATTTCTATCCATTTTAGTCAACGAGACCAAAGTGTGTCACTGCGAGGGACCACGTGGAGCTGGTCTTTGATCAAAGGGACACAATGTGTTCCGTGACTCAGTCCTCCTTATAATATATTATTATACCATGAATAAGTAAGGTGACGAATACAGTCCTAGAAATAATTGTGTACTGTAATGTATATCCTGCCCACGCTGAAAATAATGGACATGTCCCCATTTGCTACATGTGCCAACCACGTGGATGATCCCCATAGCAGTAATTTTGCGTAATGTTCAGAGGTTAAAGGACCACTTCACCACTTTTCAACCTATCTTCATATAATAGGTCCTCACTAATAATCATGAAAGAATGGCGCAATTCTTTTCTACTCGGTCTGTGTCTCATAGGAGGGCTGTGGGCAGTTCAGAAACCGTCTTCCAGTGACATCATCGATGGGGAATACAAGCTAATAGAAACTGCAGGCTTTCTAGTCCTGAAACGTTGCAATGTGAAAATGGAAGCCATCGTTCTCACGATAATGAAAATCTAAACATTTTTGTAAAAAGATTCTTGTTTAAAAAAAAATCTGCCTAATGATGACTGGAAGACGGTTTCTAAACTGCCCACAGCCCTCCTATGAGACACAGACTGAGTAGAAAGAAATCGTGCCATTTTATCATGATTATTAGTGAGGACCTATTATATGAAGATAAGTTGAAAAGTGGTGAAGTGGTCCTTTAAGTGCCTATTAAGTAATGCCCAACACTCTTTTGTTCAGAGTTTCGATCATGTTCTGTAACACACTGAAGCTGCACGTTGCTGTGATTGTGCTGGGCGAGTCAAATCAATCACGCAGGGCTGGCTTTTTCCTACCACAAGGGAACGCCAAATGGGCTACATCGGATGTTACCGATGATACTAATGAAGGCTCTGTTCCATTCTGGTCATACAGAGTCAGGGTGCTGCTATTGTGCATGTTGGTTCACTGGAAACACTCTGCTACACCAGTGTGCGTCTCAAAGTGTCCTTGAGTGGGTCTCCATCTGCATAGGGCGCTTGTTCTCCTCATACGTTGTTGGCCTTGACAATGTCAATCTTGTATTCTTGCAATGTGGTAGTCTTCTCCATGCGTTCAAGCTCAGCATGCTGATTCTGAATGATCTTGTCCTTGTCTGCCGGCTTACCACTTTGTTCACGAATACAAATGTCTTTTTCAAGAAGATAGCCATCCTGTTCCTGTAGCATGGACCATTTGTACACTCTCGGAGTTATGGGGGTCCAAAACCACTACACTAAATGGAGCCTTAATTTGAATCATCGGTAACACCTGTGAAGGAAGTAGGGAAGCGGCCTGGAAGTAGGACGAGTTATTCTGTGTGCATCGAGCCCATTCATGCCACATAGCGTAGGTAGGGTTTACCGTATGCAAGGTCACTGTGTGAATTTGGCACGGACAGTTTCTAGACAATTTCTGGCATTCACTGTTGTTTTACCTCCTGGACAAGCATTGACGAGCATGCATAGCTTATGTGGTTGCAGCTGCCTCCTATTCAATTGACTGAGCTGCCACTCAAACGTGAAGCTAAATCCAATCACTACGGTTTGTTTCTTGTGCGAGTGTGGCTGGCCACGTACGTGCCTGCTGTGTGCACTGTAAAAAAAATCCTTAATTTATCATCCATTATCCATTTGTAAGCGTGTGCAAAAACATTTTACGTTTCGGCGTGCATAGTGTGTCGGTGTGTCGGTGGGCTGGCCAGAGCGGCAGTGCTATCTTTACCCCCTGCGCTTCCTGCGTTGATGATGCCACTCTTGGAAGATAATGGGGTCAGTCACATGGCTGCGTGTGATCTCTCATACTCGTGCGCACACGCACACACACACACTAATTGGCATAACACAAGACAAACTGAAAAGTGTTTCCTGCCTCTGTCATGTTCAGGTCTGTTTATGTGCGTGTGTGTGTGAGCGTGAGCATATGTGGATCTTTGTCCTGCGTGTGCTTGTGTGTGGGAATGCACGTCCGTGATTCTATTCGTGTGCATGTGTGCTACTCACCTGCTGAGTAAACGTCTGTCACTGGGGGGGGGGGGGGGGGGGTTGTTGGGGGGGCAGGACGTCGGGAGTGGAAACTGTCCTTCCCAGACGACGAAGCTTCCCGTTGTGATTCTAATTTATCCTCAGTTTTTTTTCTCCGAGCGTGTATTTATGGATCCTCGTGTCGGTAATCTCGGGGGCCCGTTTACCGGAACACAAAGCCCCCTTATCTAAATGGCTGGTGACTCGTGGGGGGTTAAATTAAAGGTGAAATGGAAAAGCCGTGTCGGCTGCCATGACAAGAATCAGAGGAAGCCTGATCTGTGACCATCTTCCTCATCCTCGGACAACTGTAAACACATGAGTCATGACACCTTGAAATTAGTATATTGATTCCTCCTATTGTTTTATTCTTTAACAAAATAAAAAACAAGTGCAGTCCATCAAATTACATATTCATGTATGAGCAGCAACTCTGTTTCCCTCTCATCCTAAGCGAGACCCTTCTTTCAAAAAGTTGTAAATTGTGTTATGCGTTTGCCAGACTATATCAATTGTAAATCTGTTGTATGTGTGCGTGTTTTTTCTTTTTGCGTGTGACATGTTTGCTCCATTTATATTTTAATACTATGCTTTTGTTTTTATTCAATCTATTGCACACGGCCCTTTCGCTTGAACGGTTCCCTGGGGAACTGCTGCGTCTGTGGCATCATTGACGGAATATTACAATTATTTGTGAATATCAGAGCTTTATGTCTCTCTCTGTTGCGGATGGTTAACTGCTGGTGCATACTCGGCTGTATGTGACGTAATGTTGCCGTGCTGTGTTCTCTTATTAGGGTTTTTTTTTGAGGAGAATGGGGAAGAATGGGTTCTTGCTCGATGCTGACTGGTTTCAGAATAAAGGTCCTTTCAGACGGGGACGCGAGTGGCGCAGGTGTTTTGGCCCCGGATCAGTGACGGGTCTGCTCATGAGGGGCGCGGAAGCATGTGTTGGGTGTGACCTACTAACGGGCATTAGTCCCGACACCCTAACCTTACCCCAACCTCACGGGGAAGTGTTAACCGGCAACGCATGTCGGAAGCGTCTTAATACGTCGGACCAACGTATCTGCCCTGTGGGACGTGTATCGTAAAGAAGAAAAGAAACTCGCCACAATCCAGGTCTAGTCGCCCGCTGGCGTGTGCACAAAACGAGCATGCGAGCGACAATTTCACGGGACCTGTGTCTGTGAAAATAGCACTTACGTAATCGCCCCCCCTCAAATTTTCCACGCGTCCAAGATAAACGCACGCCTCTCATTGAAAATTAATTACTAAGGCGCGTCAGTCGCTCCCTGTCTAAAAAGACCTTAACACGTATCCAGAGACGCTACTGTATGTGGAAAAAGGGGCATCTTAATGATTTGGTTAATTATTTTTATTATAATTTTATTGGGCGGGTTTGGGGAGGGTAACCACAGCTACAGTTCCTTTGACCCCTGCATGGGAAGTGAAGTTCTCAAGTATATTTATGTCTCTTAAAGCCTCTGCTTAAGACTGATGACTGTTCATTTAGAGCTCAATGAATTTCTATTAATATTTTAGATTGCTCAAATTGATTGTGTGCAATTGTAATGACGGAAATTCAATAAAAAAATGAGGTATTTTTACACAATATAAGCACTCCGTGTTATGCTGTTTTGTACCAGTACCTTTCGTTGAGGTCAGCCCAAGAGTAAAAGGCATTTTGGGGGAAGGTTTTCTGTTCTTTGTAAGGCCCTTTGACTCAAATAGCCAGACTGAGCCCATGCAGGCCGGCCTAGCCGCCCGGGCACCGAGGCTGCTAATTCTAAGCCTGACAGCGTGTCGCGGGTCCGACTCCTGATCCCCACGACCTTTGACCTGTACACTAAAATAATGGTCAAATCAAAAGACGGACTGACCGGCAGCGTGCTCCTGAAGTGGAGACGACACTCATTCGGAGGCAGTGATAGAAGAAGTACTCACAAGTAGAAGTCGAGTAAAGTAGAAGTACTGCAGTAAAAAAAAAGTATCTGCATCAAAATCTATATCTATAAATGCACCACGTGCAAAATCATTTTGGCGATTAGATGCATTGTAAGCTTGCAGATCTGCTATTTTCAAATGCCCAAAATATATACAGGGCTGAAGTGGTTAGTGTGTTATTTTCCTCAGAGATGTAATAGAATAGATGTAAAAGTATTAGAAAGTAAAAGTACCTGAAAATGTTCCTTAGAGTACGGTACTTGAGTAAATGTACACCAGTGGTCCTCTCGGGGGTTCCAGGTGGTCCCCAGCTAAATGATGGAGAGGTTTCATTTTACGCTCTAAAGAGTTAAAATATTGTTAAACATCTCCATTACTTTAATTCAAGTCCACACAATTAGAATTTGGAATAATTGTTATTTTAATCAATCAAACGTTTGCCGTTATCTCTCTTACGGTAGCGATTGTGGACAAAATGTTATCCAAGGATGAGAAAAATATTCTACGTTTGGGTATGAGAGGTTAATTCTCATGGTGGTCCTTGGCTCAAATGAGAGGTTAATTCTCATGGTGGTCCTTGGCTCAAATGAGAGGTTAATTCTCATGGTGGTCCTTGGTTCAAATGAGAGGTTAATTCTCATGGTGGTCCTTGGCTCAAATGCCCAATAAATAAATACTGGACTTTGATATGAAAAGGGTTGAAAACCACTGCTTCTGGCAGAGAAATGTCACGTAGCACAAGAGGTGTGGAGCCTTGGTCTTGGGAATTGCACCCAATGAACTTCCGTCGTGTACAGTAGGAGGATATTGCGTGCTTTAAAAAGAAACTAATAAAAACACAAACTCCTGTAAATATACGGCAAAACAAAAGGAAGATGGAAGGGGCCAGGGGTGGGGGGGGGGGGGGGGGTGAGAACACTGAAACAAAGATAAATAAAACCCCAGGCAGTGGTGGAAAGCTACTCACATTTATTTACTTAGACCTGAGACCAAGATTCTAAAAAAAATCTTCTAAATCATGACCGTTTTCTGAAAAACCTACAGTATGTTTCTAATAGGTTTCATGTCAAACCCCAGAAATTATATTTAATCGGCCACCGACCCCCATCTGAAAATGTGTTGTTACACCTAAAAGCGTCTACACTGAAAGAATATATATTCAAAGATTTTGCCACATTTTCACGATTTCTCTAAAATAGCAGACGCTATGAGCTTGTAGATATTTGTCAATAGCTAAAGTTTAACATGATGCTTAAAACACCAAAAGGTGTTCCCGTCCTGAATGGGAGTATCAATACTGCAACATAGAAATACTTTGTTACTACTCTGTTACTTTCAATTTCTCAAATGTATAATTATCTTTTGAAACTAGCAGTTCTGCAAAGCTCACTTGTCAGCTTGTATTTTCAGTATTGCTATTTTCAGATGACCGAAATGCAAATAGCGCTGAAGTGGTTTCTGTATGTTTTTTGTAATAATAATCCAAATAATCTACAAAGTAACCAGTAACTAAAGCTGTCAAATAAATGTAGTGGAGTAAAAGTACAATATTCGCCTCTGAGATGTAGTGGAGTAAAAGTACTGGAAATTGGAAATACTCATGTACGGTACAAATACATCAAAATTGTACTTAAGTACAGTACTTGAGTAAATGTACTTAGTTACTTTCCACTAGTGATGCACCGATGTATCAGCCACATAGTTGGTATCGGAAGATATTGCTGTTATCAATATAATGACAGTAGCCGATATGTATCTGTTTATACATTTTGCATTGGCTATAAGTTGTTGTTGGTTATCTGCAGACTACCAAGTTGTAGATTATTTCTTGTATTGAAGATGTATTTGTTTGGCACAAAAGGGGGAAATAAAATCAACAATTTGAATTAATCTATATTGTATCGGTATTGGATAAATTGTTATTTTAAACATCATATCGGTATCGGCCAAGAATTTCCATATCGGTGCATCCCTACTTTCCACCACTGGTCAGCAGTGAGAGACGAGTAGATGAGAGACTCCCCTACAACGCTTTAGTTTAACAATGCCCCCCTCTCCGCCGGCGTTTCACACAAACACACACACACACAGACTTTACTTCCATGTGGCCCCTAGCTGCTCCATCCAGGGCCACCTGTTCTGACGTGCTGTGTTTTGATGGTACATCCCTCCTTCCACTAATATCCTACAACACGACTTTTGCAGCCAGAGTATATATTTATAGCGCACCATAGAGACAGACAGACTCTGTGTGTGTGTGTGTGTGTGTGTGTGAGAGAGAGAGAGAGACATGTCATGCCACACAGTCTTCCTTCCCGTGCGTGACCCACCTCTAAGCAAAGGTCACCCTACAGGTTGGAATACCCCCATCCTGCATTCGTGGAAAGACCCCAGTGAGTGACAACCAAAGCCAAAATAAAACTTCCAACTGATGGAGTTCCAAAATGACTTGAGAGAGAACCAGGATGATGATCTTTAGCACTCATATAATCCAAGGAGTAGGGCAGCCTTTAAAGGGGCCTTTGTTAGCATGGCTAAAACATGGCTTAACTGATAACACTACATAAAGTAATTAAAATAAAATAAACATTTACTTTTACTACATGCCATTTTCCTCATGAATTGAAAAGTAATAAGTCTCTCTCTCTCTCACACACGGAGTGAGAGAATCGGCCTACCTTTCAAGGAAAAGGTCAGGCTCCCTGTGCGGCCACTGTCGGGCAGCGTTGTCCCTAATGTCAAGTCATCTGGATATCCGGTTTCATTGGAATGCCGTTCATCCTGTATATGTATTTTTATCGCCTCCACAGCTGGGTTGCTTCTGTTTAATTTCTTCTTAACGTTACTTCTCTTCCCTGCACGAGGATAGCTCGGCGAGGGACATTTCAACAATACCTTCCACCTCAGTTTCACTTACCTTTGATGGCCAGCCGTGCAAACCACAGGCTTTGTTGTCCCTGGTTTTGCATTGTGTTTATGCTTTTATGTCTGGGTGCACTACACAGTAAGGAAGAGACACAAAGGTGAAACTGTTTATTCATTCACAGCAAATCTTTTGTTAGCAGGTGTTTGTGGGATATGTTGCAAGGTTCAAGGTTCCTTCTCAAGTTTCCTTTTTAAGCCAAATATTTCACTCACGTTTCCTATGAAGCCTATACAGTAGCCTATGTCTATAAATATAATTAATTATAAACGCAATCGTAATGCATTTTTTAATTTGTTTCAACTATGCAAGAACAACACTCAACATATTTCTGCCTACACCTTCAGGAATGTCATAACTTCACACCACACTATATTGCATTAGAATGGTGCTTATTATAATACATTTTATTACACGGCTCGGTTGAATGCTTGATTCTTATTGGACAACCGCTGAATTCAGTGGCGTGTTATTTTGTGATAACAGACTGCTGTCTAATCAAAGACTGGTGCTTGATTTGATTTTGTAACCGAAAATGTATTTCTATTTGATCAATCAAGACTTCCTTCCTTTTCATCCTTTTAACTGTATGAGCTGTTCTATAATCCTACGAGGGATGGGCCACAAGGTGGCATGACACTTAAATTAAATCATTCATTCATGTTTTACCTTTGACCGTGTACGCCCTGAACAACACTTCTATTACAATATTTTCTATTAATAGTTGTTATATTATAGTCACTATTAATAGTTTCACTATTTTCAATACCGTAATCGAGGAAATACTTTATTTTGTTGTTACTTTTGTGTTAATTTATTACTTTAAGCGTCCATGCCTATCAGTTGATTCAATTTCTCAACATTTCACAGCAATTCTCACTTACTTGCATAATGTAGGCCTACAACTATAACAATACACTATGAAAATTATGAGTGTCCAGAACTTATTAAGTATTAGAATGCCTTTTAAGTTATTATACGATGCTTTGTAATGTGTAATAATTGTTATAAAGAATTGAGTAGGCTTTAATTATCATATAGTTTTACACTGTTATAAGCAGTATATGCAAATATATTTATTTTTGAATGTACCAATATTTGCAATGTTTAATTACTACTTTCTTTCTTACATGGATAAGAACCCCACCTCACAATGAGCACCTCTCCTTTTTTGGAAGTATTTTTAAGCCAAGTCAGTGTCATTTTATTTTCTTCTCGCTAAAGATTTGTGTAGGCATTTCCCGTTCCCTCCTCGCTATTGCTGTTTTATTCTGTGCACTTATCTGGAGGCTCAAGTTCAAATATTCATGCCGCAAGGCAAGCTCACCCCATGCAGGTAATGTGTCACCATTAATGCCTATATCCCAGCAGGATCCTCTGTTGCATGCGTTCTATGTTGCCTTTCCTTGCCCTGGTTTGAATTTCAGAATATAAGCGACTGGCTTCCCATACTGACAGCTGATGATGTCATGGAAACTTCTTCTGAGCGCACTTAAAAATTGGAGAATGATTTGTAATGAAACGCAGCCCCTGAGTCTCCTTTTTTTGGTGGTGGTGGGTGTGTGTACGTTGGAGGGGGAGCGTTGGACATGGTGAATGAAAGCAGGGAGTGCAAGAGGTCTGCAAGCTTTATGTTCATTAAACACACATACCTGGATTGAACTCGAACACTCCCCCACCACCACCCCACCGCACAGACATTTATGCTCCCAAGTAACCAAAAGCAGCCGCTTCGTCCCCCCCATGTCTAGCACCAGACCTTTTTTTTCCCCTCTCTTTTCTTTCTTTTCTATTACCCTCTCATTTTCTGCGCCTGCAGGAAAAATGGGGCCTTAATGCATATTTTACATCCCCATGCAGCCCCACAGCTTCTAAATCCTCTCACTGTAAATACATCAGGAAACAAAAGGCTCACTTGACCGGACGGACCGCTCTGTTCCAGCCTCTCTGTGGTCTCTTTCTGCTCCGAGACCATGGCTAAAGCAAGGCCTCTGGAGCATGACGCCTGGCTGATTTCTACTTCACCAGATCACTGGCCTTGTGGTTAGAGTGTCCGCCCTGGGACTGGGGAGGTCGGGGGTCGATCCCCGGCTGGGTCATACCAAATACTGTGAAAAATGGGACCCATGCAGTGCCTCCCTGCTTTGCAGCGTCAAGGCTTGGGGTAAGTGTCCCTGCCTATGGTGTGTACTTGTACATCATCAAGTCCAGGGGGTGTACATGTACATCAAGCCGCCTCACGCTACAGAGACAGGAGATAGGCTCCTGCCCTAAGGGCCTCATGGCCCGGCAAGGCTTAATACTTACTTATTTGTAGTTGGTTGGTGCACAAGTACGATCTCACAAGGTGTCGCAGTGCTATTCAGCTATTTTTGGTGCGCAATACCGACATGCAACTGCAATACATCTCATCATGGGTCACTTAAGCCTGGGGTAGCACTACCGCTCTGCTCAGTGACAGATGGGTAGATATTTTTCTTTCCGTTCAAGGGGGAAAGGCACGGCCATAAAATCTTACATAACATCAGACAAAAGTACTTCAGATCCTTACAGAAATACTTGACCTCATGTCTTCCTTAATTCCCCAAGGGCACCCTAAATTGATCGGCGATGTCAAAGGTCACTCGCCCGGACAACAATGGAAAGTCTTGTGAGGGTGTGCGAGGGCACATCTGTGTGTGTGTGTGTGTGTGTGTGTGTGTGTGTGTGTGTGTGTGTAGTGTTGTGTGTGGTCGTGTGTACTGTACATGCGTGACTGTGCATTGGGATGTCTGAGAAAGGGTGAGATCTGGGTGGAGGAGGGGGGACTATGTTTTCAAACAACGAGGAGGAAGAACTGTACTTAGTTGGGTGTGCGGGAGATTGGCCCCGAGATTGGTCCGGGTGGAAATGTCCTGTGATGGGGGGGTGTGTGTGTGTGTGTTGTTGGGGGGGGGGGGGGGGGTAATGGGGGGGGGGGGGGTAATGGGGGGGAGTCCACTTGTGCACCTGCGCTCGAGTAGCTTCTTGGGAAAAGGAAGAAAACAGGATTTGAAACTCAAACAACATCCTGTCACCACCGACACCCTCCCTCCCTCCCCCACTCACCACCCACCCCAAACCCCCCCCCCCCCCCCCCCCCAGCCAAACACACCACATCCCATTGACTGTTTGTGCAGCTATTCCTGCTCTCCCATGTAGAAAGTAGGAAAGGGAAGAATCTGTTATGGAAAATATTAATGTCCATTCAGGGTTTAGTGTTGAGAATTTATTAGGAAGATTCAGGCAGGCAGAAGAATAACATACAGATCATATGGGAACGACAAGCCTTCTACGCCCCTCAGGGTACAAGTCCTCCCCAACCCCAATCTGAGACTGTCCTTATAGTCCACTCTTAACAGAGATGCAATATTAAATGGACATAAGACAAGGGCGACGCGTTGAACTTGGACGCAGACATGCTGCTGCTCTGCCGTATTAAATGACATATGAATAAAGAATGAAGTTTGAATCCTGCCATTTAGTCCTGCATCTCCCTGATATGTTTAACCAACCTTCATCACCAATCATCAAAAACTCACCACAGGTGAGGATTATGGAGGAATTGTGGCTTTGCCGTCGCGAAGAGGCAACCCGGACCAAAGCAGAAAGTATAAATTGCATAAGGGGTCATCTGTATGATAGACCTGCTCGGTGTGCTCGCTGACGCACACTCCCATTTCCCATTCATCTTTTTTATTCAAATTATATAGCTCCGCCGACGGGAATGAGAGGCATCACATCCTGTTGTGGAGAATGAAAACGTGACTGCCGGTGCATGTGTGCTGACTGCTGGCGTGGTGTGTGTGCGTGTGTGTGTGCGTGCGTGTGTGTCTCTTTTATAGAAAACTGCCAGTATTTGCGCAATATTTCTGTCACCTTCAAACGGCTTCCTTTTAGAACCAAGAAGCCAAGAAATGCAGTCGTTTTGGAATCGCACACGCACTTCCTGTTTCAAATTCAACTACTTCAACCCTGACACTGATCTTGCGGCTCTTTCCCTTTTCATTCATCCTTAGATTATCCTCTTGGACAGTGTGGACACTATAGAAGCGATCTCTCCATTGTTTCTCTTTCACTTATGAAGCATCTACGTCTCGGAATAATATCTATATCTATAAATCAAGTCTCTGTGTGTGTGTGTGTGTGTGTGTGTGTGTGTAGTATACAGTGCGTACGTGTGTACGTCTGTAATCCACGTAACTCAAGAACAGTTCGCCCCGTTGACTTCAAATTTGACACACACGTTCCACACTACCACATGGAGTGCAGTGCCCGGTGTCGGGTCCGTCGGATAGCCGGTTGTCCAGAACCAGCACAAAATCATCTGCCCGGACTCTGGACCTGATCACCCTTATATCTCCATATATGGAACTGGCCTGTTCTGACATCACAATGGTTGTTCTGGCATCTGCATAGACTCCATATGTGGGCATGCCTGACAAAGAACTCCATATGTGGGCATAAAAGGGACACAGACATAACTAGAAATGCACTCTGTCGGGCTGCACACAATTTAATTCAATTCAATTCAAACACAAGTTGGCCACAAGAATGGCCTACTTGTGTGCGAGCTGAGCGCACAACCTACTGCTGACTCCTATATCAACGAATTAGCAAAAACGTTAGAACAGTCTACAGCTCCAGGCATCCCCTTGGCAAACACAGAAATCAAATGCTTACTTTACGCAGATGACCTGCTGCTGCTGTCCCCAACCAAGGAAGGACTACAGCAGCAACTTGATCTCCTACACAAATTCTCCCAGACATGGGCCCTGACAGTGAACCTAACCAATCATGATATTTCAAAAAAAGGCCCAGCCGCCAAAACCACCAATGTTTCCTAAATACAATCCCACTAGAACAAACAAAAAACTATACCTACCTTGGCCTAAACATCACCAGCACAGGGAACTACAACCAAGTTGTAAAGGACCTGAGAGACAAGGCAAGATCTCCGGGCACAAACACAAACAGAGCCACGAGATAGAAAACCCATTGGACTAAACCAAATTATAAAACAGCAAAAGGAAAACTATCTGACACATTGGAAAGAAGCAACACAAAAGCAGAGTAAACTAGAATGCTATCTGGCCCTAAACAGAGAATACACAGTGGCAGAATACCTGAGCACCGTGACCGACCCAAAACAAAGAAAAATCTTAACTAGGTACAGACTCTGTGAGCACAGTCTCGCGATCGAGAAAGGCCGTCATAGGCAGACCTGTATCCCGAGAGAAGACAGACTATGCACCCACTGCACACAAAATGAAGTGGAAACCGAGCTACACTTCCTAACCATCTGTCCATTGTACCAAGACATCAGAGACAAATACTTTCCACAGATTACAACCACACACGCAGATTTTGAAAACATGACAAAAAACTCCCATATCTGCTGGGCGAAGTACAACAATGTGCAAACACAGCAGCAAGATTTGTGAGTTGCTGTGATAGGAGAAGGATATCAAATGGAACACAACCACCCTAAAGACTAATCATTGTGTATATTCCTGCACTATACCTGCATCGAGTGATCTTGGTACATAGAAGTTGATCTATTGAAGATTCTGACCTTCAAAGTACATCATTTTTGTTTTGATTGTATTGCTGTATTGTTGTATTGTTGTCTCCACCAGGCCGAAGGCATGGGGAGAGAGTATGTTTTGCACTCCGTCCGTCCGCGTGTCCGTGTGTGTGTGTGTGTGTCCGTTAGCAGCTAATCTCGGCCACCGTTAACCCGGTCGATGCCAAATTTTCCACACACACTCCCTGGATGCCAACGATGAACCTCTGCCCCAAACCTTCCAGAACGGCCTGTTATAGCGCCACCAGGAGGCCGCTTTGTGCAAAACAAGTTTTTGCACAGCACACCTACAGATTTTGTCCAAACATCACGCAAATTGGTACACAGTCTCTCTAGAGCCATTCAACCAAACCGGTCTTTCAGATTTCTCACACTCCATCCTGATTGGTTAAGATTGGCTTCCAAATTTCACAGGAGTGCTCAGTTTCAAACAAAATGCTGCAAATCATGAACACATCGCGTGATTTCCGTGAAATTGTGCACCCACATTCCCACTAGGCCGAGGACAAAATGCCACATGAACAATTTCAACTCAACCTCAAGGTGGCGCTATAACTGGCCGAAAAGTGATTTTACCTCTAACTGCACGGATCTGTGGATAACCTGGTGGAGACCTGTGCCCAGAAGGGCACTTTTTCTAGTTCTTTCTGCTTTGGCAATGTAAACGTATGTTTTCTCATGCCAATAAAGCCCTTTGAATTTAAATTGAATTGACTCTTGTCAACTTTCCGCCTTGTCTGCCCCTCTTTAATTCCCACCACTTCTGACTCGTTACTCACGCATGGCGTGGCGTGGCGTGGCGGTGCGTCACCGTGCCGTGCAGGGACGTGAATAGCACCGATGAGCGACGGAGGTTCTCGCACCACACACTAAAGTCTGTGCTGTTTTCATTGCGCGTCCAATTGTCAATAATTATGCGGACGGTTGTACCGCTCGTGTTCTCATTATGTGTCGTTATTATCAATCTGTGAATGGTCGTTACGCACATCATCGCCCACCTCGCACGCACACCGACTCTGACGCGTGTCAGCTTTATTGATTGCGGAACAATTTCTCAGAATGGGAAAAAGAAACCGGAATCAAGCATTGAGGGTGATTGTGTGGTTACGGTCATCATCATGCAGTGAGGGTGATTGTGTGCATGATATGGTCACGATGGTCTCACCTGTTGAGCGAGGTATTAAACCAATTAGGACGGGAACGCACCTGTGTCGCTTTAACGTTCAACCACTCTAACCATTATTTTAAACTTGCTGTTGAAAAATAGCAGTTCTACAAGCCCGTAGCGCTGCGCTACGAGCTTGTAGATCTGCTATCTTTGAAAAATGTGTGCAATTCTTGGAAGTTTATATTCTTTCACAGCAAACGTTTTTAAGTCATATCATTGCTTCTAAATGGGTTAAAATATAGAGAAGGGTGATCCCCAATCGATCACCCTTCTGCATGCATTTCATGTCTCTGATTCTATGTTCGATTTAGTCTACAACAAAAGTTTTTCCCATGCATCATTTGGACTTGAACCCAGCCAATGGGGAGGTATTTTCTCTTCTTTCTGAGACTCAACTCCTTATCGTTTAACCAATTCCTCTTCAAGAAGAGGTCTTTTGTCTTCTCTTTCTGAGTCTACCATGATGACCACTGGATTGTCTGACTGGTTACAGCTGTCGTCTTGTTAGTGAGTCTCTGTCCCTTCCGTCTGAGTCCCTGTTCTTTGCTGTCTCCTTTACACTTTAAGACCGGGTTACAACAGCTTAGACCGTCCTTTACAGTTTAAGACGAAGTTACAACAGCTTAGAACTTTATATAGCTCCCCTCCGAGTCCCCTTCCTTCCCAGCTGTCTCGGTCCCTTGGCTTAAATCTGTTGAGTGCTATTAACCAAGATGTCCACTATAATGGTTTCTAAATGTTTTACGTTTCCTATATATAGCTTTGAAACATAGATTAGTTACGTCACCAACAATAATGGCACCCGCTGGCCAAGTGGTCCAGGCGCATGCCACATATAGGCTTTGGCCTGACAGCGTGTTGCGTGTTCGAATCCCGTTCATGACGACCTTTGCTGCATATCTCTCCCCGTCTCTCTCTCCCTCTTTCCTGTCATTCTTCACTTGTAGCCTATCTATCAATAAAGGCAAAAAGCCAAACAACAAAACCAAAACAATAATGGCACTTTATTAGCTGGTGGAGAACATCAACATACATACATCTCCACGTATGTCAGTATTGTCCCTCGGCCAATCAGGGACCACCGTTCTTACCCCAACATGCATGTATGCATGCATGCATGCATGCATGCATACAACTGTGGCTCAAGAGGTATAGAGCAGGTCATCCAATGATCCATGGGTCGGCGGTTCGAATCCCGGCTCCTCCTGTCTACATGTCGAAGTGTCCTTGGGAAAGACACTGAACCCCAAATTGCTCCTGATGTGCTGGTTGGTACCTTGCATGGCTTCCACCGCAATCGGTGTATGAATGTATGGGTGAATGTAACAATCTATGTAAAGCGCCTTGGATAAAGGTGCTATATAAATGCACCATTTACATACCCAGCCGATCACCCAGCCAATGATCAAACATCAAAACAGAATAGCGTGTGTAATGCGTTACTTGCTGGTCCCCGGGGACGTAGTGCTTGCATAAAGGCAGGCTGACCACGCATGCACGCACACACACACGCACGCACGCACGCACGCACACACATGCACACACACACACACACACACACACACGCACACGCACAGACCACATGCAGAGGAAGTGACTGCCAAAGAGGAAGCGAGTATGTCCCGGTTGTGTGCAGCAAGGGGAAGACGAAGTGTTAAAGTTATTAGCCGAGGGGGAGCAGTGTGTGTTTAGGGGGCATCCTGTTGGTTCCACGATGCCCCACAACAACAGCAGCAGCCTGGAGAGCATGGGGAGGATGAAGAGTGCAGCATTAAGCCTTATAGTTTTGTTCAGATTGATTGAATAGTTTATTACGTTGGCCCACAAAGTGGGGTCCGGGGACCCCTAAGGGTCCTTGAGTCTACACATGGAACCAAATGGATTTTACCATTTAAATTGGTGGTCCCTAGAGATAGAAATGCCATTAAATGGGGGTCCGTAGACTAATGCATGTCAAACCTGGGGGTCCTTGAAATTAAACGAGAAAATCTTCTCTTATGGGGGACCCTGGCATATCTCTTCAAATGGGGGTCTGCAGGCTAATGGGTGCCAATTTGGGGGTCCCTGACATGAACCACTGGTATATCAGACAGAATGTACCGGTAAGACGCCCTGAGGGCAAGAAGCGACCTCGACCTAAAGGGCGAGGTCGCGCTGAAACAACAGAGCTTCTTAATACGGCACAGTTGAGAAGCACAAGTTAAACTATTGATCTGGTGTCAGTGAGGTAAGATGTAGAGTTGCTGGCCGGCTCATATATGCAGATCTAGTACAAACTGCTGGGCGAGTGCTGTCGCTTTGGCATGGGATCAACTTTGGCCAAAAAATGCACAATGAAAAACAGGTATGTCCAGAGTCCATGGCCAGGGTTCATGGCCATATACAGTATAGCGTGTCTTGCGTGTAGAGGGTTTGATGATGTCAGACTGACATATGCGTGACACATTATTATTACACATAAACACAAACGCCTGCACAAACACTATCTCTCACTCACTCACTCACTCACTCACTCACTCACTCACTCTGGGCTAGCGGGGTAGAGTGGCTGGATGCTTGAACCTGGGCTCCCCCAGAGTTAGTGTCGAAGTGTCCTTGAACAAGAAACTGAACCCCTAACATCAGGAGTGATGTGCTGGTTGGTGCCTTGCATGGTTTCCGCCGCCATCGGTGTATGAATGTGTGTGTGAATGGGTGAATTGATGCACAATCTATGTAAAGCGCCTTGGATAAAGGTGCTATATAAATGCACCATTTACCATTTACTCACTCACTCACTCAAACTATCACTCACTCACTCAAACTCTCTCTCAATCACTCACTCACTCACTCACCATACGCACCGTACATTTAACACTGGATTGGTATATTGTATGTGTTTTTGTGTGTTTAGTTTAGTTTAGTTTTTTACAAGATTCCGCTTTATTTATTCTCAATTTACAGTACACTGTTTATATAGCAGGTGTATGAAGGTGTAATTGCTGTATAATTCAATTCAGGGGTACTATTGGGTTAGATGGTATATTGTCCCACTAGCCCAATAAGCCCCAAATGCACATGGATGGAATAAAATAATAACATAAACATGAAACTACTGTACTGTAGTGTAAGACTGAAAGCCAGCCTTCCAATTGTCTAAATCCTTGTTCTGTGTTATTTTGAGCTTTGGTGTTGTCTGTCACATTATGCAACAACTGCTGTCGTGTGGCGTTTCCTTTTAGGGGCGAAGTAAAAGAAACAAGGTATGGAATGACACTGTTTTTCCTCCAACACAACTTAACTACTCCCAGCATGCGTGCTGATGTACTGACAGTAAGGAGTTACATAAAGCTGCTGCTGTTGATGTAACGGGGCATGATTGACAGAGCTTGTGCTTGGCACAGTGCCTTGCATTCTCCACCGACGGCGCTGTTCCTCTGTGTGGGTGGTTGACAGCGATCCGATGACGCTGATCAGTAATTGAGATAATACCTGCAGCACTGGACTTCCCGCTGTATTTGCACTGCACCTACAGTATCACTTCCTCCAACGATCGAGACACCTTCATGCGCCCCCGTACTGACAGTCCAATCGACAGCTTTGATCTAAAGCTGTAATGTCAATTCTGTTCCTTTTTTATCAACAGTTTCTTTTGTTCTCCCAATCTCATTGCCAGTTCCCCCCATAATACTGTAATCCCTGTCACTGCCAGCCCCATGCTTGTTGGTCTTGGATAAGGGCTAGCCGCTAGACAACCAAGTGTCTCCTTTCGATACACATGGAGTTGGCAGTCACATCTTTGAACCGGGAGGGTAATGTAAGGCATGCAGAGGAACACGCTATCCTTTCCAGTTCCGCTCCCTGCTGATCAAGTGCCCTGAACACACAACATACATTCGACATGGCAACTCGCACGCTTTAGCGCGCTCGGTGGTGTCTCTCGTGGCTCAAGTTTGGTTGAGACGGTGGCCCTCCGTCACGGTATAAAACTATACTTCATTGGCCCAAAAACATAGTCTGCAGTTGTTTGAAAAATATTGGACGGCCGTGGGATTCAATCCCAGGAGGTGTGGGTTGAGAGTCTGACTAACAAGGCACGCTACCAAGCTGGCTTTCAGAAAGGGGCTTTCTGGCTGTATTAATGTGAGAACTAGTAGGCCCCTCCTATGGGGCCCCTCCTATGGGGCAATCAGAGGCAGGTGGGGGTGGGTCTTTTTGCAACATACAGTAGTTTAATAGTTTCACGCCCAACCCTCCCAATTGCATTGCGTTCGGTGGTGCGTCCAGCCAAGCCGGAGGTACCACTGGAAGGAATCGAAATCCATTCTATTCCTGAAGCCATCCTAATTCCAAGCTATACTATTCCTGTTCCCGAGCTGCCACTCAGACACGTCTGGTCCAGAGTGGGCACAGGTGCCCTATGTGGCCTATGTGATGTTCCCCGGGCCGGGCCGTGCCAACTTGCCAAGCATGCAGCACGCCCTGGCCAAAGGCCTGCATGTCCCCAGAAGCTACCCCTCTGGCTTTTGTTTGGGTGACGGGCACTGACAGGTTCAGCTGTTGCCCCACCATCTTGCGTCAGTCTCACCTCCATCTCTCCATCTCTTTCTATCCTACCACTCACTCACCTACCATAACATTCATAAGGCTGCTGAGTTGCTGCAGCTGTCTGAAATCACATGAGGGGGCAGCAATGAACCGAGAGACCCACAGGTTCACATGTACTCACTTAGCTTTGCACTCACCCCTACCTAATAATCTCAAAATTCTCATAATGGCCTTCATCATAAGTAATTACTCAGCCATTATATTCCATTTATGTTATGCAATGTCTTTTACAACCACGGCAGTTCCACTGATCCAAGTATAAAGTCGTATAATGGCTGTTATGGCACAAAAAGACAAAGTCTTTGTCCCATAATAATCGAAGCAGCCTTGAAATTGGTACTTCCCACAACCATTAAGATCCCTCTACACTGCATCATACTGTGTGTGTGTGTGTGTGTGTGTGTGTGTGTGTGTGTGTGTGTGTGTGTGTGTGTGTGTGTGTGTGTGTGTGTGTGTGTGTGTGTGTGTGTGTGTGTGTGTGTGTGTGTGTGTGTGTGTGTGTCTGTGTCTGTGTCTGTGTGTGCAAGAACCCGCCGACATGAAAAGACACTCACAGCTCTGACCGATCACCAACACACCTTGGTAGAATGATCTGCCTGATATCTCAGTGCTTTAGATTTCATTCCGAGATTTGACACTGTAGACTTTAGCTGCAGCAAATGTCGACTTGCACTTGTATATCTTTAATGCACCTCTAATGCGGTGTTGCTGGTGAGCAGCCTCCATCGGTGTTGATCTTCACGCAGATGGTTTTCCAGGCTTCATGTTGTGAGACAAACCTGATACGGTCCCACTCTGAGCCGGGCTGACCTGCATAGCCGGCCTCCAGCACCTTTAAGCTCTGGGATTGGCTTTAACGGTCCATGGACATCGACGTCCATCAACAACAGAGATTAACTTTTCTTTCAGAACGGTGGTGCCAGATGAGGTAGTGCTTTAGAAACTCGGCCTGGGAGCAACAAGGCATCTTGAAACAACATGTGTGATGGTCACATTCAGTGACCCTGGTTATGATGCTGGACTGATGGCTGGAAGTGGGTCAACTATAACTCCTCGCCCAAGGAGTGTAATGTCAACAGTACTGTATGGGTGACAAACAAACTTAAGATGACATGCCCATGTGCATATGCTGCACACTGCACGTGCTATGCAGGCGGCGCCTTGTTATAGAACTGTAAGGAGCCCCTAAGGAATGGTGAACTGCCAGGGAAGCAACGTTTGGCATGGGAACTCGCTCGATTGGTGGTGCCTCTCGTGGCTCAAGTTCCTCTTGAGATGGCGTGCCTCAAGTCGTGGTCAAAACAGTAGCCGTCATCAACCCACAACAGAATAGTGACAAAAGGCCTATACTGAGCTCGTCGGTAGGTCAGTAGGTGACCTACTGAGACCATTCCAAAGTCTGTGACGATGTCCCATTCAGTGCATGACAGCATTCGAATGGGGTCATTCGACCTTGGCGTGCACTCATTAGAGTGCATGGTTAGAGTGCAATGGTTCATGTAGGAGTACATGGGAATTTTCACTTGGGACTGTGGAGATGCAAGGGTTTGAATTGGTGTTTGTTGATATGGAGATATGGAAGAATCTCTTTTTTTCTCCGTCTGGTCATTCTAAATACTACCACTATGTTGTAATGGAGATATTAGAGGCTACATCATTTCACTAAGAGGAATGTTCCTAACCGACTTTTAGGAAGTAGACCTTGAATAACAGAAGAGAAGGGGGGGAAAAGGAAAATGGGAGTCGAGACAAAGGAGGAGAACCGTGACATAAATCCAGGAGACTTCGAGGCTGTGTAAATTCCGTAGATAACGTCTATGGAATTTAATTTACAGCCATTAACCTCATGGCCGATGCTGGCATTCATAGTGGAAGAAAAGCAACAGATGTAGCAATTGCCGAGATGCACTTGTATAATCTTGAATACATTAATGCTCTTTTAATGATGTGTTGCTGCTGGTGAACAGCCTCCATGCAGGCTCCATGTGTGACAAACCTGATACGGTCTTCTGAGCCCCGCTGACATGCATAGCAGGCCCTCAGAATCTTAAGCTCTTGGATGAGTTTTAATGGTCCGTGGACATCAGCGTTTAAGAACCGACCTTGAGCAACAGCGGGGATATTTGCTGATGACGTAGTGTTATGTTTTATAGCAAACTCTACCCGGGAACAACAAGGGCGATCTCCAACCTTGACACGGCAGTGCGTCGGTCACATTGAATGACCCTGGCTGGGATGCTGCATGGTCCGCACTCAGTGGCATCGCCCGAAGTGGGTCAGCAGCCTCCATATAACTCCTCACCGACCACTGCTATGTCAACAGTGTATAGGGTGACAAACAAACGGAGTTGCCGGAGCACGTGCATACGTTATGCACGATGGTATGTGTAATTGGCCGTCACACACAGTTTCTCCCCTTGTGATTCCATTGTATCATATGTCTCCTGCCCTTGCTCTTTCCACCGGCTCTTCCTCTGTGTAATCCAAGACCACACAACACAATCGGCTCTGTGCCGTGGCTAAAATGTCGAAACATAAAAAAGGGAGTTGGGGAACGGATAAAAGAAGCCTCGGATCATCCACCATCGCTCTGCAAAGGATGAGGTGCTTAACGAGAGCTCACCCCCTGAGAGATCTGCTATACTTTGTCTGTTCACTCGTTTTCCATCTGACAGGCCAAGCTGATCACGTTGCTCTCAATTGCAGTTTGGTTTTTCCCTTGTTAAAGGAGAAAATAAAACCACGGGGGGTTAAATTTAGATTAACAGACTAGAGAATCTATCTGGAATCCATACACCCATCTGGTTTCAATGCAATCTGCCAATCTCTCTTTATGGCACCGCTGTGAATAGAAGTGCTGAGAGATAGTTTGATCCTGATTGAATGGCTTTTAACCTACATTATAAGGTTGTGGGTAATACTGCAATAATTTAAAAAAGCTACATGACATGCATACACGAAAAAACACCAAATTGAAATAATGTCAAGCAAAGGATGTGTGCTTGTCATTAGCTGAGTGAAGACCGTTGTTATCTGCCATTCTGAGAAATGGACAAGTGAGTCATATACTGAGTGATTAATATTTGAATGGATTTTTATCATGCATTAATCCTGTCATGAAAGTGCAATATATTGTGGAAGCATGTAACCATTGGATGATGCAATTATAAGTTATAATTGGGTATAGAGTAGTGTAGAGCAGGGGTCTGCAACCTTTTGGAAACAAAGTGCCATGTTTTTATTTTCTAGATGTGCCATGTAAATTGTCAACGGTAATTTTGTCCACGAATGTAACTGTGGGGTTTGATTTGGGCTCTGCTGTAGATGGGGGGGAGTGGCTCATGGGAGCAGTCAGTGTCAGGGTTTTTTGAATGGCAGGTGTTTGTGATGTGTTTGTGATTGTGACTAACGAGGTTGATCTCTATTTAGTAGAGTGTTGGCGCGGCTACACAGACTGAAGACACACACAGAGAGCAGAGTGCAAGAGAAGACCAACTGAACTAAAATCTGCGTGGCAGGCAATGTTCCCAGCACGGCTGGGCTGACTTTATTTGTCACCAAGTATTTATGTTATGTTTAACCAAGTGTCTGGGGGCCAATAAATGAGTGAACCTGCATCAAGTTGTCATTCCATGTGACTGAGAGGAACCCACATTAGCAACAGACAGCGCTACAATAACCTTTTACATGTTTTACATTGTTATAATGATCATTAGACTCAAAACAATAATCTCGATTCTCTCCCAGACTCCCTCCAAAGTCAGAGTTCAGAGTTTTAATGAATGTAGAATTATGTACACGATGTCATTTGCATACAAATGTGAGGGACTTTATTTATTTGACCTTTTCAATAGTTCATAAAAAAATGCTCTCTCACACACACATGCCAGTGTGCCAGTGATAACCATCCTTGGTGCCAATGTTGACACCGGTGCCTAAGGTTGCCTACCCCTGGTGTAGAGCTCTGGGGTACTACGTACATAGCGTTTAAGATAAGTGGTTGAGCTCAAATCGATAGTTAATGGATTTTTTCCCCACATCGTCACATTTCTCCTCTCCTGCGTTAGCATTACTATAATTAATGCGTTCATTGTCATACACGGTGGTGTATGACAATGAACGCAGAGCTCCAGAATAGTGTTGTGGAAGAAACAACAGCATACAGGTATAGATGCCATGGCCTGTGCTTTTAGTTTTCACGACACGATCGAATATTGTTGTGGCAGTTCCTCAACAACTTAAAAGCTTTAATCGTGACAGCCCTACTGTGTGACAGTGATCTACAGTTCTGAGCCGCCTCAGATGTCCATCAACGATAGACCGCAAGATGGAAAATATATGACTCTGTTCCAGATGATTTGCCATGTGTTAATTATCTTCTCGTCAGGGTCTTGTAGAGCTATGGAAAACCATATGGTGTGTTGCAAGCTGCAAACATGTCATAGTTCCCGTCTGAGATTCTTAATGGACATTTGGTTCCATTAATAAGTGCAGTGAAGCGCACAAAACAGGGTAACCCAAGCCTGGGTCATCTGCGGCACGCGTTGTTTACCCACACAGTCCAAGACGGGGCCGGGCGACTTGGACTGTTTTAGAAGTGACCCTTGGAGAGGAACGGTGAAACACAATATTTACCTGTCATGAAATTAGGCCATGGGTGGGGCGGCAGGACAGCTGCAGCCAACAAACTGTACACAAACCTGCCACTACTGGAAGGCTAATTATGGTGATCAAGAGTAGGCCTATACCTCTTTTTCTGCTTGCCGATTTATAACTTATCTTGTTGTGACCCGGTGAGGACACCATCTGAGAGGTGAAAGTTGTCCTTCAAGACTATGCTTTCAGGGGCAGCATTGGGCAGAAACAGTTTGACATGTATCTAAATAGTTTACTGATGGCCTTATAAGAAGAGCTTTCAGCACTGAAAACGAGGGTGTGAATGATGTACAGTATAACTTCATAAGCCCAGTCCTGTACACGTTTCTCTCTGCCCACCGTGAGTTACCAACAGCCATTCTGCATTGACCCTCGTGTATTCACTTCACACGATTCTTAATTGGTCAAAATAACAACAATACTTTGCACAAGGTTGCCGGGTCCATTTCTTCTCTCCAAGATGGACAGACATGAATTGTGTGAAAGAGGTGCGCTCACTGCTCTGGGTCGCTCTGGGGACACCCTTGAGAGGTGTCACACGGAGGCTGGTGACGCGTACTCCAGGAGCGAGGAACAATAGGCGGAACCAGCTGTTACGGGAGTCGGGGTGACACAGTAGAGGACCTGTTTACAGGCGGACGGCTGCTCCAGCCCTGGCCGGACACTAGCCTACGTCAGCTCTCTACCCTCAGTTTATCACAGCGTGAACCCACTCAGCACCGACGGCCCCTGGCCTCTCTACCCTCAGTTTATCACAGCGTGAACCCACTCAGCACCGACGGCCCCTGTCCTCTCTACCCTCAGTTTATCACAGCGTGAACCCACTCAGCACCGACGGCCCCTGGCCTGCATGTTCATGTGTCCTTGTGGGCGGAGGTCAGCCATCCTCGCAATGTCTCCTGCAGGCAGAAACAATGCAGTTTATCTGGAACACTCCGTTGGTAATGTAATACACATTATAGACAGTTATATCACACAAAAGAGTGAACTGGAATGGGTTTCAGCAGAACTTGTTTTGCAGGCCACAACCCCCAGCTCTGCCCCATAAGATTAAGACATTATGATTTGTGAAACTGTTTATGACATTAGCCCATAAAGCTACTGTATTACAATGCATGGCCTTTAGGCGTTCCTAAATCACATGAGATCCACGTCCTTCCCCTGAGCTTACGTAACTTAAGCTCAGTTACAGAGGGACTGCTGTCGATGGCCACATTCTCTGCAGCACAGCTCGTACATAATGAAAGACCTCATGCCTCACACATGGCACACAGTTGTGCATATTAGCTCTCAGCCTGGCCCGGCCGCTGTGAGATTTGCTCTGGAAGCCACAAAAGCTGGTGGCACAGATGAGGCGTAGCCTGCAGTATACAACAGTATACACTGAGTATAGTCATTCATTTGAAGTTCGACGGACTGGCGGCAGTATACATCCAGCAGCTGTGAGCACTGGAATGCTACAAACGGACAGGTGTGAACTCAAAGTCTTGACATGGAGGAGTCGTTGCATCTTCTACATACTAAGCCTGCGCTGTAGACAGAGCCCAACCCGTCCCAATTGTTTTGGAGTCCGATGCTGATCCCGATTTTGGAGAGTCAGATTACCAACATTTCGAACAATTATTTGCAAAAAATAACAACATCTTGAAATCAACTTTTATGAAAGTAGGCCTAGTTTAATTTCAAAATAACTATTAAACTTCAATATAGGAAAATTACCTATAAATGTTGTTATACATACAAAGAAACAAAGAAATAAATTTAACTTTATTTTATCTAAACACTGTTCAAAAATAGCCAGTCCACAAGCTGTAGATCTGCTCATTTTGACGTTCTTTTCAGATATATCAGAGGCAAATCATAGACATTCTGCATCTATAGACTGTGAGCGGATGAGTGGAAAATAATATACAAACACACTAGACCTGTCTGCCCTTGGATGTCTGGATATCACCACTGTAATGTTTTCATTTTTTATTTCTTTATTTGGTTATAGGAAACTGGCAGGGAGATCTGAATCCGAGCCCTTTCAGTCATTTTCCTGAAGGTAGGAACCCCTCCCTAGCTGTATATTTAGATCACAGCTGTCCACCATGGAAATATGCAAGGCCTCTGATGGCACAAGAAACGTTCAGAGGGTCCACACTTAAACTTACATACTGTATTGACTATTTATGGGCCTTAATAATCTTCTTCATGCTACTGTACATGCATTCTGAGGTTGTTGATCATGAGTAGGAAAAGGACGATTGTTCGCTCTAACAAATGTACTGTCAATAATAGGAGGTACGTACGCGAGTGTATATCAACTGTATGAGGTGCTCTGTCTGCATTTTCTGTGTGCGTCACCGTGCACGCACGCACGCACGCACGCACACAATTGTCGGAGTAAAAAGTGAAACAGAAAGAAGCAAAGATAGAAAGAAAGAAAGGAGGAAATATGTTTATCAGTCATTGTTGAGTGGAGCGGTGACAGGTTGTCGTCAGGCCCATCAGCTGCCCCATACCACGGCCTCCCACCCTGGGATTTCCCACTTTTCCTTGGTTCCACAGCACTCTGACCTCGGTAACGTGCTATGGTTGCCTGCCTGCAGCCAGCTGTCATGTGCCCTGTGTGTGAAACAGCTGTGTGGGAGAGAGAGAGAGAGACAAGGGTGTGACGGATGGGAGACAATAACAGTTGAAGGCCCATACCGTCCGCTTTTAGACTCTGATGACCCGCTTGTTTATAGTGTCATCCAAAGATTCCATAGGAGCTGGGGAGTATTTCAGACTCTGTGTTGCAGGAAGGAGAGGGCAACTGCGGCGCAACTTGAAACGGCATCAGACGGCCAGTTAAAAATAAAGATTTCATGCAGTCGTAAATGTGGTGTTTTTATTATGTAAAGGTTAGTGAGGGCGGAATCCCCCCACCCCCCCCTTCCTGTAATTGTCTAAATCGTGCTCCCGTTTCCACGACTTGTGCAGAAATCAGAGAGTGTGTGTGTGTGTGTGTGTGTGTGTGTGTGTGTGCACTCAGTGTACGTCCCATGATTTACAGCCGCTACAGGTGGAACAATAGGCCTCCAACTTAAGATATAAAGTAGTGGAGTTTATGGAATATACCTGCAAGGCTACGAAACCAAATGCACAATAAAAAATGTAATTAGGACTTTTATACTTAAAAAAAATGGGCCCACTGTCTATTCATGTTACATGATTGTCTCATGTTTTCTTGTCAATGTGTAAAATGTGTAATGTGTAAAATAGGTGAGGTATTACGACAACCTTTAATTTAACAAGTTGTATAAAGTGCAAACAATTGAATCACGTGTTGGTAAAGCTATAGTTTGAGACAATCAGTCTCTGGAGACCGAGGCACACGCCACAACACACACATATCATGTTTGACATGTGCGGATATCTTGAAATCTAGTCACGCTCCGCTCCTCTGCCCTTGGACTTTGTATGTGTTTATTATTAGTTTTTGGACTTTTACTTATGTTCTGTTTCAGTGTTGTATTCTGGTATAGTTTGTTGTTTTCCCAGTACATATTTTGTAATGTTCTGTGCTTTCCTGTCTGCCTTGTTTGCTGTTTCATGCCCAATTGTCTCCAAGCCCCCAGAATGGCTGGCCAACGTTGAAGCGCTCGGCCCTACTGCTGCAGAGCTGGGACTGCAGGCGGGCCCGTGTATTTAGCACTAGGAAACGTGCAGCTGGGGTTTAACATTGGGACACCAAATTGTGGTGTCCAAATCGAAGACATGCGGAAGTAGACCGTTCCTCCGCGTGCTTCAAAACACCACTGAGCAACTTCCATTGAAATTAATAACAGGGGCTGTCCGCTCTCTATCCTTTATAACGTTATGCTTGTCTCACCTCTCGCCGCGCGCGGGTCACCTGTGTTCTGTTTGGCTAGCCTATCCCAGTGTTGATTGTCTGTTTCAGTTCACCTGTGTCAGGTTAGTTTTCCCCTATATTATAGCCTATATATATATGCTTCAGTGGGTTCAGTGCCTTGTCAGTTTGTCGTCGTATACGATGTGGTCAGTTCTAAAACCTGTGCCTGGTCGTCCTTCATTTGAGTCCTACACCTCTGTGTGTCCACACTGTGACAGGAACTGTATTGTCTTACACACCAGGCTCCAATCTAAGGTTAGAGGTTAGCTAGTTAGTGTCCATCAATCTTCCTGTCTCTGCCCATCCTGCACCTGATACCAGGAAACCCACTGAAGCGTTTGTAAGAGAACGTTTGGTTCCATGTAATCCACTTTAGTGTAACAGAATACACGTAATCGACCGCAGAACTGCAAAGACGTGTGCACTTTGGACGTGTAGCAGCAACGATGCAACATGAGAACAGAACTTCAGCTGAAATAAGATTGCACTTTTAGCATGACTTCAAATAATGATATTTAAAGTCAGCTCCTCTCAACTCAATTTAACATTTTAATGTCAATATTTGGATTGTTTCCGAAGCATTTATCACTTTGTTGGGTCAACGGGTGATTTCTCTTTTTTTATTCAGGACATGTCTGACAGTATGTCGGGCTTAATGCTATACGGGAAGTAGCTTTTTATTTGTATCTATTAATTATAAGTTATATTAATTTGCATGGCATACTGTAACTGTCGCAGGCTCTGCTATGCATTGAAGAACAGTGAAAGTTTTTGGCGGGAACCCCTTTTGGTGTTTCAAGCATTCTGTTATACTTTAGCTATTGAAAAATTGCAGATCTACAAGCTCATAGTGGCGTGCTATGAACTTGTAGGTCTGCTATTTTTGAGAAATCGTAAAAATCAGGCCTAAATGGGTTAACTATCACATGTCTGCTAATGGCCGCAGGCCGTCGCGGCAGTGGAGAGAGGATTTCCAATGAAAAAGTATGGAAATAAATCTTGACCCTGCTTGCTTCCTGTGTCTGGTGATCATGTGAGGACATTAAGGTTCCAATGTTTTCCAGGCTACTCTTCCAACAACAAACACGAGAACTGTGGAGACTGTAGTGCAGGTAATGATACCATCACTTTCTATGAAGTCCATATCTATATAATCATTATAAACTTACAATGTATTATTTATAAATTGCTTATAAAGTGCTTATAACTCTGTATAATTATAACCATTAGAACTCATACATATTCATAATGCTTCTTAACTATAAACAACACATTATAAAGCATGTTATGATGACGTGTCAACATTCCTTGCTTTATCAGCTGAAAAAAAACCTCTTGAAAAGTCTGTAAGGCACTGATAGGAAAAGCGCTATATAAATAAAATAAATAAATTATTTCAAACTCTCAGTCGAATCATGCAAATCATTTTGCATGATTCCAGTACACTATAGACAACATTTGGTCAGATTCGACTATATAGATTCTTAGTCGGGGACAGGCCTAATGTGTTATGAGCAGATTATAATATTGCATAAGTAAGTTCATAATTATAGACATGGGCTTCATAGAAAGTGTTGCAAATATCTCTAACCTTAATGCTACTACTATACCTTGGTGCGCAGTAGCCACATACATAAACCACTTCATACTGAAGACTGAGTAATTTGCAGGGATGTAATTACATAAGAGCGTCATATAGGGACCAAACCAACAACAACCTATCCAGTATCTCATTAACTGTCATTAGGCGACACTTAATGTCCCTCCCTGTGTACAGCTATCACATCAGTCACGCTTAGCTGTTGTTGTGGCCATCACTGCCTGCCAGTCACGTCATGTTCTGCGTGTACGCATGATGCAACAAGAACGACGGGTTGTTTTTGACTATCATCTGGCTTTGAAGCGCAATGATGGCTTTGACATGAGACATCTCTTTAGGGGTAATTTCCCTATTTTAACTTCCATGCAGATTCCCATCAGTTCTTGGAGCACATGCTGTACCTACCGAGAACACGTCAAAGAGTCATAATGAAAGCGAAAGACACTTTGCATCTGTAGCACTCATGAAGCCCTCATGGCCAATTTCAGCCCATATCGCCCTGGGTAAAAACGGCCGTGATTTTCTCTGTCCTTAGTGTGCTTTTATGTGCTTTCTTTCTTTCTTTTATGGCTTTTTCTGCCTTTATTGATAGATGACACGAGTGACGTCGGGTAAGCAAAGGATGTCGTGGATCGGGAGTGGAACCCGCAACACGCTGTCAGACTGGATTACCAGCCTACTATAGGTGCTCAGACGGCTACGGCAGCAGTCTGGGCCTATTTATGTTCTGATATGATATGAACAATATAATAGGGTTCATCACACGCAATAGCAAGTGACACTGATCATCCCAGTTACATCATCACTTCCAACCTATTAGCCGTGGAGCCTGAGAGGACCTGTGATGTCATGCCATACTTTTTATTTGTGTTTTTTTCTCTTAATTTGGTCATTAGGGTCCACAGAATATAGGCCTGCTCTGCCGGAAACATCGCGAAAAAAACTTTATAGCCATTTTTGTATACCACACCACAGACAACCTACATATATGGCAACATTTTCCAAATTTCATCATGCTTTAAGTGCCATGTGACATGTCAAACTAGGGGTTTTTCATGATTCTGAATCCATTCCAAGCATTAGTTTTGCACGAAAAACTCCTTGGGCTAAAAAGGGCCTTAGCCGTCATCACAAATGTGATGAAGTCAGTATACAAATGTGATGAGGTCATTACATTTGGGCACATTTTGGCTATGGCCGAATTTAGGCCAAGGAGTGTTTTTCGTGTAAAACTAATGCTTGGAATGTATTCAGAATCATGAAAACCCTCCAGTTTGAATATTATTATTATTTCTACAAGTTTCTCCTGCAAAAATAGCCAATCCACAAGCTCACAAAGTGTTTCCCCCAGATCAGGGTTAGAAGAGGCCGGTATCTTGGGAAACATAATGGAAAAGTACAACTGGTCTAGGTCATCCAGCAGACACAAGGGCTACCGTCTGATACACGCACGGCTACAGGTTTACTTCCATAAACATCCTAAAACAGCTGCCTGACTACAAGGGAGCGGTGACATTTCCCCGCGAGAAGAAAATACTTTCAAAATGTGTCACCAGGAATTTGTCACAATTATGAGGCGTGTCCACCGTCCAGTACCGTACGGCCTACAGCAGACGGCGGAATTTGTCTGGGACATTTGGGGGTTTGCGATAGTGTGCACGTGGGATTAGGAAAGTTATCCCCTAAAGCTGTAGTGCTCCGTTTTGTACATGAGGTAATCGGGGGACATAATGTACTGTACTGGACCCTACAGAGTTCTTCTCCCTGGTGTGCGAAAAGTCACGTTGCAAGCGGCCACTAGTTTCGCAAACCAGACTGCTGCCTCCCATACTTTTCAAATGCTTCCGTCATACAGTCTGGAGCAACGGAAGCTAGATCTGAAAATGATCAAGCGATAAAGCGGATGTGAAGCCTCCTGCCCGTTTCCGTTTCGGCTTTACAGTCGAGCAGATTCATCCAAATATATATATCAAAATCATCTAAGCTTGTTGCTGCTTAGCGAAAATGGAATGTAAAGAGATTTTGAGATTTTTGTGAAAGGATATGATGAACAGATGACAGCTGAATAGTTTTCTGGCTATACGCGAGACTTAATGAAGGGGCCACTACCTGAAAAGACACTAACAGCCCCATTATGACAAAGTAAGAGAAGCCTTTCGCTTCCTAACCCTAGAACACTAAACCTGGGTGATTTTCATATTGTTGCTGATGTCCATGAGGTGGGTGCATGGGTCTTTCAGTACCTTCATGATGCTCACTCAGCGACATCATTAGAAGGTAGGTTTGTTTCCTACAGTATGCCCACATCTCTGTTTTTGAGGGGCGCCCCCCAGAGAGGTCGTATAGGGCCTTAGTCCTACTCCTCCTCCCAGCCAACACTCCCCACTGACAGGTAGTTACCCCCCCCCCCCCCCCCCCTTTTCATTTACATCAAAAGGGCATGTGAACTCAAACCCACAATTCAACATTTTGGTTTTAAGATGTTGATATTAATTTTGTATTCATCCTTAGGACCCCAAATCACACCTTGGAAAGCATGAGTGTCTATTTCAAACAAAGTGCCTGTCATAATTAGACCCCCCTGTATTAGGATGTATTAGGATGTGGATATTCATTCATCAGCCAACACTCCCCACTGACAGGTAGTACGCCTCCCCCCTCCCCACTGACAGGTAGTACCCCCCCCCCCCCCCCTCCTATGCCCAGCTTTGTGTGTTTGTAAATTGTACCACGACCAAATTATTTGATTGGTTGAGCACCGAATGTGATGTATGATGATAAGAGCGCCCTTCAGTTCACACCAGTGTTTTTTCTACAGGCACGTGTTCGGGTGAATTTCACCTGGGCTTAGTGATAGACTGATAGAGAAATGTCATACACCCACAATGGGCTTTTTTATCACTGGACCATTCTCACAAAGGAGATATCTATTTTATTTTAATTTCTTTGTGAAAAGTCATGATGAACTATTAAAGAAGAGTACCTCAAGTTGCCATGTACTGCTGTACTTCTTCAATAGGCCTATGTTTTGATGAGATTTAATGAGACATTGGGTAAAATATACCCGGGTTTAGTGATGGTTTGACAAAAGTTACATTTAGTGTTCTAGGGTTAATTTGGTTCTGTTGTAATGTTGCTTTCCTTGTTTATTTCCAGTTAAAGTTTACCTTACACTTGTGTACCTTTATTTTGCAGTATTGTTCTGTGCCTTCCTGTCGGCCCCTGTAGTTCTCTACCTGCCTTGTCTAACCTTGTGATTTGTCAGTGTTTCCACCTGTGTCCTCTTAGTTCCCCAGCCTATCCCAGTGTTGATTGTCAGTTGTGTTCACCTGTGTCCTGTTATGCCTGTGTCTTTATATACACCCCTGTTCGTTTGTCAGCAGTGTTCTGTTCCTTTTTAAGTTTTGTTAAATTATTAAATTAAACTGGCCTCTGCCTATCTGACGCTGTCTGCACTTAACTTGGGTCCTGAGCCTTCTGCCTCGCACACGTGATACTTAGCTTATAATGATTACCTGCCCAAAATGCCTGAGGATGCTGGAGAAAACCTTAAGACTGCCAGGTGGCTATGATGAACAGGTAGTACATCAGTAGAGTTAGTGCTTCCATCACATGTTTAGCAAAGGGCCATTTAGGTACATTTAATGAATATAAGTAAAATATCTGTGTGGCATATGGTTCATATGGTTGAGCCATACAGGGGGGGGGTTGTGTGTGTGTGTGTGTGTGTGTGTGTGTGTGTGTGTGTGACGTGCACGAGTGTGCATCCATTGATATTAACTTTGTATGTCTGTATGTATGAGCATGACCCATTCACCCCAGCAGCCAATTACGTGATTTCGGGTGTGACAGTAAAGTACAGTACAGTACAGTATAGGGAGGTATCAGGGACTGCCTGTGGACCCCCACACGGTAACTTGTCATTTCTCCACCGTTTCGGACGCGGGGTGGCTTGCCGGAACCGGGCCGTCTCCCTGGGCGTGTTCCTGGGGGTCTGGATGTTCCTGGGACCCCTGAGGACCCCCACACAGTAACTCTGTCGTTTCAGACACGGGGCGGCCTGTTGGAACCGGACTGGTCCCCCGGTACCGTAACTGCTGGATGTTGAGTACAGTACAGTACAGTACAGTACAGTAACTACCAATAAATATTGCACCGCTCAGTTCACACACGTGTGATTTTATAGAGATTGCTGGTTTTTCAGAGGACAGTGTTACTTAGTCAGGAGATCAAGTTCTACCAGTTTTACAGTACCTTACTCTACCTTCGATAGTTTTTGTTTCTATTACGGTGACGTCTATCATGGCGATAAAGTCTTAGGCCCTCATTTATCAACGCAGTGTACTCACCCATCACCCAAATGTGGGCGTACACCACGTTGATAAATGAGGGCCTTAGACCTTGTGTTGTGGTGAAACTGGAACAAAATAAATATGATTCAAACCATCATGTACCTATAGTCCTGTACCGTACGTACATGATGAGCGATTAGATAATGATAAAAGGGCATGACAGGATTTAAAGCAGTCACAACTAGGTCACAATTAGTTTCATGCAAGGTCTCCTAACTTTGATCAGAGGTGAACAAACTACTGTATAAGTAGAGGTCTGATGGTGATTGTGGATCAAGGGTTTCCACAGATTATGATTGTGGAGCGTTATTAGTTATTATATTACTTTATGAACACCTTGAAACAGCAAGCTTTACTTGCCCTGTTCTGTCCTCCTTTGGTTTTATAGCAAGTAGATCCTTATATGAACAGGTCTGTTTTTGATCTTTTCCTGCACCATATTTCACGGTAAATACTAGTAAATAAAATGGGCCACGGACATAGACAAGTCTTGCCACGGACATGTTTATCCATGTACCTGTACGGACATGTTGATGACCCCTGATTGTCCCAAAAGAGCAGCATAGTCAGTTAAATTAGTTTGAACTGTGGTTTTGTTAGCCCGTAACATCAATTAAGTTAGTTCTGTTTGGTTTCTTTGCTTTGATTTGTCTTCGATGGCAGGTTTGTATCATTGTTTTTTTCCTTTGAGTTAATAGCACAGAAAATTGATGATTCATCGCTTAAAGTGAATTCCATTTCAACAGGTGCCGGTGTCACAGGGAGCAGCTTGCTGGAAAGGCTATCCTGGTGTGACTGAAACGATGACCTGCCGTGGTAAGTGTGTCGGTGGGTTTAGGTGAGGACGTGGTAAGTGTGTCGGTGGGTTTAGGTGAGGACGTGCACGTGGAGACTGACCCGTCCTCCTCTAACCCACAGTGACTATGGAAGGTTTAAAACCATTAAGACCCGATTAGGAACATTAGGACCTAATCATTAGGACCCGATTCTATATCTAGCTATATCGGTGGTTCTCAAACTATTTCAAGTCAAGGACCCCAAAAATCATATGCAATTGGCTGCCGGCCCCCATCTGAAAATATGTTGCACAATCAAACATGAGTTAAAAACGTTTGCTGTGAAAGAATATATATTCAAAGATTTGCACACCTTTTCAGAATTTTTCAGAAATGGTAGCTCTACAAGCTCGTAGCTGTATATCTGCTATTTCTCAAAAGCTAAGTTTAAAATAATGGTTAAAGTGGTTCAAAGCTAAGGTGACACAAATGCGTTCCAGGTCTTAATGGGTTTAAAGTGGTTTAAATGACCCATAGCTCACTTACATACACATACTATTGTACTATATTCTCTTAAATGAAAAAACGCTCGCACATCATTCTGCCGTCACCCAGGCGGATGTGTGCATGCGACCTCGCCCTAAGGGTGTCTTACTGTAATTGAAATGGGTGAAAACTTCAAATTGAGCTGCATGGGAGTAATGTGTGGAACTTTGTTTAAGGCGAGACACCCCAGGTGAATAGGGAAAAAAAGTTAAATAATAGCTATCACAATGAAACTTCTCCAGTTGATTACTTATATAAAAAATAAGATTTTTTGTATTACAAGTTTTCTGAAATTATATGTTTAAATATGCAAATTAGGCATTATATGCGCTAATTTGCATACATTTCGGGACGATAAATCTGAAGATCGGATAAAGCCAGGTTCAAAATTATCATTTCATTTTGTTGACACATTAGAGACAAAGAAAATTACACATGGGATTTTTGATATCTCTAATTATCACTCCACAAATCAGAAAATAGTGTCAACAGGCATAAAAAACCCATTTTCGGCATGTTTTTAGATATAAAATGTGATGTAAATCAGGCTGTGAATGATATATCAACAAATCCATGTGTAAATGTCTGCGGAATATAGTTATGAATGAGACTGGAACGTTTGGTGTATGTGAGTTCAACTGAAGTGGAGATTCTTTGTCCCAGGTATGAGGAAAACTTATTTTGAGAAAACGGCCTTTAAAGATTTGTATTGTAAAATTCCAAAACGTTTTATTTGAAGCCACTATTTGGAGACAAATATCTCATCCAAACCTTGGCAACAACATATAATGGCATATATCATTGGAAAGGTCTGGACCTCGAGCTGACTGTGGTCTGATCCAAATATGGTCACTTCCTTTGTACCAACAACCAATCATGAAAATAGAGATGGTGGATTTTCACCCAGAAAAACGAGCTGTCATTGGCTAAAATAAACTATCAAAATAAACATCTAAATCTGTATTTTTAATGTTTATTTTGCTTTAGTTTGAAAGAAAACATGTTTAGGAAGCAAAATAGCAAAAAAGAAAAAAAATGAAAAATCATGATTTCACCTGTAGTGTCTCACCTTAATTTAACTTCTGCTCCCTTGTTCTTGCACACAGCAATGCAATCTGTTGTTTTTAATCTAGACAGATGTGATACTGTATCAAATCAATCCATTTGTGCAAACAGTATAACCAAAGCAGGGAGTAGGTGATAAATAAAACTAACCAACGGCCAATGATATTAACATCGCGTGCAAGAACATGTTTACAAGTTCACACATGCACAGCGCACACACGTACGCACACACACACACACACACACACACACACACACACACACACACACACACACACACACACACACACACACACACACACCTCCCCTCTGGTTGCTATGGAAGTGTGCGCTGCAAAGAGGCTGAGACAGCAGGGCGCAGGTGACTGAGACACACACATGCACACACACACACACACACGCACACGCACACCCGTGTGCACATGGACGCTCGCACCACCAACCATTAGCCACCATAAAAAGCCAGGGCATGTCAGCATTAATCACCCATTGGCGTGTTGTTTCGGAGCCTAAGTGATGAGAGACGTACACGATGAACCCAACAGCAGGTGTTTCCCCATTACCGTGGTTCTTATGTGTGTACTCTGGAGCCCATTATCCATCAAGGGATACCAGGACATTTGAGAATCTTTCTTTCTTCACCTCATTTATTTTTTGGGGGGGGGTTACTGACCTGATGAAGATCCTGTGCGATCGAAACGTTAGTGAAACCCTACCTCCTTCCGGGGCTTTAAAAAGCGACCGTTGTAATGACGATTTCCTATATTGGCAGCTGTCAAAGGGCTGGTAGGTTTGTGGGTGGGAGTCTAGGGCTTGAGCCCGAAGTATCTTAATTCGAGTACCGCTTTTTATAGTGCTTATATTATGTTATATTATATTGATCTTCTCCTTACTGAACTGGCACACTTCGTCGGTCTTCCCCTGACACTGGTACACTTAGTTAGTCTGAGTCTTAGATCTGGTGCTTCTGAGGTAATCCCTCTGTAACACTTCTGAGGAAGTGAATACACGCGCTGATCTGTCTTCTGAGCCATACTTTATAGGGTGACGTGACGTCGTGACCTGACGTCACGCCACCGACCGTTTCCGTGGCAACAACCGTTATCCAAAGGTCATGTTTCTACAGAAACGGCAGATCTACAAGCTCACAACTTGTAGATTGGCTATTTTCTATGAAGATATTCGTTATAGGGGGGCTAGTGTAAACTCCGGAAATAGTATGTGTTTGTGTAAACACAAACATTGTCCTAACACAAACATTGACTGCCATTGATAATGAATGGTCAGCTTTGAGGGTTTGTGTAAACACAAACATTCTGATTGGCCGGAATGAGATGATGTATGATTATTGATGCATGATGATAAGAGCGCCCCTCACTTCACACGTGTGTGTGTGTGTGTGTGTGTGTGTGTGTGTGTGTGTGTGTGTGTGTGTGTGTGTGTGTGTGTGTGTGTGTGTGTGTGTGTGTGTGTGTGTGTGTGTGTGTGTGTGTGTGTGTGTGTGTGTGTGTGTGTGTGTGTGTGTGTGTGTGTGTGTGTGTGTGTGTGTGTGTGTGTGTGTAATATAAATTATAGTCAGGTTTTCTCTGTAAAATGTTTTTTATAAACATATAAGTGCAGAAACAGACATGTGATAATTAATTGTGAAATTATAAATGACCTACAGTCGGCCTTCATTTAGTGGTCTTTGTGTAACACCCAGGACTCAAACCTGGGTCTCCTGCATGGAAAACCAACATCTTAACCACTAAGCCAAAGGGATACTCGGAGGAGATGGACTTTGGAGGCCATCAGGCTGAGGTTGTGTAGGGTTATCTGCTACACCCAGAGGCGCCAACTGCCCAATTTAGGGGTCGCTCTGCACCCTTTGTAAATTCACACGATGCAGACTATAGAGTGTTGCAGTCCCGCCCCATCGAGAGACCCGGAAAAGAAATCCCTGTTCATTTTCTTCAATTAGCGCCACCTCTGTGATGATTCACCAACATGTGAGCGAGCCCCAGACAATGCACTCGCTCCACTCCACTCCTATGTGCTTTACTTAGGCCACTGATTAGTAAAGACTTCACTTTTGCTGATACAGTGTGTCATGTACAGGTAGTTTATTCCATATGCATGTAGTGTTAATCCAACCCCATCTGTATGGTGGAGCAGACTGTTGTGATGTCTCTGTTTTTAAACTTCGGAACTTCTGTTTGTCATGTTTGACACTCAAGTAGAGGCCATACATATTGTACTCTAGAACCAGGCCATGTAGAACCAGACCATGTAGAACCAGGCCATGTAGAACCAGACCATGTAGAACGGTCTGCTTGCGTATATGTCCCGTGGCAGCGTATGACGTAATGATTACTTGTGCTTGATATGGCAGTGGTGTCAGATTACATACATGTATACATAGGGGCATATTACCGTTAATCCACCCGACACTGAAACATATCATCATTACGTCACCATCGACAACCAATTATACCCAGGCATTGGTACATATCTTCATCACGTCATGTACTGCTACGGGACATACGCATCGTAGCAGCTGACGAAAAACATTACTTGCACGCTCTGCTTGCGCAAGTAATGACATAATCCGGTTGGCAATGGGCACTGGCTATCGGGCCTGGCACGTACAGCGGCATAGCCAACTCTACCAGTGGGCACTGGCTCAGGCCTAGCCTGGCTTTGCTAGACACACAACGTGGATTCACTCACACCTGGAAGCGTAAGTGAATCCACATTATCAGTGTGGCCAAAGCCAGGCTAGCTCCTCAGGCCTGGCACAGCCTCTACCAAACCATGCTGGTATTAACCAGCCCTTATGTGGCCCCTCTCTTCACCTGGAAGTTTGTTGTCCAAACACAAACATTAAATGCCTTTGATAATGAATGGCCATTTTTAACACAAATATTAGGAGCTGGACATGATGTATCATGATACGAGCGCCCCTCACTTCACACGGTTGTGATTTTACTTCTCCCAACAGCTTAATTCAAATCAACTAATCAAATGATTCTGCTCAGCTGCGGCTCACCACTCCAAGAGATGGGTCAAATGCGGAAAATAAATTTCACTGCGGTAACGTGTGACAAATCGTACGACTTTGACTTGACTAATTTATCTCGTATATTTGCTTCTCATTCTCTCAACCACAATTGTGCATACCCAACCCCTAACCCTATATTAAGCATTATCTCAGGTAAACCAGTGCCCAATCAATCACCTATAGCCCGCTCATAATGCTCTAGACTTTGGATGAACTCATTAACACTAGCTTTCATTGTGAATAGGCAGTGGGTAATTTTTTTTTAACTCACCTGTATCCTGTGCACATTCAGCCTCTTCGCATTTCATCTGTCCCATTCCATCTCAGGGGAGTGTCCCTACACACTCCTCGGCTGACGCATGAGCACAGTGTTGCATCTCAGGCGTGTGTACAGATATGGCAAGAAAGAAAGAGGGGGCCTGGGCCGTGGCTCAGCGGTCCGGGCACCTTGGCCGGTGGCCCGGGTCTGGCGGTGTGCCGCGGGTTCGACTCCGGATCCCGGCGGCCTTTGCTGCGTGTCGCTCCCCCATCTCTCTCCCCCATTTCCTGTCAGCCTATACTGTCTGTCTCTCTATAAAAATATAAAATAAAGGCGAAAGCCGCAAAAAAAAGAAAGCGAGAAGCTGTTTTCCAGACCTGAGCAGACAGGCGCGGCCGTTTTCCGCTGTCTGCCGGGGTCTCTTCCGGGTTTTTAGACAGCTGGTGGATGGAAAAGAAGCTCCACCCACGCGACAGAATGCCACTGGGGCAAGCGTTTCCGGGAATCGTCGCGGCATTCAGCCACATGGGTGGAGCTTCTTTTCCATGGAGGGGGAAAGGAACTGGTTGGAATAACGTGTTCCTTCCACGCGCTACGTCCAACCAGGGAAACTCCCCCCTGTCAGGTGTAAAGGAGAAACTTTGACACTCAGGCATGAAGGAAGCATGAGTTCAAGTCCGTTGCTCTCCCCATGTCCCCCATATAGAGCCCTAATTGACACAGGGGTGAAAAATGGGTTACAAAATCATGGGATTAAGAACATTTTTAAAAACTCAAGTTGATTAGTTGATTTAAAACAAATGGTGCAAACACAAACATTAAACGCCATTAACAATAAAGAGACAATATGAAGTAAATGAAACATTATGATGTAATTTTTCCATTCAAACATTAAAAGTCCATACCCTTGCCTGCCATTCGATTTACGTCATAAGTGCTCTAAACAAATATTAAAAAATCATAGACTTGGCTGCAATATGACAATTTTCAAAGGCCATGCATTGGAGGGGCAAGGGCCCCTCAAAAATGCAGATGCAATCTTACAACAACGCATTGCATTGTGACACATTGCGAACTTGTAGATCAGCCTCCTTTTAATGTTCTGCTTTTGAAATTTATTTAGATTAGGCCTATGCCCTTTTTTAATTATAATTTTTATTATTTACAAAATGTCAGTCAAAACATTGGCAACGGGGGCAGTGCTTGGACTCTCTGGATTGACATCTGAGCAAAAATATCTAGAATGGGTCGGGCTTTACAGAGGCCATCGGAAAACCCTTTGTGGGTAACTCACTATTTCACCCGTTCCATCTGAGCCCTCCTAATGCTCATGTTTTGAGACCAGGCGAGTAATGTATCCAGGATGCAGTTGCTCTCTCAAAAGGTGAGAGAAGTGAGGTGTTTGCCAGACTTCTGCCAACATGCGCCTGCCTGCCTCTCTCTTTCTCTCTCTCTCTCTCTCCTTTTTTTGTCCCCCCCCCCCCCCATCAACCACACTGACCAGTGAATAACCCCCTCCCCGCGTGTACTCCTCCCCTCATGTGAAGTTAATCCCTCTCTCCATTTGTCTGCTGATATCTGGCACACACAGCAACGCAGCCTTATCCCCAACCCTTTTGTGGCGTCCATTTAATCATTCACAATGTCTTTGTGTATCCCGCATCCTGTGCGATAAAATCACCATGTTAACAACAAAGCCATGAGGCCTCTGACAAAATGAAAATGAATGGCCGTAACTCCAGTAAGTATGAAGTACAGCTACCGCGTTTCTTCCTCTGACTGTGCAAAGTGTTACTTTGCATGCCTGCTATAGAATGCACCTGAAGTACGGTGATAGGCCGTGGCTGCAGGAGAGCTTCTGTTCTGTCCTTTTCAGTCAATTCGACACAATCTATAATATTCTGTAACGCTGTGCAATCATTTCACTATGGAATGATGTTCCCGAGCAGGGGACTGCCCTTAAGTCAGACCTCCTGTTATAGTCCGACCTAACTAACTGCGGGTTACCAATGGTCCTTAGGGGGTTCCAGGTCTACATAATTAAAAATATTTTTTAGTTAAGTTAATTTTAAAGAAGTCTACATAATTAGAGAATGTAGAAGAATTGTTATTTTTAATTGAACTTATCTCGACTAGGGTACCAACATCAATACAGCATGGAAATGTGTACTATTCTTTAGTTTTGGGTCTGCAAGGCTCAATCTCAATCAAATGGTGTTCCGAACTATGGCTCAAATGCAGAATAAACTAGAAAAAGTTTACAACTATAGAAAGGAAATTACATTTGGCCACAAAAGATCAAGGGATCTACGGAATGTGTAGGGGGATATCATGGGGATGCCAAACTGTTTGTCAACATTCAGTAGATCCCATGATCGTTTGTGGCCAGATGTAATTTTCTGGGGTCTAGTAGGACAATTTGTTCAGTCAGGACAACTCATGAATGGAATATTATATTTATTGAATATAAAATGAGCAATATATTTATTATGGTTTGGCCGGCGATTAATTGGATCTGCTTTTTAGGTACGGTACTCTGATCAAGCGCATCAGTCCCGACTCCCAACCGTAGGAACTCTGAATCCCCTGTACCTAAACAGCAGATCCAAAACGCTGGGCAGCGCAGCAGTATCAGTATGCAGCAGAAAGCAAGCAGGATGAGGAGTACAAACTTCCAGTTTAAATAGCCGGTTTGAAGATGGAACGAGTGTGCGGATTGGATGAGTGAATCATGTGAATGAGAACGTGATGCTGAGGCGGCCCAATGAACTGCGGCCGGAAACTGAGTTTCCTGACTGAACTTTCTCTGTGACAGGCACGATGCTCATTAAATAATGAAGAAATCAACGTAATTAAAACATTTTTAGCCCCCTGTCAAAAATAGCCTTAGTTGTAAAAAAAAAACTAAATTGTCCTTTAAGGATCACTATTCACTGTGATTAAAGCTAAGCTCACATTTCATATCACATGCACCTGTAACTGTCACTAGCCCTCCTCAAATAGGAAAAAAAAAGCAACAGATGATCCCTGCAGGCCATTTATTGGGGAACCCTGCAGCAGTATAAGCTTTTAGTGGGGTCACCAAGTTTGTATTTGCTGTGGAAAGACGGTCTTTAATTTTCTGCCCCGGTAATAAGATCATTAGCCTACATACAGTATGTGGCCCAGACAGTGTCATGGTCATCACAAAGCAAGACTCGTGCCTTCCTTCCACTGACCGGTGGAACAACTAATGGATCGAATAAGGGGGCTATCGCAACATAACATTAACAACATTGTAGTGCTTCCCTCTCACAATCTTATTGCAGTTGACGCACTGCGTGATAAGAACCTCCACGTCGTGTGGAAGAGCATTGCAGACATGATGCAGGGAGACATCAGCAGCATCCTCTGAATTCATACGCTTTAGGAAGGTGGCAATGGTGCCAATTTCAACTTACCGTGTGAATCCAGACGGCAGGGTGTTTCCCCTTTTGTAAGAGCAGTGGAAGGGGTATCCCCACCTGGCCAAGGGAGATATCAGGCTTCATGCAGGTTACTCTGTAGACAAGCTTCTGCCTTACAGTTTCTCTTCCGCCCTTAAACAATATTAACACAAAATGAATCAACTGAATTTATCTTCGACAAATCGTTTTCTTTTCATGAAAAAAATTAAGTATGGTTATGAATGATTACCATTGTATCATATATTTGTTCACTGTAGATGCAATGTTGGAGCTAAGTTCAACCTTTTTTATGATACCATTTTCTTGTGTCAGGAGTGAGGACTCTGTGGTCATTCAGGGGAAAAATCGGTCCATTAGAAGCACGTCACAGGATGGTGACACTGACCTACTGTACAAAGGACCTTTTAGCCAGCTAGGTGACTAAAAGCGATGTGTCCTACTGACAGTAGCTATACAAAAGTATGACAGCCTTTGTACCCTGCAGAGGTCTGTATGTCATTGGAGGCACAGCTGTCGAAAGTCTATATGCACACATTGTCAATAAATGCTAAATCAGTGGTAATCCCATTCTATATTGATAGTGCAATAAAGGTGATGTGGTGGCGGGGTGTACCGTGTGTAGGAGCTTGTGTCAAAAGACAGCGTGAAACACATTGATACAGCCAGGTCAAGCATGTGAACCCCCCCGCACGAGAGGAGCTTGAAATGTGACAGCTCAACACCTGCTGATTCAGAACCCAGAGGAATTTCCGACGGTTCAAGTTCCATTCTTCACAATGTGTTGGAATTCTATCGAGGCACGCTGCACGGGGGTCACTAGTCCCCAATATACATTGTGCTTTAATATAGAACTGTGTTTCTCAAACAGTTTTGGCTTCAGTACCCCCTTTCCAAGATTTCAGTTTGCAGTTTGCAGAATTACAGTACATTTCATTGATTTCAAGCACAAACTCAATACAAAGACTGTTAACTGTGAGTGGACGACACTTGTTTACAAGAGGGTCCACCTTGTTCAATGCATCAAAACATTTAGAGACGTACAAATAGACACTTCTATATAGTCAAAGAACAGAACAGGAATTCATCATAAGGGAGATAAAAAGGGAAAATAAACATATACAGTGAGGGGAAAAAGGGGGTGGGCGGTGGGGGGGGATTCAGATTTTACAGGGGCCAGTTTTGAATTGCAGCCGTCCGTTATCTGACCTCAACTTTTTGCTTTGAAAATAAAACTGCAGTTTTATGTCTATGTTCACAATAAAATGGCAAATAAGTATTTATTTCTAATTAACAGTGTTAGTCGTCAAGGTTTAAATTTTTAATGATTGAGTTTGTGGGCTTAAAATAATTATAAAAATAACAGAGTAGGCTACATATAGGCTACTAGCCCCCTGATTCCTGGACTGACCGACCTACGGACGGACGGACAGACCCCAGGGGTCCTTGAGGGGGTTACAAGGGGTCTCCAGCTAATTGATTGATAGTTAGGAAAGAAATGGACCCATCCATGTGTCTAACTCTTGGACCCAGGCCGCAAGGTCTGACTGGTTTTCAATCGTGCATCCTGCATTACTTTTTATTGTTGTGTACAATTGACAATCAACTTGTGTAGCTGTAATGTCAATTACAGTGCTTATTTCCTCTCCCAAAGGACACACACTGACTGTTCTATGTTCCTGTTCCGATTCAGTGTCCCATATATAGCTTTGCTTATCGGCGTGGCTGCATATTTGAACACCTTCGTATGTGTTTCTGTGTGTGAATGCAGCTTTGCAGACGGTTCGTCTCTGGTCTTGTACTCCTGGATGCCGGAAGTTTGTCCAGCCAGCACTAGCGGCCTGCCCCGACCGGCAGTCGACTCTTCTGGTGCCAGCTGCCTTCTCTGACCTCAAGCCTCCATGCTGATCACCAGTGAGTGGAATGTTCTAGCCTGTGTCACAGACCTAGAGTGGTCCTCACAGGGCAGCCTGTGCCTATACGGTAGTGGCTCAGAGCCTCTGCCTAATGACCAAAAGCTTATCTCCCCTGTCCAAAGGGGAATTCCCCTATTCTCCATATTTCAACTTAAAAAAAAAAAAAAAAAAGGTTTGTAAATGAATGACCTACTTCATCATACTGTACATGAGTGTCACACAAAAATATAGAAAATAGCCGATCTACAAAGCAAGCTCACGATGCCACACGTGAGCTTATTTAAGTTATTTTCTTTGTCTCCCCAATGGTTAGGCCTACTGTTGGTGCCAATACCCAACCCAATGCCCTGGCGTAGCGGAGTGAACTGAGTTCAGGACCAAGCCTGAGGCACCGCTGTCACGAAAGCAATCCCTGTGGTGGTCTGCAGGTATTGTAACTCAATTGAATTGATTATTTTCTAAAAAATATATTTAATATTTGCATTTTCAGGGCCATATAGACTCCCAATAGCCAAGTAGTCATATAATATTCCTTGTGAGGCCCTGTCTACTAGTGTCTAAAGCTCATATTATAGCAGCTCATGAGGGGTTTGAGTTGTCCATTATGGTCGCAACAGTAGTACAGTTTGTAAGTCAAAGTTGAACATGCACCGCCAGGTACGCGTATGATTTTATTATGCTATTATGGGTGTGGTCTACTCTATACTTCATGGGCAATATACTGTATACGACAGAGAGGGGACATGTTTACAACGATTCCATTCGTAGGTCGTTAACTTGACCACTCTTGTTTTGTGGTGTCTGTGTCGTCATGCTCTATAAAAAGAACAAGAGGCCAGAATTGAATTAGAAAAACGATCCAGCCATGTAATGATGATGATGATTATGATTATGATGGGGAAGCTTCCTTAATTTTCTGTTATTGTTTGTGGCCGTCAGTGGGATGAGGCAACATGCAGTCTTTATTCATAACACAAGGCGCACGCACACACACAAACCGCGGGCTTGTCACCCTCTCCGATGCATTGTCACACTGTTGTGGTCCTGTACAATAGACAAAATAACTCTGCTGTTACACAGCTGCATTACATTGCCATCACACAGATTCCTTTTCTTTTTTGTCTAAACTGACGTATACTAGTGGGTGACTGTCTGATGGCGCAAATAATGGGAGGATCAGAATTGGAATTTGTTGAACAAACTCTGGTGCGTTTTCACTCAGAAACCTTTTGTGCTGTGTTTGCAGGGTTGTTGCATTCTTTGCGAAACACATGGAATGTAATATAAGGGGCAAATTCAGTTTTTTACACCCCTGTGTCCGTTACTACACAATGTGGCCAACTGGCCATAGACACTTCTCCTCAGAGCTATACTGACTAAACTATTTTATACTGTTAACTATGAGGTTCAAAGAGGACATCAGTCACAAATGGTCATATCTTTGCCACATTTGTTCTTCACAATATACCCTAAAGGGGACACATGCAAAGAAATGGCAAAGAAAAGGCAGACACTACTTTAATATAGTACTTTTGTTATGCCAATATGATATTTTGTGGTACCTTCTTTTGCACTATGAATGCAAGGTTTACATTTACATGCAGTAAATGTTAATACATTCAAAACATCTCAAAAAATCTCTTTGCTGGAAATAGCTGATCTTCAAGCTCACAATGTGTCACAATGTGTCACAACTAGGGATGTCCCGATCACGTTATTTTGCTCCCGATTCAGAATATTTGATTATTTTGAGTATCTGCCGATACCAATTTCTTTCCGGTCCGGTATTTATATTTTTATAGAACACTTATGCTATATCACAATAGTACAATATCAAAGATTATGGCCCGGGCGGTTAGCTCTACCATCAGGGCACCTAGGCAGACAAGCCAGCCGGACGGTGTGCCGCCGGGCTCGACTCCCGAGCCCGGCGGCCGTTGCCGCGCGTCACTCCCCATGCATATCGCTCCCCCTTTTCTGTCTGTGTAGCCTACTGTTCCTTATCAATAAAGGCATAAAAATCCCCCAAAAAAAATCTTTAAAAAAAACCTATTCTATCAAAAATTACAGACAATCTACTTGAGTTGCATGGCGAATCATTGGTGCTGTTTGGGCCTTAGAGAGCCATCACGTTTTACGCATCGGCACATCACAACTTATTGTAGGATGCAGGAGTGGGCTTTGCACACCAACTTTCTTATTATGTTCTCTATATATGTCTGTGTATGTGAAGAGGCTAAGCTCTAGCGTGACCCCAAGGCCATGAGCTATAAATGAGAAGAGAACCGAATCTCATTTGTCATCATGGACTAAAGCCCAGTGTTGGGCTCAGGTTGCTGTGGCCAGCTGTGGTCTGCCTCCGACCTTAGCCTCTGTTAACCCCCATTGCAGTCGAGATCCAGGTTAAACCTGCATGTGTCAGGTCAAAAACCTGTTCCTGCATGGGATGGGTAGGAACTAGGCTTGATTTTGTCAATGTTGGATGGAAACCTTGGCCGAATGGCTGTGTCTTTTTCATGAATTGATGTCATACTTAGAAGTAGTGAAAATAGCCAGGCTCACAGTGTGTTGGGAGCTTAGCTCTGCTATTATAAAAGGCTCTGCTATTTACCAGATTTATTTTACTTTTTATTTTTATTTTCAAAGTTTAAGTACTTCAGTATGTGGGTTTTATACATATTTAACCAATGAAAAGTATTAGCAAGAGCTTGTATGAATTGTATTGCACAATATCAGAATGGACATGTTTCTAAAAGCCCAGAACACCACTACACCAGCATCCAAAATAGCCGATCTATAAGCTCACAGGTGAGATGTGAAAAAACAGTCCAGTCCAGTACAGAGCCAATTCACGACGCGTCCAGCTTTCTAAGTCTAGAGGGTTTAAGTGGTTAGGTAGACATCATTCAATCTATCCGTTTTCTGTAACAACAGTTAATTGGCCATGCACAACATTCTGCCTCATGTACTGTTCACACTACATGTATTCTAAGGTTTGAAACTGGCATCTTTTTTATCTCTAGCCTGGCCTTGGGCAGCTGCCAATAAGCAGATGCAGGAAATGGAGGGACCTCTTTGGGGGATACAATTCAGCTGGTCTGGTCGGCAGTGCAGAGGAGATCTAATTCTACCTTCTGGAGGACATCACAGAATAGCCAAGGTACAGAAATATTAGGCCTTACTATAAATTATTAATCTTCTACTTGGCCTATTTAAAGACTACAAGATCGCAGCTGGACAAATTATTAGGCTACAGTATGTCACAATTCTGGTTTCTGGCTATTCTGGTTTCTAGTATTATTATTTCCTCCCCAATTTAAAACGGGGAACAGGTGTTCCTAAAAGAAAGCAATTTGCACAATATTAATCATATAATAGGCCTAGTCACTCTTACATTGCCACAGCAGTCAGATCCTCAGTGAGCATAGACGACAGAAGAGTTCAGAAATAATTCATTTCCTACTGTATTTTTAGTCCATTGCGCGCTGAGCCGCACTCACTCACACAAAGAACCAGCTGAGTCTCTCGGCCCTAGTGCTCTGTGTTTGCCAAGTAATGCACGTACTGCATGTACGGTACTTAGAAAAGGTTTAGCCGTTTAACAGACTAGGGTATAGTAATGTCTGCCTATTGAAATGGCACAAATTAAGGCCTCAGCTAAATCAAATAGTTTATAGCACAGTAGGAAATGATTACTGTGTGTTGTCTTGTAGTGACAAGAGAGTTTTTGCCTGTGATTCGGACAGTGTTTGGCGAGACATCACAGAAGACTCAACATCGTTTGGGCCAAACGGTTTGGCAAAGCTTCAAAGTCAGGCTTTGGTGAGAAGCAGGGGCGGGGTGGGGTGGGTGCATGGGGGGCTTGAGGTCCACTGGATGGTCAGGTCATTGGAAAATTCCACCATCACCTTGCCTGTCTGAATGGCTGTGACTCATCCCCGGTTCTGCATCGTTAGTGCTTTAGCTGTGGACATTAGAAGCTTACAGTATGCAATTAGCACCACAGTTCTTTTTATCTGTGCCTGCTGTTGATGTGTAAATTTTTAGGATAGAATGTTCATTTTAATCATCAAGGCAAAACATTTTCACTTTGCTTTTCAGTGTAGCAGCTTGATCTCTTAATATTTTTCTTCAACCAGTGCCGTTACTCATAATATGAGCTATGAGCCAGGCAGCTTAATCTACACCCTCATGCAGCTCTGCTCCATCAGAGGATGGTTGTGTCTGGGGAAGCGGGGGTCCGTGTGAAGCAGGAAGACTTCACTCCAGCGAAAGACAAAACAACACAAAGGATCACAGGTCTGGGCGAGAGGCTGAGTCTGTCTGAAAGTCTTGTTCCCAGAAGCTTCAATAAAAGAGGGGCGTTCCGGTTTATATAGTCAGGGACACGGATTGTGTTTGTGTTGCCAATAATGTCGGCTTTTTTAGTCCCACATTGTTGTTTCCAGCAGGTTGCAGCTGTACCTCGAGTATCTGAAAGCTTTTTTATCAGTGGGAGCGCATGTATAATGAGCAGAAATGAGATGTGATAAAACGTTAATTGTTCTGATACTTAGAACTGATATCTATAGGTGGCTACACAATAATAATGGAAGTTAACATAACATTTACTTTCGGATGTTTGCCCTAGCCTGTATACATACTTATTGTTTTCATAAACAAGGGGTGAGAGGAAGACCACAATGGCACATGGACACATTCACCTTCAGCGGCATTTATAAGCTACCGTACGTTGCTATGTGCGGTCGGTGGTGCTTAACAATGTACTACTATTCTTCCTTCCGAGCAGGAAGTAACCTCAATGTGGCTTTCCTGGTCATAACTTTAAATTAATAATTCAATAAATAAATGGAATATTAAATGGTGTGTGTGACCGGGAAAAGGGCAACTCCTAAACTCTTTCCCACCACCCCGGTGCCACCCTAGCTCCGTGTTTTAAGATGAGCTTTGTTTTAAAATGCCAAACTCTGGTCAGAAGGTGACCAGAGTTTGGTAGAGTGATAGGCTTTGATGTCAGCTGAAACACACTTTTATAATGCTTGTTGCATGCATTAGGTTTTAATGCCTCCGCCAGTGACGGCCTTGGCTGGAGGCATTATGTTTTCACATCCAGTGCATCTGTGTGACCTTACACAACACATTTTTGTTTTTGTTTTCTTTTCACACTATACTGTGACATAATCTGCAGAAACACTTTCCTGGACATTATTTAATGCCATAATAACCCAGGAACAGAAGGGAAGATTGTGGCCATGTGAAACTGTAGTGGTGATTGTGTTTAGAATTATTTGCGGCAACATCAGGAATCTCCATATCCTGTAAATCGGTCAAGGACTGACAGATATAGATATCTCCATACAGTATAGTAGCAGGGTCTGACAGATACAGATATCTCCATACAGTATAGTAGCAGTGCGACGTAGGTGGGGGGGCTGCATGAGTCCGGACATGCGTGCATGATTATTATGAGATTATATTAGATTACTTAAATGTAATTGGTTATATTATAATACTGTGGAAATATCAAACATCAGATTCTGATCGCAATGAGGAACTAACTTAATTTTGTCTCATTCCCACTCTTCCTCTGCCAAAATGATGGAGATCATTCAGATAAAATAACTGCTTTATGTTGGAGTGCAATAAATCACACATACATGCGTGCATAAATGCGCACACAAGTGTGTGTGCACACACACAAACGCATCACACACTATACAGTATATCACATCCGTAGCTCGAACTCTGCCGTTCTGATTCCAGAAGTTGACATTAGTGTCAGTCTCGCTTAAACTGTAAAGCAAGGATTTTCCATGACGCTTTGAGGCTTGACCTCAAGTTTTTTTCTCCAAGAATCTACTGCTTTCTTCACCAGAAGTGGAGAGAGGTGGAGCTCTGGATGAAAACACAAGAGTTACCGTCAGGCCTCGCAGAAGTCTTTCCACCACCCACCCACTCAACAAGGGGGGAAAACAAAAAAAGGTTTCTAATTATGACATAACGGACGTATATTTTGTTTTGGATTAAACCCTCTGATATGCCTCTGCTCTATGGCAGAGGCACAGCGCAGCCTGACATTCTGAGGTCCAAGGAGATTACAATGAAGTACAATGATGGAGGATGAGAGACGGCATAACAAGTGTATAAGCAAAGGATGTATCAAGAGCAGTGGTTTTCAACCCTTTTCATATCAAGGTCCATTATTATTCGGCATTTGAGCCACAGACCACCATTTGATGAGATTTAGCCTCTCAGAAACAAAACGTAGAATATGTTGTTGTCGTTGGATAACATTTTGTCCACAATTCCATGCTGTAGTGAATAGTGATGTTGGTACCATAGGAGAGATAACAGGCAAACATTGATCAAAATAACTAATTGTGTAGACCTCTTGTAAATGTACTAAGTAATGCAGATGTTTAACAATAATTTAACTCTTGGGAGTGTAAAATTACTCTCAAGAGTTAAAGATCTAATTGGGCCATTTGGTTATCAACTCTCCATCATTTAGCTGGGGACCACCTCGGACCACTGGTTGAAAATTAATGTTGTGTTGAAGCAGGGCTCAAAGCAGTGTTGATTCTGTCGAACTACGACAAAATGTTGACTACCTTTTAATACTGCCTTTTAACTAACTAAATAATAACTAGGCTATGATGACTAAGACTTTAATATATTGACAATTTTGTCAAGTAAAAGCTTGACTAAAATGTTAAGGAGGGACTAGTGGAGAAAGAGATCCAGTAGAACTAACTAAAAGACAAGTCATTTTATGTTTGGTTGCACTCTGAACATAGCAGATCTAGAAGCTCACAACACGTTGAGCTGCGACGTGTTGTGAGCTTGTAGATTGGCTATTTTCAGCATGCAACCAAGTGTAAAATCTGCCGACTAAAACACAAAAACTTTTCAGATGACTAAAATATGAAAGTAAGAAGTAAATGGAATTTTATTCAAAAGACTAAAACAAATTCCAAATTTGCTGTCAAAATCAACACTGGATGGTAAGCCCTCTGATGTGCATTAACAGTGTAAGTCTTAACATAACAGCCAAACTAATATTTTTTTCAAATAATAGTGGCTAATATAGACTCTATATAAATATATATGTATGCACTCTTACACTCTACTCGTAGTCAAATCAGTCTGAGTTTTCAAGTCTGTACTTGGAATGCTTCTTTCTGTCTACAGCAAACCTATTTGACAAAAATAGCCGAAATATATTAAAAAAATAGCTCACAACACATCACTTTGCTATGCACTGTGAGCTTGTGGATTTGCTATTTCTGGCGAATGTTCACCCCCCAGGATATGCATGCTGGGGTTCAAGTGGTTAAGCAATTGCACAGTAACACCGATTTCTCATTATTTCCACCAAACTAATACCGTTTCATGTGACAAAAGGACGCGTCTGCTTTTGATCCTTCACTGACATTTTATTGAAAAAAGAACTATCATAGCATGTAAAATAATATTAATAATAATTATAATAACAATAATATTATTAATAATACAAAAATCTGTACATTCCATGGTTTTGCAGTACATTTGGAAGACTGATACAAAATTACTGCAAAAAAGGGAAGGGATTTATTTACACATGTAGGAAATATGCAGCCTAAAGGCCTTCCATCGTTGATTAAAAAAAACAGGATATAAATTTGCCTTAATGCAAACTCTTGTGCAGTAACGTTACACCTTCATATGCCAGGATTACAGTACATTTTGGCTTTGAACAAAACTTTCAGATCCCCTAAAACAAAGCATTAAAAATGGAGAATGAAAAACAGAGTAGTAGGCTATTGATAATAAAGCAGGCCAATCCATAGTCTGCAAGTATATATGCATCTACAGCCATAATGGGCAGTTGTATTAATTCAACTGTTTACTTAGAACAGTTGTACAGAAACAGAAAACGTTTATTTTTTAATCTCTTCTTCTTTTTTGCAGCATGGGTACATGATATTATTGATCAAAAGTTATCACGGAGTCCAACTCCTGCTGGCAAACTGTGCATTACAGAAACTGGCAAATGAAGATCTCCATTTTTAACACTGTGATAGAGATTTGCACAAGACATCTGTAGGGCATCATGGTCTTAAAACCTGTATTGAATATCAAAGATTTGGTTACACTTGGATTCAAATTGTCCAAACATTAGTAGGCCTATACAACTTACTATTGTTTAGGTCAGCCAATACGACAGAACATAAAACGGTGTTTCCTGCCCCGAGAAAACAGACCGTGATGTCATGGTTGGTCAATTGGTCATGAATATTCATGTCATTCTTTGACTGTGGCTTGATGAAGTGGCTCAAGATAGGCATCATCACCATCATCATACAGTGAATGCTAAGATGTACATGTTCTTGAAAAGAAAACCTGCTTCATTTCTAAATGATGATCTACTCATTTCTGTACCAATCTAATTTACAGTTTAAATTTTTTTGAGAAACACATAACTATGATAATAATAATACTCTTTGGCTTGTGTTATTAACCCTATAAAATGCAACATAGCAGCACTTTTAAGAACATTCGCTTTAACCTCCCTTCGTAGGTTTAAAGTAATCTCTTTTCATTGTGATGTCATTAATACTACCCTGCTAGTTTCCTTCACATCAACAGGCATGCTTCTATTTCTAGTTGCCCAGCAATGAACAGGATTTTTATCAGTGACGGAAAAGGTTAACTCACAATAATAGACATTCTCCTTTAGTCACACAATTAACCTGTTCATTCACAATAAAACATGACCATTTGCGGGAAGGTAAGCCTAGCTATGAGAAGATGCAAACGTCTAATAGTGTCGTTTGACTGTCTTTTCCATGCAGAATATACAGGACTAAAAATGTCCCTCTTTTGTAAAATGGAAAAAAGGGGGGGGGGGGGGGCTAGGTAAATGAGATATTTGCAAAGTGTAACCTCTGATATGAGACCAGCTCATGCATGAACAGTAAATCTACAGTATTGTACCTTTTTTTGTTGTTGAAGTAGAAGTTTTAGAATATCAAATATCTTCCCATTGATCTTTAGTGTTTTGATATATATTTGTGTACTTCATTTTAAACTGTTAACTTTCTCTTGGGTATCTAAAAATCAACCAGCTCAGTTATATACTGTATAGTAACAGGATTTTTGTAGAGAACTTTTAAACAGTTTGCTCAGGAACGTGCAAATTAGCAAAGAAAACGTCATTGGTTCTCATTGTGAAAGAGCAAAATGTCAATATGAAAAGGGCTTTTTTTATTGTTGCAAAAATTTCAATAGTGCCTGTGTATTAAGGATACATTAATTTATTTAGCAGCACTTGAGGAATAAAACCCCCATTCTTAATACAACTTGTTATTACAATGTGCTGAACAGAGAAATGGAGACATGCCTGCAATTTTCAAGTCTTAACAACCCTTTCCTCTGTGTTACCTTGCAGTCAACAGACACTAAATAGATGCACACATTCACAGGGACCATATGGAGAGTTCTTCCTTCAATATGAACATTGTTCTAAGTGCTGTGTCTTTGTCATTACTGTATATAAGTACATTCTTACATACAAGTCCTCAACCGTAGCCCCATTCCACAGCAGTACCGTCAGCGTGAACTTGCCCTCTTCCCAAGGCCCGGCTCAGCTCAATGTGCATTTCAGAGCGATCGAGGTGATTTTCTTTTGTTAAATCTCTCATGTCAGGTCTATACAGTACCATACAGTCATATTTCGGATTCTCGCCTCAGAGTCCGTGGCTCTAGCGGCACGGTGGCTTGGGTGTGTTCGTGCTCCGAAATATTGTCTGTCTGGGTGCCGTCCGGGCCGACGCTACCCCCGTTCCCCTCGTCCGTGTCCTCCTTGTTCTCCAGCGCCATCTCATTCTCGTAGCAGAAGGAGTTGGAGTTGGACAGGATATATTTTTTCTCTGCAAAGTCCCTGGCACTGCACAGCGGCGTGCTCGGCACCGCGTATGTCTTATGAAAGCGCGAGTAGTCCACCTTGTAATAGTTCTTCTCCTCGAAGAGCACTGGCTCGAACCGCTGGCCCCAGTGGATCTCGTTGGCCAGGTAGGAGCTCCGGCACTGCGTGGTCATGGCGGTAGCCTCGACCATGCCCTCCAGGATGACCACTATTTCGAACTGCGCCGTCTCTAGGTCCTGCTTGCTCATGTCGTAGAAAGGGCTGTCCTCGTCGATCTCGTGGACGATGGTGATGGGGGACACCAGAAAGATGCGGTCAACGCCGCTGTCGAAGCCCACGTCCAAGTCCATCTGGTCGAGGGGGATGTACTCTCCCTCGGCCGTGGTGCGCGATCTGAGAAGCTGCGCCCGGACGTGCGCCTCCACCAGGTGGCTCTTCCTCAGGTTGCCCACGCGCCACATGAGGCACAGCTTGTTGTCCCTCATGGCCACCGCAGCGGTGTGGCTGAAAACCAGAGTCTCGTTCCTCTTCTTGGGCTTGGCCATCTTTGCCATGACGGCACCAATGATGAACGCGTCGATGATGCAGCCGACGATGCTCTGGAAGACCACCATGAAGACAGCGGCGGGGCACTCGTCCGTCACGTATCTGTAGCCGTAGCCGATCGTGGTCTGAGTCTCGATGGAGAAGAGGAAGGCGGCGGTGAAACTGCTAACGTTGGAGACGCATCTCTGGGCGTCGTTTTCTAAGTCCCCGTGGAAGATGGCTACCAGCCAGAAGATGCAACCAAAGAACAGCCACGACAAGAGAAAGGCGAGGCAGAAAATAACAAGCATCCATCTCCAGCGAATGTCCACGCACGTGGTGAAAATGTCGGCCAGATACCGCTGGCCCTTCTCGCTCACGTTGATGAACTGCACGTTGCAGTGACCGTCCTTCTTCACAAATCTGCTCGGAGGCTGGTGCCGCGTGTGCACCTTGCCCTTGCCGTTCCCGTAGCCGTTGGGCACCGCCATAGTGGCGAGCTTCATTCCGTCCTCCTCTGATGACACGATGCTGTAGCGGTTGGCTCGCACACTTCCCATCACCTCTGTCTGGGAGGGTTGTGCCACTGCTGCTTCTGCTTTGGAAAACAGTTTCTGGAAGAAGCGTTGGAGAAACAGTTTTGAAACACTTCCCGGGGACCGACTCAAGCAGGAAATGGTGCTGAAATAAGGGGTCAGGACAGAAGAGATGCCTCTTTTGTCCTCGTTGGCCTCTGGGTTTGACTGCAACCACGGACGGGTAATGCAGCACTGACGATGAGTCAGTCGGTCAGTCCTCTGTCATCAGGGGCCTCATCCACAGTATGCTATGAGAAAGAAAGACAGACAAGCTTTTTAGAAATACCTAAACTGTACATTTCTAAATGGATCAAATTATATATACTGTAGGCCACTCATGTAGCCTTGATGAAAGCAGGCAATGAAACATTATGCAAGCATTAATTAAAAAAACATGATAATTAGGTATTGAACTATGACCTGTCATTCATAATTACGTCACCCTAAACTCTGCATGCAAGTCTGAGAAAACCATTGAATATTCAGTACCCCAGGGGCACGGAAAAAAACTAGGCCTTTCTTGTGCCAACAATATTTAATTCAATTGTGACAAAATAACAGTGCTATTTAACCCTCTTCTGACTTTTCAACTTTCACTGAAAGAGGTCACTGAGTAATTGGACTAAGGTCCCAATGATGGGCATTTACAAAGCAGTGTTGTTTTCCTTGGCTGCGCTGCACTGACATGATCATTTCTTGTTGGATTGTGGGTTGTGATGTTTCTATGGAATCCCATGAACATTTATTTATTATTACATTAAATAAAAAATAAAAAAAGGAAAACTATAGCTGAGACTACTCGGACCCATGTACAGGCAATAATTGCACAAAGGGTTGGCCCTAATGATGAAAACGAGTTTGTATCTTATATGGCGCCACACACACACACACGCACGCACGCACGCACGCGCGCACACACACACACACACACACACACACACACACACACACACCCAACCTGTTGATCACATTACATGCACGATCCTGGCCTCATTGCTCATTGGTGCATTATTAACCACTTAAACCTGATTTGGCAGGGCTCCATGTTCCCCCTTCTCTCTACAACAAATCTCTACATTAAGAAGAATAAAACCTCTTTAAATCTAAATTTAAATAAACAGAATTATCACCAATCACCATTAAATGGAGTGTATACTCTCTCCCCCCCCCCCCCCCCCCCCCCTTTGGATGCACAGGAGCATGGCTTGTTGATTCTGCAGGAACACTCCAAGGATTTAATATCCTCTGCCATATAATGGCTGTCCCGTGAGGACGCTCCACTCATTAACCCAGGCTGTGTCTGCTGTACAAGTCTTAGACCTTGCTGTCCTGGCAACAATCTCCAAAGTCAGCTCCTTCCCTGAGTTCTCCTTTATATATATGAATTAATACATCTTTTTCAAATGTTCTCTCTTTTTTGGGGAGGTGAAGGATGGGAATTAAATATGACAAGGAGCAAGAATATACAGGGGCAAACCTGATGAATGTTTTGCATTTTGGATCATATCAAAATTACCACATAAAATAAAATGTCAGGTCATTTTAGGCTCATTTGATGTGCAGTAGTGAGTGAGCTGTCAAACCTTTTTATTTATTTCTTAATCTATGACAGACGACAGGCCTACAACTAAACTGAGTGGCTAATTCACAATCTTTATGTTCCTTTCCAAGTTTAACACCAAATGGATGGAACATTTGTATCCAGTGAGGTCAAGAACAATGATGTCACCCAAACTAGGGAACAATTTGCATGGACTGTTGACATTGACAGGCATTCATCGTCATCTTTACTCAATTGATGGCTGGTAAACAGACTTGATTGTAATTGGAGTTATGCCCTTTTTTTCCTTCTGTTCTGGACCTTTACAATATGAGCTAGTTTTACTGGAAAAGTGGACTATTATTCAATGTCACATTTGATATTCTTGCGCCTTTGAAAGTTTAATTGCAATCTGTCAAATTGTCTACGCTGTCTGTCAGTTGACGGATAGGGAGGAAGTCGGGAAGAAGTCCTTGATATAACAGATCAGTGATTCTAAAAAGATACACTTTAAAGCTGCACCCAGAATGCCAGCGACAAATGTTAACAGGTGCGTGAAAATGGGAATTCGTGCGGCTTCTGATGCAATCGCTCACACACACCCCCTAAACGACGAGTTGTATGCTCGTTTTATTCATTTGCAGTAGCCTATGTCAATATCTAGATAACCTATTTAGGCCTGTTTTAATTGGAAAATGTAAGTGACGTCCAAAGGTTGAGTTTGTTTTTGAGAGTTGGGGGAAATTATAGGCTATGCTGATCTTGTTTCCCCTCCTTTAATATATATCTCTTTATGCACTGGATGTTAGTTGGGCTATAATCTTTCTGATGACCGCAAAGCAATGATTTGGATAACATTTACGCGCAGGACGCGCAAAGCATGCAGCATTATTGGGCTGCCTCAAGTCAAAACCACTCGTTGTGCTATAGTTACACACACTTTGTTGTATAGTCTACCACTTCTACACTTTATATCCCCATCCATGCATCACAAATAGGCCTATATAATATTACTCCCCCTGTGAGACGTAAATACAACAAACGAAGAAGCATCATTTCAGATTGAATCAATCTACCTGTTGCTCATTTGTAGACCGGGGTTGAGATCACAGGATAGGATGGTGAAATAATATTCCCAGAAGTTTTAACCTCCGCTATTATATCCTCGATCGTGCTGTTTCCCCCGACGTATTGTTGTTTAATTTAACATGCGACTGTTAAGAAAGAGCAGGACTGAAACTTCCCTCATGTCGCCAAAACTAGACTGATCTTCGTTAATGTGCTTTGCGGAGAGGGAGAGATCCCCAAAGCAATTTAAATAGCATATACCGGCACGCTCCTCCCCCCATCTGCACCCAGCCAATGAGGAGATGATGGGGATGATAAAGACAGAGAGGGAAGGAAGGATCGAAGGCACCCAAGACAGACAGGGGGGGATAATAATAAACTGTGTTTTATGGCTATGGTTCTCAAACTTTGTCATGTCAAGGACCCCCACATTGACACTTATTAGCCTGCGGACCCCCTATTTGAAAATAGGGACCCTCATTAAAGAGAAGATTTTCTCAATTTTATCAACCATTTTTAATTTCAAGAACCCCCAGTTTGACATGCATTAGACTAGTACGGACCCCCATTTAATGGCATTTCTAGACTATAGTGCGACCCCAACTTTATTGTAAAAATAGTACAATCAATGTTACAGTTCATTTAACTCTGAGAGTGTATAAATGGAACCAAATATTTGGTTCCTATAGCTACTATCTATCACATTTAGCTCAGGACCCCCTGGAACTCCCTCTAGGACCCCACTTTGACAAGCACTACCAGTACCAAGAGAGGGCAATAGGGCATAGCAGTGGGCGTGTTTTTCTGGTTCCACCACTGAAAAATCGGCCATTCATTTTTCCCATAGACTTACAAAACATATTTATATCAATTATTTTAAGCCTATATAATCAAGCCATCCAGGATCCTGGTGACTCATGGCCATAAAACCTTTGATTCTGTGAAAACATTAAAAAAAAGAAGCTAAACAAAGAGTATTTATTAAATGTATAGTATATCGTAATTAAATATTAAATATCCCCCCAGAATCAAAGGTTTTCTTGGTCATGAATGATTAGGATCCTGGATCGCTAGGCTTAAAATAATTGATACAAATATTTTTTTGTAATTCTCTATGGGGAAAAATGAATGGCCGTTTTTTCAGTGGAACCAGAAAAACACTGCTATGCTCTATACCACGAGAGGGCAATTTAAAAGAGCTTTTGTCCATAATCTCAGAGTCAGAAGTCAGATAAACTCAGTGATGGGAACTGCTGCTTCTGAAGTGCCAACTGCCATGGGAGGATATCACATTTTGTATAGGCTATATTATATTTTTTATTATTATTACTATTATTATTATTATTATTTTAAATCTTTCCCAGATGGAATTTTGCAAGATGGTGGCAAAATTGAACACCTGCCTTTTGACCTGCAGTCAGAGTACCTGCTACAATGTAACTTCCCATCATCCTCATCATACTCAGACTGAAGTCCTCATATTAGGATTATGTCTGTTGTCTTTTTTTTTTTATTCTTCTTGTTTTAATGCCTCTATGGAAAATGTGTTCTGTTGGAAAGAATGACTCACTCAATAAAAAGGCCTTACATGCCGGGTATTATGATATGACTGTCTTTCTCCACTAAGCTATCAAGTTGCTTAGGATGTTTAGGCCATGCATCTGTTGCCTATAATTTTAGGTCAGCCTTTTGGTTGTGTTCGACAGCACAGTTTCATTTGGATGACATGCCCTTAGCATTTTAGGATAATAACAGTCTTATTTACTGCTTTGTCATGTTAAAAGATTAACCCGCAACAGCTTTTTATTTAGATACATTCTTTCCCCCACACCCCACCTCCCTAAAAGAGTTTAGCTTAATTGCCTATTTGTGTGTCACAGATTGGGGCTTTGCTATTTATAGCAGCGCTATACTGTATATTTAGACCAAATGACCTGTGTCAGTGCGAACTGTAGTGTTTGCTTTCCATGCCCAATTTCCAGTCAAAGAACCACCACAAGGTGGAGAGCTGGAGGCTGCAGGAATTAACTGATAATTGGACACGCACGCACGCACACACACACACACACACACACACACACACACACACACACACACACACACACACACACACACACACACACACACACACACACACACACACACACGCACACTGCACAGGCAGTGGTGGAAAGTACATTTACTTAAAAGTATATTTTTTAGGTATTTGTACTGTACTGTTGTATTAACAATTTCCAAATTCCTTTACTTTTACTACTCCACTACATGTCAGAGGCAAATATTGTACTTTTATTCCACTATACAATTATATGAATTGATGATTTTTATACATTTGAAAACTTGATATAGAACATTCTGCATAAAGAGTACTTTCTATACTTTGGGTACTTAAAGAAGACCTACATTTTGATACCAATACTTTTGTACTTTTACTTGAGTACATTTTGTGAGGTATTTCTGCTATATTTGAGTATGACTTTCACTTTAGTTACTACTTAAATCGTAGATTTAGATCATTATAGGCTATTATTACAAAACATATACAGTAACCTGCACTTCAGCCCTATTTCTACCGATCTCCAAGCCCACATTTCTACCGATTTACAAGCCCAAGATGTATCACATCTGTGAGCTTATGTAGATCGGCTTTTTTGAAAAGATCTTTATACATTTTATACATTTGAAAACATTGTGAAATAGGACGTTCTGCATATAGGGTACTTTCTACTTTTGGTACTTCTTCATCATCATCATCATTCATCGTCGTGACAATCCTCATCGTTGTCAGTCGTCATAATCATCAGCAGCATCATACTGTAATTTGAACATGACCTTGTACAGTGACCTTGTACACCTTGTACAGTTTTTTGGCAACCCTCTGGAACAGCCTGAACCAAACCATGCAGCCTGCATTGATCTCTACTTTGATGAAAAGTCTATGTATGTTGTCTGGTCTTGGTGGTATTACACAGTCACACAGTAGCACACGTTAAGGCAGTGCCTGTTTATCGCACATCAAAGCTTGTCGAAGCTAAGAAGCTTGTCGCCCAGTCCGTGCGATTTCTTTCAGACAAGAGACATGATCCATATAGGATGAGTGGACAGGCCTGTTGGAAGAGGGGAGGAGACGCGCTGTATACCAGAGACGTGGGAGCGTCAGTAGTTGGGTTGTGGACATTGTCACTGCACTGAAGTAGTATTGTATTCTTCTTTTATATTTCGTAACGTATAGCTAGTGAAAAAGGAAAAATAAAACTCCCGCACACGGTCTTCAAATGCAGTTGAAAGGTTTATTAAGGGAACAGCAAAGTTTCGACCTTCATCAGGCTATCTTTATAAAGTTAGCCTGATGAAGGTCGAATAGACCAAAACGTTGCTGTTCCCTTAATAAACGTTTCAACTGCATTTGAAAACGGCAACCGGGAGTTTTCTTCCTCTTCTAGTACCTCCAGCACTTGGCTGTTCGTCCTCCTATACACACCTGTCGCCTGTAGGTCTGCAAAAGCCTTGCTTTTTATGTAACTCAGCTATAGTAAAATGTGATTCAAATTGACCACTTAAAGGAGAATTCCGGATTAACAATTTTCTTACCTTAATCTGATGCTATTATATCCAATAATGAGTGGTACGGGTTGGGTCATACGCTAAATTGCTTATTTTGATAAACTCGGATTATTTTTCTATCTTTCATAATGACCAAATATGATGCACAGTGTTTTGTCCCAAAGGGGCTTCTGTAAAAAGGCGAACAAGCATGTGCCCTAGCACGCATTTCTTTCAGCGGTGCCAACTGCTCTTATGAGTGACTTTGTGTGTATGTCTGTATACATGTCCCCATGTCCCTGTGTCTGAGCATGACCCCTGCAGCTGATGCTGATCAGCCCAAACAATGTTTATTGGGCTAATTTGGGCTGATTTCAGGGCACACACACACACACACACACACACACCCACACACACACACACACACACACAGAGAGAGAGAGAGGCCAGAGTACAGTGTACAGTACGAGTAGTACAGTACTACAGTAGTTGCACCGCTCAGTTCACACTTCACACGGGTGTGATTCTTTTTTTTCTAACACTGGTTTTTAGTATTAACATCAGATTACGGTAAGAAAAGCGCTGGTCAGATTGAAAGTGGTCATGTTATTTTTGGTCTGTAAAGGACCGATGCACAACTCAAAGGTTGGTGGCAGGACAAAAAAGAGTTTTCTTTCTTTTTCTCTCTAATGTGCCGGATCTCTTTCTTTGATTTTATAATCAGAGGTCCCCTTCTGGTCTGTAATACTAACATTTATGGCCTTTGACCACATGACATCCATACAATGGGCATATCAGGCGAACATTCGGTGAGAATAGAATATAGGCAAACATTCAGCAAAAACGGCTGATCTACAAAGTGCACAATGTGTTGCATTGTGATGTGTTGTGAGTTTGTGGATTGGCTACGTTCGGCGGAGACATTTTCTTCCGCCGTAGTCTGAAAACCCACCTTCAGACGCCATCGTAGCCCGCAGCACTTGTCGTAGCACTTGCCCTAGCCTCGACAACCTTGCAGGCGTATGCAAAGGCTCAATTTATGTAATTTAGAGAGCATTTTATGTAGACATAGCACTCTATAGTGTATACTCATAGCTTTACTGTACAGTTTTTCTACTGTTAGACAGATGTTAGGTTCTTAGCTTAATGGCTTATGATTCTCTCTGACAATTTTTATGTATTTGTATTACCATGTGTTGTTCTTGCTTACTGTAAATCGCTCTGGATTAAGAGCTTCTGCTAAATGCCTATATTGTAAATAGTAGGCCTAGAGGGAGAAAATGAGGGGGCCGCGGATAGAGCCCTGGGGAACACCGGTAAACTAATCATATTAACCATTAAGTGGTTAATAACAACTATTAGGCTATGTATAACTTAACTACATTATAACCCCAACCAAATGGTAGGATTTCAAGCTTTGGTCTGTTCAGGGCTCTGCAATACTAATAGGCCTACTGATTATTCATTCTCAGAAATTCAGCATAATCACCAGACATTATTATATTTCCGTTCTTTTATTCTCATGATGTGTGATAATACAAATTGGGATATTGCATGGCTTGGGTGGTAACCGCTGAACAAACAAAACCATGTTCCGCCACTACTTATATTGAAAGGAATGGGAGTTGTGTAATTAATGGTTTCGGTTATTGTACTTCAGTGTTCCGAGCACGATTTTCTTTAGTTTTGTGCTAATTAAGGATACTTTTGCCTAAATGTAGAAACATGTCCTGACTGATTGTCCTCATGACTCGCATTCATTTGCCATCATTGGTGGTGCTAAAAAATGTGGGCCAAATGGTCAGATAAAAAAACCCACCTCATTATAAAAAAACAACAACTTTACTATAATGGATTGAATCTGTTAAGCACAGTGGAATGCTAAATTAATTATTTTGATTAACGATGATTAGAACACGCTGCCAACAGCCTGCAGTATTCCCAAATGTTCATTGTGGCTGAAATTAAAGCAGCACCACACACACACACACACACACACACACACACACACACACACACACACAGAAAGCAGCACACTATTTTACATGCAACTATTCCCGACATTGTGGTGTTGTTGGGACACTATTATCATTTTATTTGCTTCTATGCTTTTTTACACATCAGAACACATCAACAAATATGCAACTGATTATTGCTTTCAGCCAACTTACAAATGAAATATTCAGTGAATTATATTTATACAATAATTGGATGGTGGTATTTTGTGGTGTTGTCCATGGCACTGTTTATAAAAGTCAAAAGTGATCGCTACCTAAGTTTCCCCTACTCCACAGAGACCTGTCCATGAGCCTATGGTGTTTTGGAATAGCCATCAAAAAAACAAAATCATGGCTCTCCCAATTTAACTTATGTAGTGCTTGGGTTGTTCGGAGGACTCAAAGTGTCCTGTTTATGACAGTGGTCACCTTGGGCTGTTGAAATGGCCACATGGGCCACGGCCACCTCCACTTCAGGGGTGTTGTCCTTCACCAGCTCCACAGTCACCACCGGCGGGGGTTTCAAATATTGCTCCTGGTGATTTAGCTGTGATTTAGCTGCTCCTGGTCCTCCTCCCCGCCGCGAAGACCGCGGGGAGGACCGAGGCGAGGACCGGGGAGAAAGCCTCGGGGAATGCCGCGGAGAGTGTCGCTTCCTGCGCTCCCACTCCTCGCAACTGACCTCCGGTGCCAGGACCCTGGCAGTGTCATGAAACAAGGCGTAGTCCACCTTGTAGTGCCTCCTGTTAACCCGGATCATCTCCTGGAACAGCTGGCCCCACAGGATCTCGGCCGGAGTGTAGGAGGTGCGGGTCTGATGCAGGATGCCCGTGGAGTCGTCCGTGTAGGTGAACGACACCACCAGCTCAAAGTCGTCTTTCCGCAGGTCCTCCAGGCTCATCCTGTGCAGCGTGCTCTTGGAATCCATCCTGTGGACGACTGTGATGGGCGTGACCAGGACGATCTCGCTCTGCTGGATGGCGAGGTCCTTGTACGTCACGTCTACCTTCCCCGTGGTGTGCATGGTGGTGCGGACGATCTGAGCTTCGACCTTGCCTTCGACCATGTGGTGGCTGCGTAAGTCTCCGACGCGCCAGGAGAGGCACAGGCAGCCGTCTCGCAAGTTGATGACGGCGTGGTGGCTGAAGCACACCGTCTGCGCCCTCTTCCTGGCCGAGGCCATTTTGGCGACGGCGATTCCGATGACAAAGGTGTCGATGAAACAGCTGATGACGTCATGTACGGTGATGAGGACGATGGCCTCCATGCAGTTCTCCGACATCCCCCTGAAGCCGTAGCCGATGGTGGCCTGGGTTTCGATCGAGAAGAGGAACGCGGCGGTGAAGCTGCGCACCTCGTACATGCACGGCTCTTCCGTGCGCTCCTTCATGTCGCCGTGGGCCAGAGCGATGACAAAGTAGAGGATGCCAAAAAAGAGCCAAGACAAGATGTAGGAGAGGGCAAAGAGCAGGAACATCACCCTCCACCTGATCTCCACCAGGGTTGTGAAAATGTCTGTCACGTAGAGGAGCCACTCCTCTGGCACGTGACGGAATATGACGTTGCAGCTGCCTTCTTTGCGCACGTAGCGGTACTTCTTGTGTTGATAGCCATTCTCGGTCGTCACGGTCACGGCGGTGTTATTGTCAGAGGGGCTCACGGAGCTGTACTTTTTGCACATCTTCTGCATCATCATCTGTGGCAAAAAAAATCAGAAAGAAGTTTTAGTATATTTTGTTCAATGTCAGTATATAATGACATTTCAGTCAGGAACAGTCATTGTAGATGTATCCATGTATTGCAACAAATGTAATACAGTTAAACTTGGCATTAATGGCTCTGCTCTCGGGAAATTTAGCTTGCTAAGCAAAATCAGGGAACACTAAGCTAAAAAGGGCCAAAGCAACACATTGACAGATTGACATAAAATAAAATTACAACGGTATTTGAGCCTATGCCAGACTCTGATCAAAAGGTGAAGGCTGGGGTGGAGGAGGCTGCTAAAGCAGCAGCAGAAGTGCAGCAAGCAGCAAGAGAAGCAGACATCGAATGGAGAAGCTGTATTTAAAGGAGCTGCCGTGTTAAGAGCGAGCTCTGATTCGAGTTTGGAAAAGTGTGCTTTTGGTAGTGACCAGCAGAGCTGTGATTGGACAGTAGGAAAGCTAGGCTGATTGAAAACAATCAGAAGACTCACATGGTCGAGGCGTGCGACAACTACTGTGCCCCGCATGAATTAACTCAATGCGTCAGCATCATACAGTAACAAATTATTAAAACGAATCATCACATCTACCACATAAGCCATTATATATAAGCTATTTTTTAAATAGCCAATTAACATACTCACATCACAATACGATGCATTGTGAGCTTGTAGATCATCTATGTTCAAGATTTGTTTTAAAGAAAAGAAAATACGGACAGCTGGGTTCATGTGGTTAATGAAGAGCATGGAATATACTGTATAATTATAGTCAGAGAATTTTTTTGTATAATGTTAATGACCCATAAAACGTCTCACATCTAAACAAGGATGCAAGGGTTTAATATGATTTATTCGCTAGAACATTATTTATAATTACATGTTAGTTTAGAAGGTATGCAATTAAGGTACACACCAGTTCAATATGAAAAAGCCATATAATGAACAAACTGCTCGAATGGCAGCTTTGATGTTTAATCACACACACACACACACACACACACACACACACACACACACACACACACACACACACACACACACACACACACACACTCAATCAGTGCATACTGTAGATGGAAATACTGCTTCTTCTCAACTCTGCTCTGACTCTCAGCTGCATGTGATTCCGTAACAGGGAGAAGTCGATTAGTAATAGAATGAATTAGAATCTTTTTAACCCATTACAACGTGTCATTTTTTATTCCTTTGGGTATTCAAAAATAGCAGATATACAAGCTCATAGCACATCACTTAGTGCCACGCTATGAGCTTGTATATCTGCTATTTTGTGAAAAAAATGTGTACGAACATTTTTGACTTATTATTATTATATTATATCGGCCTCAGGTCGGCAATCAGTGGTTGTAATAGGGTATAGGCGTGACATCATCATCATACTCGTAAATTATTGCCTACCGAGTGGCAAAAAACTACTTTCTGTCCTTGACAGCCCATACATCCAAACAGAAAAGTCCTATCTGATTGCATTAGATGATGTTAAACAACATTAAATTCACTTTGCCACTCACTTTGCCACTCGATTTGCCACTCACTTTATGCATGCGCAAACCCTCTATATCTCGTTTGACATGCGTGTGCCACATGTCAAAGGGATCACTATTTATGCCAATTAATGGTAAATAAATGGTAAAATGTGCATTTATATAGCGCTTTTACATAGTTGCATTACATTCACACACCGATGGCGAAGGAAAACATGCAATGCACCAACATGCACAGCAGGAGCAATTAGGGGTTCAGAGTCTTTCTCAAGGACACTTCGACACTAACTCTGGGGGACCGCGGGATTGAACTGCGGGGAACCACCGGCTACTCTACCCTAAGCTATGAGCATTTAGCGTGCGGCTGTCATACAGGCCATATGGCCCTGCATTCACCTTCACCAGGCTTGCCCATTTTCCACCTCTTTATTTTTCTTTCTTTCTTTCTTTTTTCCAACCACTTTTGTCGGAGGAAATAATTAACAATGGAGTCTTCCATGCATCAAGCTAAGATTGGCTGACCACTGGAAAGCTACAGCCTTCTCCTCACACGCTGCTGCAGCATATTCATTTCAATGCAAAGCGCAGGTTTGACTTAGTTAAACAAGAACTAAACAGTAAGACGAGGCAGAGACAAGGAAACGATAGGGGCGAGCTGTGTTGCCTGCTACTTTTTCCATTGCGGGTTCTCCTCGTAATTTTATTCACGTGTTTTCTTTCATATTTTGTCTGATTTTGTGTGTGTGTGTGTGTGTGTGTGTGTGTGTGTGTGTTCTATGACTGCTCTCAAGGACTATTTTTAAGATACACCAATCTGGGAATGTTTACCATCTATGATTCTCTTTTTCCTGCCTCTGTGCACTGTGTCAATACAGTTAATCATAATGGGGCAGTTGCCTAGAGATACAAAACCCATCGCAACAGACCCACGCTAGGTCCAGTGTTTTTTGTAATATTCGAAACTCCTAAAGTATCGCGTGGTATTATTGCAGAGGTGCATTTTCCTTCTACATGTTCAATTGTATTTATCTTCGCTTTTTAATTCCAAAAACCACGGGATATCTAACGCGCTCACAGACATAATTACACCAAACTCCACGAATGAACAGTGAACAAGGAAAGGTCTGCTTTCATCTTTTGCGCCCCTGACAAATGGAAGAAAATCCAGGACTCTGAAACTGGACAAACTGGTCTCTATGGTCATTTAAGTCACTACTTGAAGATGCAACATATAGCGACTGTACATACATGTTTTTGTGTAGCCCCTGTGTATTAGCATTATGATGTATTTTTATTTTATATTGCTCACTATATTTCACCTTATGTAAGAAATGTTCGTACATTGTGATCAAATTGTACTCAGGGCGTCCTTGCAAAAGAGCATGCTCTCAATGGTCTTCCCTGATTAAATAAAGGCCAATACAATTTCTTGCCAATAAAAAGTTATGCCCACTTAAATGTGCTTTGAAAAGGGCACTTATCTTTCATAATTTGCTACAGTCATCTGCAGTGCTGTAAGCGACACATTGGTAGCCGCTGTAGACTATTGGAGGAATCTGTCCAACACGTACAGTAGCGACTCTACTCCGAGACCAGCGTAGCATAAGTGCAACAAATATAAAAAGTGGGATAGGCCTATAACACATGCAACACTTAATAACTGATGAGAGAAATGTACTTGTGAATCACCTGGTTAAACAATTTTGTAATTATATATTTCGAGGCAGAAATGATATAACTTCACAACATACAGTGTGAAGTTATAACCTATATTCCGATGTCTGTTTTGCAAGGAGTGCTCTGTTGTTGCATCAAAGTATAATAGCTGTGCCCCACACTAACATTGAACTCTTTGTAAACATACTGTAATGTTTCCATGCAGAGGTTTACTGTTGTCCAAAGCATTGGCCCAAGACCTTTTTTTTTTCTTTTTCTGGGTGGAGTCCAAAGAGTTGTCAGAAAGCCAATAAAGGAAGCGCCACAGGACTGAATTGCTCTAGGTTAGCAGGGGGAAAATGAATGTGGAAACTGGAACGGGCTCGTGGTGCGATCACGGGCAGGGGAAGGATCAATCACAGCCAAACCACTGAGAGCATCCTCACTACGCCCAAAAGATCACCGCTATCTGACTGAGTGAAATGGGCTCTGGACGCAGACTCGGCTTCCTCCTGGCTACACATAATGTCCCGATAATGCCAGAGTGTGGAACTCACTCCATGAGGTCATAGAAATAATGTCCTATCAACTTCCCACAATCCCCTCCCAAGGGTAGAAAATATAAACGGATTCAGACATTACTTGTACTTTCATCAAAGCAGAAAGAAATATAGATTTTATTAGTGTTAAAGAGGTTTTTTATTTTATTTATTTATTTCAACTATGGTCTCAAGACTATCTTTGTCACAAATAATTATTTTTCCTTCTATACGGTCTGTGTTACAGAAGATGATTTTAACATTTCATAATTGATTAGATTTCATATAGCTATAATGGAAAGCTGTACATTTCCAACAGAAGATAAATGCCTTTTCTGATAAAGGTATTCAAAGTGGTTGAGACTTGAATCTGTTAGACTTTTAATAATAAAGGGGATAATTATATCTTGTCGCATGTGGTTAGCTTATCCTAATAAAACATCAAAGGCATTGCTAGCCTCAGAAAAGGTATTTTGTGAGATTTTGAACGATAAAGCTTTGGGACATGAGGTTCTTACGGCTTAATATGGTTTAACAAAGTGCAATGTGTCCTTGGACAGAGTACATCATTCTTTGGAAAGCCCATTTTAATCATAGTCATAACGCTGTACTTGCACCCTATGAAAACATCTTACACTATTCAGTTCATAAAGGTGAATTCCCATGATACCCAGCATACTGTGTTATTTGTAATAATTATTTTTAATAATACAGCCCTTTCTATCAGATCTAAAGTAATAAAACCCTGTACCATTTGTATTGAGGCTCAGAGCTTTTTGGGGTCTGTCTTGGTCTTCTTAATACACATTTAAAACACCATGTTTCCTACAGCTATACATCTAACACAGAAAGCCCTGATAGCACGTATACACTCTGTTGTGTTGACCCACTAGGTTGAGCTGTTCTCTCCGCATTCACTGCGCCCATGCAGTTGTAGAGTTGCAAAAGCCAGCTCTGTGTACAAAACAACACATCTCACTGCGTATAACAAATGAAAGCCATGCCCTTTAGCGTGTCGTTTTATGGCTGTGTGGCTTGATAGTTTTTTCCAGTACAGACACGTTTCACACGCAAAAAAGGACAGTCTTTTTTTCCCCCTTTTTTTTCTTTTTCTTCTTTGGCCCCGGTGGTAGACTATACCTTTGGTGTGGGGCTACAGTATATCTTACTTACCCAGTGCCAAAAAGATACAGCAATGTATTGTACTGATTTTAAGAGCGGAGTTACTCACACAGACACCCACTACACTCACCATACTGTACTTGACAATAGGAATTAAGAGGTGACCTCTGGAAACGACTTAGCCATTTTGGCTTACTTGAAGTTACTTCCTCTACTGCTTGGGGCCCTTACAACTCATTACATGCTCACTTACTGCAAATGACATTGTGGCACCCATCAAGTGCTTCATTGGATTAGAACCATGTACTGTAGTCGGATGGCACGCCTTTGCTCTGCCCCGGGCCTTGTCTCACCCCTATTGACCTTCACAGTCCCTATGTCTTTCCTCTGGACAGCAGTCCGCAAGTCTCTTTTTTATGTTACAAAATGGGTAATAGTTTACCCAAGCATCAAAGTGGACCCTGGTGGACCACATGTGTTTAGTTTTGCTTCGTTGGACATTGCATAATGTTCCTTGCACAGGAGAGCCCCGAGTCAGGATGCTGGCCTTCATTAAGACTCATAGCAGCTGATGTGGAAGCTTGCGTGTGGTTTCTTCAACTTCTGTTTCTGTATTTCAGCGTAACAATATTAGGTCACACTTTCTCAGTTTGACTGTGACCTTCAGAATCTATGCCGCTTCATTGTCTGAAGGAAGCCAAACCAAAATAAGTTGTTCTCTTCTTAAGTAGGCTACCTGTGCACAAGATGCAACAATAAAGTACAACTTTGAACCTTGGGAATCTCACAAACCCTTATATTCTCGTGCGGTGCACTGTTTGAAAGATCAATAGACACATATTTATGAAACAGGTGTCTTTCCTGCCCTGTTAGCATGTGTCATGTTGTCATGCAAGCATGCTCTAGCTCTCTTCACACTGCACTCATAATACTACTAAAACCATAAAAAGCCTTGAGTTGACATTACGCTTATTTATATTAACTGAAAATGTAAAACAATCATGGAAGCATGCAAGCGAGGAGATATGGCAATGACGCAGAATAAATTAAATTTATATTAGTAATATCTAAGCTACATATACGGCTATTGAACACGACTTTATTGGATAGTACAACTTGGATAGAATGAATTATGATTAATTGAATATGGTGGACCCTATTGTAAACAAGTGTAATGCTTTATGGTGTCGTCCACATTTAACAGTTTTGTATTGAGTTGTGCTTGAAATGTACTGTAATTCTCCAATCTGTTAATAAATACTTCAATCAATCAATCAATCAGTCAATGTGTTCAAATCAGACTGCATGATGAAACATGACCACAAGCTCATCTACAATAAGTATCCCCTTGACCACATCTATAATTGTTCTCAAATGTTTAAACCCAGTCAGGCATTGTGTTATGGCTGCTCAGATTACCATTCAATTGTTCTGCTGTCCACATACGTATCTGTACATCTCAAATGTGTCACCATTCCATTACTTTAGTCACATAATAGCTCTCGGCAATCAGTAACAGACTTAACACATGTTTTAGAAATTGTAAATTTGAATTTTGCTTCTATCAGCACCCAGGTTGCACTCTCCAGAGTAGACTATATGCCACTGCACATTCATTTCCCATATACAGAGAGGGATTTGGCTTTACTGTGCACAACATGACATAAATGATAGCTTCAATAGCTTGAGATAACATCTCTACAATTGGACATTGCAGTAGAAACAAAACTTACGTATGTTATCAATAGATTCCTACCTTTTTTGTAAAAAATGGATCGATGACTCAATCGCAGCAGTGTCCCTACGTGAGTGGAAGGCTCTCCTACACTCAGACACTGGCCAAAAATGTCACCTGCCAGAATGGTCCAGCCCACCTGTAGTTACAAAAACGAAAGATTAACACCTCCCTTGTGTGTGTGTGTGTGTGTGTGTGTGTGTGTGTGTGTGTGTGTGTGTGTGTGTGTGTGTGTGTGTGTGTGTGTGTGTGTGTGTGTGTGTGTGTGTGTGTGTGTGTGTGTGTTTGTGTCTCTGCGAGTGTGCTTGTGAACGTCTTCAAGATTGCTATATTTGTCATTTGTTTTCCATTCTGCAAGCAGCTTTAGGAAAAAAATGTTTCTCCTAGTTATGAATTCATTAAAAATGTCAAATACTGCGGAAAGTAATCGATCTGAAATTAATCAATCCTAAAAACTAGAAGAATTCATGTCATATAAATAAGCACCTAGGCTGGTAATCCTGATAGTGTGTCGTGGGTTCGAGTCCCGATCCCGACGGCCTTTGCTGCGTGTCTACCTACCCCATCTCTCTCCCCATTTCCTGTCAGACGACTGCGCATCTATCATTAATAAAGGCAGAAAAAGCCCCCCAAAATATATATAATTTTTTTTAAATGGCACCAGGTAAAACGGTATCAAAAACTGAACCAAGTTCATATACTGTCTACTAGAAGATCAAAAGTTTGATTGCCTGCCCTCTACCGTATACCTTCTTCTGTATCTGTGAGGTGTGGCTACGGCAAGCGTCCGTTGTGCCTCCATTTGTTAGCAGCACATATGTACCGGTATGCAACACATACAGTACTGTACTCATTCACTTATGCGAGCATATACAGTACTGTCGTGTGTCTGTGCATGCATAATATGGGTATGGGTGTTTATGTACGTGTGTGTTCTGTTCTTTATGATAATACCTGTAGGCTCTGCTCTGAGAAAATTTACCATATACTGTACTGTACATGTGAAGGATACCATTTGGACATAGCTCTTATGTTTATTCTTATAACTTATGTATTGTATTGGAGCATTTTGTTTGGGTGGATACATAATGCAAACAATAATCACCTGGCATTGTATTTTAAAAACATTGCGGCAACCGCTACAGTAAAATACATTGCTGTGTTCAAATGGATTCACTTCTTCACTACTCACTCCCATCTATACTGTAGGACAATGCATGAGCTCGTTAGAACAAATGTATGAACCAATTAATCAATCAATGAATACATGTATACGTACATACAGCACACACACACACACACACACACACACACACACACACACACACACACACACACACACACATACATGTGTGTGTATTATGTAGCCTATGTTTACACACATACACCATGTCTGTGTAGTAGTATTGTTACTGCAAATGTGCTATATAGCATTGACAGGAACTGAGACCTGAGCTGACAATATATTTCCTCTGCAAAGTTGACAAGTGACACATGAGAAACCAAGGTGCCTAACAATAGTTGAAAATGAGGTCTGCACTTTAACACTATTCACTATGGAGGAAGAAAATGTTGAACAATATTCCTCCATTGTGCTTCTCTTTTATGTTAAAATGCCTGATACTCTCTTATTCCCAATGTGAGACTCCTTTGTGAGCAGTGTGAGATCTTAACTCAAATATCTCGACTCCCCTTTGCTTAATAGTTGGTTCTCAAACGTTCTCTATTCATTGTCTCCAGAGGAAACCCCTAACTCGGGTTTCACACATGAAAACCTATTGACTCCCCTGTGTGAGTATGGGCTGGAAAAAGAGGTTAGCTTTTGGTGGCAATGACATGGGCCATTTGTCTTGGATATCTACAAACAGAAATGGGGCCTGTCGGGTCAATGTGACTTTTCCATTCAGGTGGTGTGAATGCTTATTACGTGTACATGCATGTTACTGCTAGCAAACAGCTCCTGAACACTGAACAGTGTTACTTCAGGGTTCATAAACCCTGTGTCCGTATTAAGGACAAATGTGTCCGTGGCGAAGACTTGTCCTTGTCCGTGGCTCTGTGGCAATTTCTTTGACACTGGTTCACACACCATGTTCATATTTTGATCATAATACCCTATTACTGAATGTCAAGTCTACAGGTTATCTTCAGAATATGTATGACACTGATTTACTATTCACTATGGCACATTATGAGTCCACTATAGTACTAGTGAAGTGATAAGTGCATCTGACACTTTCAGTGTGTCAGCTCTTTTAATTATCTTTTTTCAAGGCAAGGCGCAGAAAGCTCTGTCTGTCTGTCTGTCTGTCTGTCTGTCTGTCTGTCTCAATCAGCAGAATATGTCTGCTAGCAAGTCTGACTACAGTCAACTCAATCCATTTTTCTTTTAATTCGGTCAACGACAACTGTTATTTTTGTGAATTGATAACCGTAGAGTAGACCCACCATCCCTCCAGGCTTTGGTATGCATGTACATGATCGCGAGACTGTGGAGTGTTATAGCCAATCAGGTTCAAGCTGTCCGTCACTGTTGTACTGTCTCTCCACCTCAAGCCAAAACAGTCTCCATCAAGTTGCTAGTCAGCCACAGTATATATGTTGGAGGACTTGGTCCCATTGATATGCTCAGTTATCCTCGCCATTCTATGCAGGGACCTCTGGTTTGTGTTTTGGGACTATACACTGTAGGTCATGGTTGTCGTGCTTTTGGACTAGGTCAGGTTGACTGACTCTGTGGTGCCCTTGATGCAGAGTGGAGTGTGACTGACTCCACTGTGGTGCCCTTAATGCAGAGTGGAGTGTGACTGACTCCACTGTGGTGCCCTTAATGCAGAGTGGAGTGTGACTGACTCCACTGTGGTGCCCTTAATGCAGAGTGGAGTGTGACTGACTCCACTGTGGTGCCCTTAATGCAGAGTGGAGTGTGACTGACTCCACTGTGGTGCCCTTAATGCAGAGTGGAGTGTGACTGACTCCACTGTGGTGCCCTTGATGCAGAGTGGAGTGTGACTGACTCCACTGTGGTGCCCTTGATGCAGAGTGGAGTGTGACTGACTCCACTGTGGTGCCCTTGATGCAGAGTGGAGTGTGATTGGGATGGTTCCGCCTCAAGTCAATTTATGATCTTTTTCCGTTTTGTCAACATTCAGGGGGCAGGTGTCATTCCACTAATTGTTTCACCTCCTCCTCTTCCTATAAGCCAGTTCCTTGTCATCCTGGATGAGGCCAAACCACGCCGTTGTCTCATCCACGTAATTTATTATGTTGGCACAACAGTTGTGGGTCATCCGGGTAAACAGCAGTGGACACAGCAGCCCCGAGGGGAACCGGTGCTTCAGTGAGATGGTGTTGGAGGTGTTATTTCCCATCCATAGTGACAGGGGCCTGTTTGTGAGAATTTCTACAATACTACAATTTACAGAGGAGATCCACTGGGTTCACCTGGGCTCACCAAGTATACTGGGGAATAGTTGTAAAAGCTAAACGGGGGTCTAAGAACGGCATTCACATTTCACACAACATGGATGTTCCTTTTCTCCAAATGTGGCAGGATATGTGTCTTCAGCAGAGCGGTTAGCACAGTATGCAAAGACTGGAACGGTTGTCTGGATGTTATGTTATGCTTGTTGTGTTAAGCGTGCATAGAAACTAATTTCAAAATAAGATATGTAGCACCGACAAACTGTTAACAACGGACAATGTAGAAAAAAAGAAAATAGGGCCCTTATTTCCAACATGGCAAAACATTTTAAGTTGCTTATTTAAATGTAGGCCTACCCTATGATACATTATTCGTTCTATTTATTTCACTATAATATTGACCACCAACCAATTCATCAATTTTCACTTTCAACTATTTGGCCACTGCCTTAAAAAACTAAGCAATGCATGCCATTTGATGCCTCTGTAAAAATGTGCTGGCCAAAAAGGCAAAGAATGTCAAATAACACAGAGGCAGATTGTTTTTATTTTTCTGGTTGTAACACTGCGGGGGGTCCTCACACTAAATTCTTGTGGGTGTCAAAGGGTAGACTAATGTCTGCATGAGAGCGCCAATTTTTATTCTTATGAACCCAATTGCATATTTTCTGAGTGAATAAATGTGTGCGAGTGCATGCAACGTCGTGTGTGTGTGTGTGTGTGTGTGTGTGTGTGTGTGTGCGTGTGCGTGTTTGCACGGCTGCACGCACACGTGTGTGTGTGCCGGTCAGTTAACAGGGATCTTAACAAAGTGGACCAATAACAAATCGCCTCACTTCCAGGAAAAATAAATAATTTGTTCCCAATAAAAATGATCCGCAGAAGTACATGACCACACTCTTGGGTAGTGTGCTCTGATGAAGGATCTCAGGGGGTCTTGGAGCGGTCCAGAACAAAGCCTAAGCAAAAGAAAACGATCCGAAGGCTGCCATTGATTGGCCCCCTTTCTAAAAATACATTTCGGCTCTAGCATTTCGAGAGAGAGGGAGAGAATTTTATAAATAACTGAGGTTCTTCTGAGGCCAACATTCTGACTTGTACCTGTCGTCAAAAGACGTAATTGGCCAAATCACACAGAAATGGTAAACTGGGACTGACTGTGAACACGGCAAGCGTTCTCGGAGCAATAAATTATTGTTTTCCAAGAGAGTCAAAGCTGTATCGGACAGATTGATTTACATGAGCTGTCAAGATTGGATTTGTTTTGACTTCAATGAGAGTGTTTTCTCCCCTTTTTCATGTCTTCTGATTTGATTGAAATGCCTAAAACTGGCAACTGGCACCTTTTATCCAAAGCACTTTAAAATGTGTGCATATAAGGCAACCATGCAAGCCAATTAAGGCACCAACCTACTCATCGAGAGCACGTCTTGTGTCTTGCTCAAGGACACAATGCCCGGAGAATCAAACCAGGAACCTTCCATCACTATAGACACCAACTCTACCGCCCCATTCACCATTTACTGTACATACAGTATAACCTAAACTTTACTGCATATTGCGTAAATGCATTCATATTAATAATAATAATAATAATAATAATAAAACTTTATTTGTATAGCACCTTTCATGACATGAAATGCAGCTCAAAGTGCTTTACAGAACATGGAGAATAAAAAAGAAAAGCAAGGCAATGACATTAAAAAACAAGCAGTAATGCAATACAGTGAGGACATGAATAACAAAAAATAAAAGATCAATTAAAAGCAATGTTGTAGAAGTGGGTCTTGAGCTGTGCTTTAAAAATGTCTACAGATGCTGCCTGACGAAGGTACAGTGGGAGCTTGTTCCATGCTGACGGCCCGTAGAAGCAAAAAGCTGCTTCCCCGTATTTTTTAGTTGCCATTTTTTAGGCAAAGCGAGCAGGCCAGCAGTGGAAGACCTTAGGGGGCGGTTTGGGACATATTTAGGCAGGCAGTCATGTAGGTAGGAAGGTGCGAGACCATTGAGAGCTTTATACACAAGTAAAATAATTTTAAAATCAATCCTAAAAACAACCGGAAGCCAGTGCAGTGAAGCCAAAACTGGAGTAATATGTTCTCTCATCTTAGTTCAGTTGTTTTCTTAGGCAGTCCTGAAAAAAGTGCATTGCGGTAATCAAGCCGAGAAAAAACAAAGGCGTGGATTAGCGGTTTTGCATCGTCCAAAGACAAATAGGCTCTGATTCGTGCAATATTTCTAAGGTGAAAAAAGGCAATCTTGGTAACATGATTAATTTGTGAATTAAAATTCAATTCAGAATCAATAATGACCCCCAGGTTCTTTACTGTACTGTTACTGTCAGGTTGCCAAGTCTGCTTATTATTGATTCTTTCTGCTCACTAGAACCGATTATGAGAACTTCTGTCTTATCCTCATTTAGCTTGAGAAAGTTCTCACTCATCCAACATTTGATGCTAGACAGACAGGTCAACAGCGGGTCTAAAGCACAGGGATCATCTGGAGCCACAGAAAGATATAGTTGGGTATCATCAGCATAGAAATTAAAATTGACTCCGTGATTGGTAATGAGTTCACCCAATGGCAGTATGTACAAGGAGAATAGCAGAGGACCAATAATCGAGCCCTGTGGAATACCAGAACTGATGTCGTGTTTGTCTGAGTCAAACTCGGCTAGATTGACAAAGTAACTTCTGTTTGATAGGTAGGAGGAAAACCAGGACAGGGCCGTACCAGAACCTTGTTGGCTGGATCTTAGACTTCCTAACTGTTAGGTCTCAGTGTGTGAGGGTAAATGGGGTCATGTCTTCTCTGCTGCTCTCCTCCACTGGTTCTCCCCAAGGCTGTTGTCTCTCTTCATTACTGTATATTCTGTATACCAACGACTGTTGTAGCCATCACCCTAACAGGTATATTGTCAAATTTGCTGATGACTCTGTAATTGTTAGCCTTCTTGAAGATAATGAAGTACAGCATGGGCCAGTTGTCGATGATTTCATATCCTGGTGTGACAAGTCATTTTTACAGCTAAATGTGACCAAAACTAAAGACATGATCATCAGCTTTAGACGGACTCCTCCCAGTCCTGCTCCTACACTTAATAAGGGCACAGAAATTGAAGTTGTAGAGAGCTACAAATACTTGGGTGTCGTTCTGGACAACAAACTCTCCTTTGATTCTCATGTTGCCTCTACTTCAAAAAAAGTCCAGCAGCGTCTTTTTTTTCTGAGGAAAATGCGTTCTTTTAATGTCTCATCTGTAATGATGACTCTTTTTTATAGGAGTTTTATTGAATCTGTTCTTATGTTTTGTATGGTTGCCTGGTACGGAAATCTGACCCTAGCAAACAAGAACAGGCTCAGCAGCCTCGTCAAAGTGGACAGTAAGATTTCTGGGAGAACCCAAGCCCAACTTATAGATCTGTACAAGAGGCAGATGCTTAAGAGAGCCTCCTCCCTCCTGGAGGTATCGGATCACCCACTTCGGTCTGAGTTTGAACTGTTGCCCTCAGGTCGTCGGCTGAGGGTGCCTGCCACAAAGACCAATCGGTTCAAATTATCATTTGTCCCAGCTGCTATTCAACTACTGAACAGCAAATAGCACTTTATTCTTGCCCTTTTGCACATACTGCCCACTGATGCACTTTAGCTGACTTTGCTACTACTGTATGTCATGAATTCTCTGTCTCTAGTGCCCTGTTCTTAGTCTTGCATTGAATGTTGTTGTTGTGTGTATTTTGTGTGTATTTTACTATGATCTGGCTGCAAACCAATTTCCCACAAGGGACAATAAAGCTAACCTTGAACCTTGAACCTTGAACAGGCCTATCCAGTGCTCCAGACGCTGTATTAAAATTGAATGATCAATCGTGTCAAATTCAGCCGTTAGATCTAGAAGTAAGAGAACGGATACATGTTTCTTGTCAGCAGACACCCTAAGATCATTCATTACTTTTACAAGTGCTGTTTCTGTGCTGTGACCTTTCCTAAAGCCAGATTGGAATTTGTTATGCACATTATTGTTCTGTAGAAACACATCCAATTGATGAAAGATGCATTTTTCTAAAACATTGCCCAGAAAGGGTAGATTTGAAATGGGTCGATAGTTACCCAAAACAGAGGGATCAAGATTGTGTTTCTTGAGTAGGGGCCTAACTACAGCAGTCTTCAGTGAGTCTGGAAAGATGCCTGATTGTAGAGAGCTGTTTGCTCTTTTTAGGATATCTCCAATCACACTGTCTAAGACCTCTTTGAGAAAGGTGGTGGAAATTGTATCCAATGAACAGGAGGATGATGTCATCTGTGATATGGTTTTGCGGAGTTCGTCTTCATCAATTGCGCAGAAAGTGAATAGGCTCCCCCTGGAGAGATCTACCCTGGGACCATTAGCTGCTGTTTGAAGGTTTGAGCTAGCAGCAGCACCATTCATAATATCAGCTCTAATGTTAAACATTTTCTTCTCAAAAAAGCATGCAAACTCATTACACTTAGCTTTAGAAGCCGGGAATGACTGCTTGTAGGACTGGGGGGGGGGGGGGGGGGGGTTAAAAGTCGTTCAATGGTAGAGAATAGGACTCTGGCATTTTTCTTGTTCTCATTAATAATGCCAGAGAAATATGCCTACCTTGCCAGATGCAAGGCTTTGTTATAGGCGACTGTTGACTTTTTAAGAATCTCTAGGTGGATGGTGAGTTTGTTTTTTCTCCAAGCTCGCTCAGCTCTACGACATTCTTGCTTCAGTGAGCGTGTATGCTCATTTATCCAGGGTGTTACTCTGGTATTATGTTTCTTTTTTGTTTTCAAAGGAGCCACTATGTCAAGAGCTGACTCTAGTTTAAGATTAAATTTTTGAACCATATCATTCATTGGGGGAGTATCGGGCAGGGGGGCGCCCAGATGACGAGAGAACTCGTCGGCTGCAGATGAGCTAAAAAAACGTTTTTTTTTTTTATTCAGTGATGTTTTTCTCTAGATCAGAGACAGTCATATTAAAACACAGCAAATAGTGGATAGCTCAGGCCTTTCAATAGTCCTTTCCACAGTGATGTTCAGACCTCTAGAAATCACCAGGTCCAGAGTGTGCCCATGTTTATGTGTAGGCGGCAGGCCCAACAACATGTTGGATAAACTCAAAGGAGTGCAATAACTCTAAGAAAGCCATAGCCACAGCATCTGTAGCATCATCCAGGTGAAGATTAAGATCACCTGAGATAAGAGTTCTGTCATAGTTAGTGGAGCAGATAGATAAAAGTTCTGATATTTCTGTTAGAAATATTGCTTTACTGCATTTTGGCGGGCGATAAATGCTTCAATCATTGGCATAGATGACCATGTAGTATAGTGGCCTGGTATTCAAAGTATGAAAAGCTGCCAAAGGTCAGAGCCTTGAATTTTAAAGTGTCTGAAAAAAATATTGCCAGTCCACCTCCTTTCTTAGCCTCGCGAACAGAGTGAATGAAACTGTAGTTTGCGGGACAGGCTGGAGCTAGGAGAACAGCTCCATCCGAGCCAAGCCATGTCTCTGTTAGAAAGATTATATCTAGCTTCTCTTTACAGATTATATCATTTACAGAGGAGGATTTATTTGTTAGTGACCTGATGTTAAACAAGGCAAGGTTAAGCTTGTTATCACATTTTTGGGGGCTGTGATGCCTGTGAGCTACAGTAACCAAACAGCATTCTCTCTCCAGACCACTCCTTGTCTTGGACACTCTATTTGAAATAACAGTAGAAATGTTGTGAACCTCAACCTGTGCAGTGATTGAAACACCAGGCTTTCTAGAAGCATGGGGCCATACATGTTTGTTGCTGGACCCTGTTCATATCAGTTATCAAATGTATTTTCTAGGCTATCTGGAGCTGGGCTTGACATATGGGACGCCACCAGTCGGAGACATCGTCTGGTAAGGGGGGTCGACTTTATTCCAATGTTTATCAGGTCCACCATGCCCGGGTGAATGAGAGAAGATGAATTGGTGAAGGAGTTTGAAATTCTTCCACTCGACTGTCATTGATGGACCTTTCGGCGGCCTCAGTATCTTCTCCACCAGGGGACGCTGTGACTTCATGCTCTGTGATTTTTTCTCCACCAGGGGACGCTGTGACTTCATGCTCTGTGATTTTTTCTCCACCAGGGGAGGCTGTGACTTCATGCTCTGTGATTTTCTTCTCCACCAGGGGACGCTGTGACTTCACGCTCTGTGAGTTTTTCTCCACCGGGGGGGGCGCTGTGACTCCACGCTCTGTGCGTTTTTCTCCCCCAGGGGGCGCTGTGACTCCACACTCTGTGCGTTTTCCTCCACCAGGGGGCGCTGTGACTTCATACTCTGTGAGTTTTTCTCCACCAGGGGACGCTGTGACTTCATGCTCTGTGATTTTCTTCTCCACCAGGGGACGCTGTGACTTCACGCTCTGTGAGTTTTTCTCCACCGGGGGGCGCTGTGACTCCACGCTCTGTGCGTTTTTCTCCCCCAGGGGGCGCTGTGACTCCACACTCTGTGCGTTTTCCTCCACCAGGGGGCGCTGTGACTTCATACTCTGTGAGTTTTTCTCCACCAGGGGACGCTGTGACTTCATGCTCTGAGATTTTCTCTCCACCAGGGGACGCTGTGACTTCATGCTCTGAGATTTTTTCTCCACCAGGGGACGCTGTGACTTCATGCTATGTGATTTTTTCTCCACCAGGGGACGCTGTGACTTCACGCTCTGTGAGTTTTTCTCCACCGGGGGGCGCTGTGACTCCACGCTCTGTGCGTTTTCCTCCACCGGGGGGCGCTGTGACTCCACGCTCTGTGAGTTTTCCTCCACCAGGGGGTGGTGTGACTTCATACTGTGTGAATTTTTCTCCACCAGGGGACGCTGTGACTTCATGCTCTGAGATTTTTTCTCCAGCAGGGGACGCTGTGACTTCACGCTCTGCGCGTTTTTCTCCACCAGGGGACGCTGTGACTTCATGCTCTGTGATTTTTTTCTCCACCAGGGGACGCTGTGACTTCACGCTCTGTGAGTTTTTCTCCACCAGGGGACGCTGTGACTTCATGCTCTGTGATTTATTTCTCCACCAGGGGACGCTGTGACTTCACGATCTGTGAGTTTTTCTCTACCAGGGGGCGCTGTGACTCCACACTCTGTGCGTTTTCCTCCACAGTTACAGTTACATTACAGTTGTATGCCCCATTTAATAGTGTGTGTGTGTGTGTGTGTGTGTGTGTGTGTGTGTGTGTGTGTGTGTGTGTGTGTGTGTGTGTGTGTGTGTGTGTGTGTGTGTGTGTGTGTGTGTGTGTGTGTGTGTGTGTGTGTGTGTGTGTGTGTGTGTGTGTGTGTGTGCATGCGCATGTGTGCGCTGGCAGGTGTATGCACTTGGCATGTAATGGTCCCTCTCCCTATATGGCAGAGCAATCAAACAATCAGCCTTGTGGTAAGAACTAAGAGCCTTATCGGCCACCCTCGACACTGGGCACTGTGTAAGAGTAGTTTGGTTGGTTCATTACAGGTCAGCTACTTACGTACAAATATACAAGATGCTATAAGAGTCAAGAAGGCAATACATCTCAGATCGGACTGCCAGTGGTGGAAAGAAACTAAGTACTCAAGTACTGTACAACACTAATTATGCTAATGACGTGTATACAGCGTGTGGTAGGCCTACCGGTTTTAGGGGGTTATGGAAGGTGGGGCTCTAGTGCCTTTATTATGAAAAGTTCCCTGGGCGAAATAAGTGCAATTTTGAGATATTTGGACTTCACATGAGTATTTCCCAATTTCCAATAGTTTCAACTTTTACTCCACTACATCTCAAAGGCAATTATTGTAATTTTACTCCACTACAGTCATTTGAAAACTTTAGTTACTAGTTACTTAAATTTGGATTATTATTACAAAACCTACATTAAGCACTTAAGCCCTATTTCGGCCAAAAATAGCAGATCTACAAGCTCACAATAAACTTTATTTTATTTAGCCACAACAACAAAAAATCAAACTGTGAGCTTGTAGATATGCTATTTTTGAAAATGTTTAAATTGTAATGATAGCCTATCGCCTATCGGCCCAACTAATACTGGTCTAGCTCTAATTGGAACAAGGGAGCACATCCTGTCCTGCAGCCTTTGCTGACATGGTCTCAGAGCCTTTTCAATCCCAACATGTTCCCTGGAGTCTGTTACCCTTGGATCTAGAGGGATAAATGACACTCTATTTTGTCACCCTATCCTTAAGTCTTTGTTCTCTTTATTAGCTTACAGCACAGCGTGCGCATGCGTGCATGTGTGTGCCCTACTTAATGGAACGACACACCAGACTTAGGTTAACACTCGTCTTGTTTGTCTCTAAAAATGACATCTGAAACCTTGAAAAGTGTTTGTTTGAATTGTACCAAGCATACAGTATATGTATCTGTCGAGTAATAAGTACACAAGCACCAACCGATAGAAATACATCGGTCGAGAGGTAATTTCAGGCGCATGCACTGCCTCTGGCTGAGGTTCCCGTCAGGTTCCACTAGTGATTACTGCGTGTCTCTTGTTTCATTCAGAAGCAAACGGCTATGTACTGTAGTCTGAGTTTCATCAGCATTCTTATGTCATGGCTCATAGGCCGTGATGTGATGCTAATCTAGCCCAGCACCATCACCGAGGGGAAACAGCTACTTTATCCCCGGCCCAGAACTTATACACGGGGGCCATTTGGCAAAGGCCACAGCGAGGTTTCCATTTCCACTTGTTTTTCCTTGTCACTGCTTTTCACATCCTCCTATCTCCTCGTGATTCATCTCCCGCATTGATTTATACTTCCTTCGATAAGTCAATGAACAAACTAATAAATAAACGGATCAACACTGGCTGTGATGTTATCATCGAGAATAGTTTCTCAGTGATTCAGTAGCCTAATACTAAAGCAATACGGTGTGCAAGTCCTACAGCATACGTTATCAGAGTGTCTTAACAGATGAGCAGTAAACAGATCAAAGGCATCTATTAACCTGCTTGGCTTTAATCATAGATTAAATGAATTATAAACACTTTGTTTTATAGTGCCACCCTGAGAGTATGAATCTATAAAATCTAGGTGCCTGCAATTTACCATCAAAACACAATTTCCTAAGTCCATTTGGGCTGTTTACTGCCTTTTGTACAACCAGCGTAAACAGCCTGTCAGGTACCTCAATAAAAATAGGCCTGTGCTTTCTCAGTTAATAATACATTATCGTGGCAGCCATGCTTGTGCATGAGCCGACTTCAAAGTCTGTCTTCACCGAGTCAAAGTTTTGGTTTAGAGTTTACTTTGTATCTTGTACTTTCTAACACAATTATGTAATTTTCAAAGTTTGAGAAACATGATCAGTCATTTCATGTCCAATCTTTGATCTGCCAAAGTTCATGAATTGGACAATGTGATCCAGCCTCTCAGGATGTCTTGGAAATATTTTGCTTCAAAGGATTTGATTCCAGCTGCACTAAAAATACCATTGAGTTCTGCGGCTTGGACTATATACCAGCATGGTTTGGACACGCTTGATCAGCTCCAAAGTTTCCTATCAGATTGACAGTATTCTTTTGGGTGAGCTTTCTATACCAATTTTAGCATGAATTAGAAATTCAGCATTTTAGACGTATGGCCTATAGCATGCTGACATCTCCTCTGGTTTGAATAAATACAGTAGGTTTTCCATGATGGAAGTCTGAGTCTTGTTTTCAATGACTCTCTATGGTGAGGTGAAAATACCCCTTTGACACAGCCAGCGGAACGATCAACACCACACTGTTTAGACTGCCTGATGAGGCTTGAAGCTCATTCACAAATAATGATTTTTAAAGATGGAGCAGAGAATCACAGTGATTGGTTACTAGAGCCACTCGCCGTCAAACCACTGTGTATTTAATTACACATCGTTATCTATCCATTTAGGTGAAGTGCACTAAGGGGGCATGTCGAAACTGCCCCGGAGACAATCAGTGAAAACTGTGACAATCAATGCGCAGTGGCTGACCAGAAGGGGAAAGCATGCAACCTTCTTCAAATCTATGCTGTTGTCCTGAGCAACTTTGTACACACTGATCACTTGCATTGTAACACTTTATAAATCTTTTTTTAGGAGAGGAGGAGAGATAATTGACACTTACTGTGCATTTGCTTGGAGTGCTTCAAAGAGTTTCCAGGAAGATTTATTGCAAAAACATCAACAATCTGGAGAGTCTCTTACGTACGTACATGCCTGTGGACAGTTTCATTATACATTAAACACACTTTCAGCAATGACTGGCTTGATGATGAGTTTTAGGGTCAAAGTCTCGTTTAACCATGCACAATGCCTTCATTTTATTTAAAGTATTCATTTTTATTTTTGGAGGGGAGCTAGCCCCTATACAGCTTTTTGTCCCCTCACGTCTCATATTTGCCATTGACAATGAAAGAAGAAATAGGTCATATGTGCCTCAAATATGACGTAAATTTGTGGCAACACAAACATTAAATGCCATTGACAATGAATGGAAAATTAGACAAGCAAATATCACATAAATTCAGTTGTTCATGAGATGATGTATGATGATGTATAATGATAAGAGCGCCCCTCACTTCACACAGGTGTGATTTTTTAATCTAACATCATCTATTAGGCTACTATCACAGTTTCTCTTAATATCATTTTGTGATTATTTACTTTAAAGGTATATTCAGTGATTTTACTCAAAAAACCTTAGGTTTCGTTTTTGGCTGTGGGACCCAGCCTTTCGTCCAATCAGGATAGAGAGTCAAAAACGAAACCTACGGTTTTTTGACCCCCAGGGGTTAACTGGGGACAGGGAGGAACTCCTTATATGGCCAGCACACTCTATAGTAGGGAGGATTATCACAACAAAACAAAAAAATAAGTGATATTTGAATTAAGTGAAATCACTGAATATACCTTTAAGATAGGCCTATACAGTAAGAATGTTGTTAGTGTTGATATTTAATAAATATCAATATTTCACTCTCAGATGCTACCAGACCTATTCTACACACCCCTGTAAGTAATTTCTTAGCTGGTTAAACATATTCTCCCCATTGAGTTGCTCACCCCCATGCTTTCATCCCTGTCCGCTGCTGCAACCCCTGTAGCGTTTGGTCTGGGGCCGCCTCTTGTCACCTCACCAGACGAGGAGGAGTTTCATTTACCGAGAGGTTGTATAGCCTATACGGAGGAACACGACATCCCTCCCTATTCTGCTAAGTGCTGAACAGGCCAACCTGATAGAGATCGCCCTCCCCATAGTCCCCTAGCTGCTCCTACCTGCAAAAACATACCAATTGTGTTCTTTGGAGCCATCGTGGGGGACTGGAATCCCATCATCCATAGTGGTGTTCAAGAAAATGAGTACCCCTGTGCTGCCCAGACGCCCGGCTGGTTAAACTCTGTGCCGGATACCTACCTCGACTACCTACCCCAAACCCTCACCCTAACCATAACCGCGAGCACGGGGCAGCACACCTAAACCTAACCCGGAGTCGGACCAATGCTCCGTCGAATCAATGGTCCGTCTGACCAAAGTATGCCTCCTTGCAATTCCAGAGTTCCCCGTGCACACACACACACACACACACACACACACACACACACACACACACACACACACACACACACACACACACAAAATCAAAAACAAAACAACCGCAATTTGCGTCACAGATGCTCAAAAGTGACATGATGGTTTACTATTGGACCACACAGGATATCACTGCATAACGTAGTTTAACAGGGCTATTTTGAGGGAATCTTTTGTTGAATTATGTAACCCATTGACCACAGGCTGGAAGCACAACTCTCCTGATTAAGCTATGTCCATGAATGATTTGTGAATTATGTATTTTTCTTTCTTTTTTTTTCTTCTTTCAGTTACTGGACATGACCTGTGGAATTTGTACCCTTACGGTGTTGCGATTGGTGCAAATTAGGTCGACGTGCATTTAATGTGAACATAAATGCGTGTTGCATGAGAAAGACAAATTAAAGGTCAGTTTTTTCTTTCCCCCAATCCCCTTCTCTTTCTCATCTCACTTCTACATAGCTTTGGAAAATCCTCTGGAGTTTATTTGTAGATTGAAACAGTGGAGGAGAGTGGCTTGTAAGTGTTTCCAGCCATTTGCGTTTTTTCCATGCTTTCCACTTGCTTTTTTGGTCAAGTCAGCAACTTTGGGACATATACCTTTTTGGTTCACAACTGGAGATAAGTACCGCATTGCTTCCCATCATGTCGGCTTTTTCGATGTTAACTTGGGGAAACTTCCAAGCAGTGTTTCCTGCTCTATAACTAATTGCCCTGCTGATGATTATACCGATGACAATGACATGCCGTTATGGGAATTGAGGAGAAACTGGATGTGAAGCAGTGTTCTGGAGCCTGGGTGGGCAACAGCAAAGGCAGGAATCAGAGTATAGGGCAGGACAGAAGCTGGGATAGCTGCAGGGGCCAAGACGCAGAGTAATATTGGAGACTTTGAGACTAGGAGCAGCATGTACTGGGAGCCAGAGGAACTCTGTGAACCCCATGCAGTCAGCTGAGTGAGAGACACTGAAACAGAATTGAGGGTGGAATATATCTCTTTGCCGTCCTGTAAACCCCTGAAGTGAGTGTTGAGTATGTTCGACTGTGGAGAGGACGAGGAGATATCAGGAAGCCGTGCCGGCGCGAACACAACTCTGTCAGCAATAAAGGCCGTGTGCTGAAAGGCTAAGAGATTTATGGCCCTTGGACAAGCTCTCTCTTTGCACTGGGATGTTCGGTTCAAGGAAAGTAGCTCGGAGGAAAAGTGGAAGGGAGCCTGATGCAGCCACTGTCCCCGGGGCGGCGGCTATAATATGACCACAGCGATCGAGCGGCCCCTCTGATTGATCAGTCCCTCGCCAGTGTGCGGTGGTCTGGCGAGAGTCGTCAGGGCTTGGCTGAGGGCAGACGGGGTCAAAGACGTGGTGGAGAGCAGGCAGCTGTCAGGGAAGAACTAATGAATATGCACGTCACTTATAGTTGAGGTGCTGCGTTGGAAAGTGACCTCAGAAAAGGAAGAATAAACCCACACACTCATCTGCTCCAATGTAATCTATTGACGATGCTCCGAGCCAATTGGCTCTTCATCGGGTCAAACTCTCTCTCTCTTGACCTGATGAAGAGCCGTGGCTCCAAAACCTCAGGGAAGGCCTAATGCACACTTGGCCAACATACAGTAGACCAGTGGTTCTCAAGCAGTGTTCCGACTAGGCACATCGGGTATTGTGAACCACACATTATTACTGCAACATATCTGTACAAAATGGTTATGAATTATTATTCATGTATTTATATACTGTATATAATAATATTATATATATATATATATATATATATATTATATATATATATATATATATATATACATACACACACACACACACATATACATATACGTGTGTGTGTGTGTGTGTGTGTGTGTGTGTGTGTGTGTGTGCGCGTGCGCATATGTTTATAATATATATACAGTATATCCTTTATGTCACACTATGACTCACTGTGTCTCTCCATTTCTCTCCTTTTCTCTCTTTACTACCCTCTTCAGGCATATCTGTGTCTTGTGAGCTGTCTCCTTATTACCAGATGCTTTAGCAGACTGGTATAGCATCGATGTTTTTGCTTTGACGACCTAGTTTCCTTTTTTGTTTTCAATGTCTGATGGCCTAAAAATCAACATGACAGCCCCATGCAAAGTCGGTGTTACGTAACTATCATATCTCCAAGCTAAAAGATATTAATTTTGTATAACTTGAATACATGACACATTATGCCCCAGAGTCGAGCTATTTATAGAATACGTGATGAAAAATGATTGGCTGCATGGCTTTAGCATGAAAACAGAACAGCAGTGCTCATTGGAGACTGTTTTTGACATCCACAACATCCTATAGTCACTGCAGGGCATCTTAATTGGTCAAATACTGTATCAAAACTTTGACATTGAACATCAAAACACGGCACTGCAAATGTAATGATGGCATCAAGGATTTATTTGGACTAGATGTAACTAAAGCTTAGTGATATATATTGTAAATGTATGCCTTCCCCATAGGATCCTACCCAATCGATTGATTGATTGATTGATTGATTGAAAATGTTATTCACAGTATGTCGAATGGGTACATTCCAAACAAAAGGGGACTTTTCTTTTTTTTTACGGGGGCCAGTTTCGAATTGCAGTCCCCCCTAAGTGCTCTTTGAGAGCGCTTTTGAAGGAGTCTAGGGATTCACATTTCTTAAAGATGGAGTGCCGTGATTTTTTTCCACCCTAAAACATGATCATCAGGTATTATTATTATATGGGGAGGAAGATTTATTTAAAAAAAAAAGTGTACAGTATCTTTAATGGCCGTTGGTAGGGCGTTCCACATTTTAGTGGCATAGGAGCGAAATTAATTTAACTCCTTGTTTGAGCCGAATCTGGGTTGCATATGGTTTGTTTGAACTCCCTCTGGTGTTGTGATTGTGGACTTCGTTGACAATAAGGAAGTATTTTGACAAGTAATGTACATGGGTATCTTAGTGGTGTAGCGAATATTGTAGACCAGACCCATTGCAAGTTGCTGTATCATGCCGTCAACCCTAACCTGCAGGGCACACACATGTATACTTTGACTGAACAGGACTCACTTCATCTGTTTCACATACCGGACTCAACCAGGGCCAGAGGTTAGGCCAGAAGGGTCCCCCCTGATGGTGAGTTGGATAGAGAGGGCCCTCAGGCAGGGTCCCGGATGGGGCTTATTCCCCCCAGCTGGGCCTAACAGCACACACGCTACCCCACCTGAGACAATAAACAGCTTTATTACCTCCTCCCGTCCACTGACGTCCAGTGTAAAGCCTTGGCTGGGATCCTCCATGGGGACAGATGCATCCACAGTTCTACACAGTGTTAATTAGTTGACTCGGTCTCTTGAGACCGAGTCAACTAAGATGTCAAGATTTTCCACTACTTTGCGTTTGCTACTACGCCTTTTTTTTTTTTTTTTTTTTTTTTACATAACTACATATCGCGGCCATGCAAATACATATCATTTGGGGGGTCCCTGACATAAAGCGGTTTGAGAACTATGCATTTTGTAGATACATTTTCCCAGATGCATGCATTCAATATTTAAATTTCACATCATTGTATCGTCATCATCATTGACAAGCTGCCCAAAAAAACCCAACACTTTTAACATGCATGTCCCAAGTCTAGGCAGCCAACTGCATACCTCATTTAGCCATCCCGCTGGTCGTAATGCTCTCTTTATTAGGACTTTATTTGGACCAGTTGTCCAACTCGGTCCCCGGGAGGGACCATGTGAGACTGTCCTCCAACATTTCATCCAAATCCGCAAGTATGTCCACATTAGCAGGTGATGTCCAGTTAGTCGCTCAAAACCACATATAATTAATAACTTAGAATCCATAGACTGGTAAATGGTTGGACAGGCAAATTCATTGATCTCACATGTGTAAACGGGTCCAGTCTTGGACAGTAATATTTTTCTCTCATTTTACAGCCACGATCTGGCTGATTTTAGCGGGCACGCACATGTACGCACACACATGCACGCACGCACACACACACACACACACACACACACACACACACACACACACACACACACACACACACACACACACACACACACACACACACACACACACACACACACACACACACACACACAGTGGGACTTGTGCTCAACCAAGTCCTCATAACTCTGTCTTGAAGTCATATAGACTCATTATATTGATTGATAGGCCACTCCGGACTGACTTTAAGTCTGCCAGCAGTTTATTTACCTATTTTTTGAGAGCATACGGGTGTACACACTACACAGGAGTAATGGTAACATTATCTCTCTCTGTCTCTTGTTTTTTCCCCTTGAATGATTTATGCGACATGTGTCACTGTGTAGTTGGGGCTAAACGGTTGGTTCGCCCCACTGTTTCTTTTCCGGGGCATTGTAAAAGAGGGCTCTGTAGGTTAAGGAGTGTTAAAGAGCCACACACATGGTTTTCCTAAGCTGTAAATTTTATGGATAATTTCTGATGTGGTTACAGATTTATACCCCCCCAACTAAGCACAGCAGCTGCAGGTAATTACTCGCTCCCCCACCTAACACTGTCTCTCTTCTTGTTCTTGGGTTCTTTCTCTCTTTATCCGCATGTGTTTCCGCATGTCTCTTTATAAATAGTAATCTAGGATCATATGTCTACTATATTAAAAAAAAGATCGATAATCTGTACATTGAAACTATACACAACACTTTATAACTGAGGGGAAGACAGGCCGAGGGGCAGAATCACACACATGTAACATACATGTAGTGACCTAAAACCGGAGAATCAGGATTGTGTTTTGGCTCAGGCACTTGGTTTGAGAACAGCGGCCAGGCAGCCTGTGTGACAGGGCCATGCATGATTTGATTTGATTTGGCACAACAGTACATGTGGAAAAAAAGTACTTGCATGCTTTACTTAAGTAAAAGTACCAATAATGCAATGTAGAGTTACTCTATCATTAGTCTGGAAATTGTATGAAAATATACTTGAGTAAAAGTAGAAAGTACTTGTTATGCATAATGTCACATGTCAAATGTATTTAGGACTGAAGTTGTTAACGTATGTTTTGTATAAAAAATCTAAATCTAGAAGGACTAACAAACATTGCAAGGATGCACCTGGGACGTATCCTCAGTGATGTATCCCAAGGTCCTCTGGGTTTCGGGTCTCGCATCATCATACCCCTCACTTGGGTGACCCAGCCGGGGTGATCAAGTACCGACTTACGGTGGTGCAGCAGGCTCAGCTTGTGGCTTGAATGGCCCTCCTAAAGGCCTCAAGTGGGTTTTTGGGCTTCCTCCCTTAGAGTATATTAATAGAGACGGCACCGGATTCCTCCTCCCATCCACTTGGTCAAAAGCGCATGAGGCATTTTCACTCCTCCTTCCGGGTAGAAACAGAGTGCATTCTGGGATGGATTGCCCCAATAACATGAATGTGCTAGCCGCTGACTATCGTTGCGCCGTTTGCGCGTGTTCACGTATGAAACATTCGTTCACATGTCATGGGCCCAATAACATGAACGTGCGCAATGATAGTCAACGGACCAGCGCTGCCGTCTCTATTAATATATACTCTAAGCTTCCTCCTCATGGAGGACACAGGCTGGGGCGCTAACCCACAATGCTCACCCGGGTGCCGTCTACATCCCGGCTGTCAACCATGGGGCACCAGACTATTCCCGGTGGTTAACTTAACATAGTCTATTCCTATGAGTCACTATAAATAGAACAATTATAAGAACTATAGGAACTAAAGTAAGGAAGTAACTATAGGAACTAAAGTTTTCAAATTCATGTAGTGGAGTAAAAGTACAATATTTGTAGTAAAAGGACAGACAATTTGACGTACTCAAGTACAGTACAAATACCTCCAAATTGTACTTAACTACAGTTCTTAAGTATATGTACTTAGTTGCTTTACACCACTGCATGTATACATACAGTACAGTATAGGCTACATAATATGCTAGTTATTTCCACGGGAAAGTCGACAGCATAGTTGTTGTGCACGGTGATGTAAGTAAGACACCCTAGAGGCTTATACGAGAACCTCACCGTTTACCTTACATGCAATTAGATTTGAGCGGTGCCTAACCGCTCCAATGACTGGCCCGTGTCTGTATGTAGGTCTGTCTGTCTGGGGGTATACGATCCATTGACCCCTGCAGCTGATTGGGGTCGCATTCGGGTTACACACTGTTGAGAACAAAATAAATAAAAACATATGATAAAGTAAAATAAAACAGAAAAAATGTATTATATATATGTGTCACTTATAAGTAACATTGAGCAGAAAAGAAAAAAACAAAATAGGGAGAGCATAATGCTACTACTAGTTATGTGAAAGAATGGAAGTATATCGATATGTAAACAGCAACATATCAAATCGTTTGACTTTGTATCGTATTGTTTTGGAATGCAAATAATCGATTGTATCAATATTAAGTTGTATTTAGCAATTTTAAGATGAAAAAATATAAAAGGGTTTAATTACTTTTCCATTCCATATTGCTACACTTGTGTCTATCGATACATGTGTGTATTCTGTGTTCATATCAAGGTGTGCAGCGGGTTTGTCCATATGTGTTCAAAATTATGTCCATGTTTTGCCAGTCCATGTTTTGTGTTCTGCGATTTGAAATCATTGTTTTGTATTGTATCGCCATGAATAAACCATGGTAAGTGGTAAGTAAGTAAGTAAGTGCCTTGCCGAGCCATGAGGCCCATAGGGTAGGAGCCTATCTCCTGTTTCTGTAGTGTGAGGCTGGTAGCCTACATTACACCTCCTGGACATGACGCTAGTAACGCTAGTGATGCTAGTATGTCGCAGGGACTTACACAGTAGTTATACCCTTCGGGTATTTCCTTTACGTATTAAGCCTCTTTTGTAAGTAGCGGTGCATGTGATAACCAAACACATGTCCGTCTGTCTGGCCGTCCGTCCGCCTAGGACAACTAATGTCTTATAAATCAATTGTCCTGTACGGCTGCTGCTAAATCAGTCAGCAGCACAGGAGCCTGTGGCTCTCAGTGGTGGAAAGTGGTGGAAAAATAACTAAAATGTTTTAAAAGTATCAATACTGCAATATAGAAATAATCCGTTATAAAAGTATTTGTATCAAAATGTTATTTACTCAATATGCAGAATGTCCCATGTCAGGTTTTCAAATGTACTTTCTACTTTTGTTACTTTAATTACATTTTGATACGAATACTTTTGTATTTTTACTCAATTAAATCGTCTATTTTCAAATGGCCAATAGCGATGAAGTGGTTGTAATAATAATCAAAATCTAACTGAAGCTTTCTAATAAATATAGTGGAGTAGTACAATATTCGCCTCTGAGATGTATAGTGGAGTAGAAGTAAAAGTACTGGTAATTGGAAATACTCAAGTACAGTACAAATATATCAAAATTGTACTTATACGTACAGTGCTTAAGTAAATGTACTTAGTTACTTTCCACCACTGGGTCCCAGTGTGTGCGCTCATGCCCGTATAGCTCAACTCCAGCCAAACCAACTCATTAGGGGAAACAATCCTCACTGTGCATGTGCCGTGCCCGGCGTGCATGTGTTCATTATGCGTGTGTGTGTAATGTGAAAGGAGAGAGAGAGAGAGAATGAGAGAATGGGGTGAGATTTCATGTTGTTCTGGAAGATTTGTCATCACGAGCGCAGAATGCATTATATAGTTACAATATCTCTTTGATTCCAACTACCTGTAACATTTTCCGATTCGCTAATATTTTCCATGATATTTTCCCACAATTGCTCCCTCACTCGCTCCCACACAATTATATCCAGTCTTCACTTGCACAATATTTGTTTCATATCACACGGTATCCTAAATGAGGGTTCCCAATTTAATGTGCACATGAAACTTCGTAAAAATAAATAAATAAAAAACGATGACACATCTCATCATGCACGTTACGTATCAGCAACACCTCAAAACGACCAACGCTTAAGACTTTGATTAGAAGTGTTAGCCTCGCCTAACAGCTAGGCCGTTTTTCACCAAAACAAGGATCAAGCAGTCTTTGATCCAGCTTTGCTGTCAGATCCGCTGTTTAAATCATTATAATGTGTTGATATTACAAACTAAACACGGTGAAACAAAGTGCTCATTAGCATGCACCGGGCCCATATGGTCCCTCAGTTAAGTTAAACCTTGTCCAGGATCGGACTGTAGCCGCAGGCTCCTTTCACAACCTTGTTCCCCGGCCTCCACCTTCAGTATAATTACACTTCTTCCTGTGGGTGAGTGGACTATAGCAAATATGTTCCCAAATAGGGTTGTCCCGATCCGATCACGTGATCCGAAATCGGGGGCCGATCACGTCATTTTCAAACGATCGGAATCGGATCAGGAGCAAAACAATCGGGTTAGTTATCCCTAGTATCAATATTATATCCATATCATGATATTAGACTGGATATTGTCTGTGATTTTGGATATTGTATTATTGTGATATGGCATAAGTACGTGTTCTATAAATAAGCCCAAATTGATTAAATCAATTAATTACCAGCTACATTATTATTATCTGTGGGGGTTACTGCGTCTGTGTCAGTTTCAGCGCAGTGCACACACACACACACACACACACACACACACACACACACACACACATCGATTATAGACTCAGCTTGCTATTGCATAGCAGCTGGTAAAAATATAAATATTGGATCGGGAAAATCGGTTATTGGCAGATCATACTCAAAATCAGCTGATCGTAATCGGATCGGGAGCAAAAGAACGCGATCCCTATAGAGCGTCGCAGTCCCGAAGAAAAACAACAAAAAAGTGTTGTTTCTGTAGCTGTACTCGATGTTGTGCAGGCATTTAATTTGTTCCATTTGGTTTAAGATTTTAAAGTGCAGGTGTGAATACAGTGTACCACGCAGAATGGGATGCGGTTATACATTATTAGCAACAACAGATATACACATACATTTTTTTACGTGTAGGCTATATTTTTTTGTGAACGAAACGATCCTTTTTAAAACGCACTTGCCGCAGCACTTGCAATTTTCGTAGCACTAGCCTTGAGGTTGCAAAGGCTAAATTTATGTATAGATAGAATATTATTAGACACAACACTAGTCGATAGTGTATACGCATAGTTCCATTGTACAGATATTCTACTGTTACTGTAGATAGATGTTAGGTTCTTAGCTTTATGAATGATCCTTGATGACTATTTCTGTGTGTTTGATGTATTACCATGTGTTGTTCTTGCTTACTGTAAATCGCTCTGGATTAAGAGCGTCTGCTAAAAAGGCCTAAATTGTAAAACGGCCATTAACCATGGCATGTGCATTTTGAAATGTTGAGATTTATCTAATTTAGAATGATTTACACAGACTATAGTCTCTTGTAGCAACACTGCACACTGTAACGACAGTGTGTGAAAATGTTTGGCTGTGTGGCGTTGGCCTCGGGATCAGTAATCCAACCAAACCAAGCCTCCCTCGATGCCCCCAAGAGCTCCTGAAGGCAGTCAGGAAGGTGTCCAACATGCCCTCAGAAGCTTTCTTATACCTAAAATGCAATTTATCATCTTTTCCTTGAAAAAGTGCAGAACAGCCGAGACCGAACTTTGAGGGTGTTCCAGTGCTTGTCTTATTAATCTGTGGCCATAAAGGCAAGGAAATCAGATCATAACAAGGGTACAGTTCACTTCTCCTGTCCTCTTTCTAAATGAAGAATTTATGGCTATGGCTTTGAACTAACAACCAAATAGTAAATCTTAACCCGCTAGAACAAAGCATGGGGAACGCTGCAGGCTAGAAGGTAAAGCATTCATCTCATTAGAAAGAGCTTAATAGGTTGTGTTTCTTGTTAGGCCACAGACACATTATTGTGTGGAAGAATACTTCGCAAGGGTGCATTCTAATTGAATCCTTGCCTTCCGTTTTGGCTTAACAACGACTGTTCGATGATTATAGATATTTCATAGTATAAATCAGAGTAGCTCTCTCTCTCTGTCTCTCTCTCTCTCCCTCACTCAGGACTGGAGTCAATTATTGGGCCCTATTGAGTTGGTTTTGATTGTTGAACAAGCAAATGAGACATGACATGGAAAAACATATCCCTCTTTATATGAACCTGAAACTCCTTTAAGTGTGAGCTGTGCCTGCCCATTTTGACTTGATGCATTCTTTGGGAAATCAATACAACCTTTTTATTCTTTTAAAAGCCGTCTGAGTTATTCATTGTTATGTATTTCTTGGCACAAGCGGCCCGCCGTACGAGCAGCAAATACCTCATTGATGCAGTCACCAGACAAATAAAAACAGAATAATGAAATGATTTCTGGTTATGCTTATGGTTATGGTATGCAAAGGTTGGCTATACGTTACGTACGTACATGGACCTGTTGGCATACTGAGTCCCATGCCATATCATCAATGCAAGTCACTTCAACGTTCTTTCCACTGAATATCACATTTTCACAGTTTCACGGGGCATCAGCGCAGAACCTCATGTCTGACTCTGACTGATTTTTATTTATTATTCTATTGAATACTGTACCGGTTTTAGATTAATCCATAATTTTTTTATGTATTTTAAATATTTTTATCAAAGAATCAAGCCATATTTTATACTTTTATACGATGACATGCAATGTCAAAACAATGATCAAACAAAGCTAAGGGAATCTGAACCACAGAAATGGTTATAATGCCACCTTTGAGAACCCAGGACTCAAAGCCGATTTAGTCCGTATTCAAACCTTCGACACCTCTACCCGAATTCTATACTGCAGTCCCATGAACCCACTCACACTCATTCTCAGACTAGCTCGGCAGGATAAATGCACGGCTCATGGTCACTATACTGTGCTCAGAACCGGCTGGGTTTCTAACTTTCTTGGCAGCATTGCCGGGAGCCTCATAATGTGACGGATGTCTGCCAGCATCCTGAGAGACCTGACACATATTCATATTCCCTTTCTGACACCACCCCCCCCCCCCCCCCCCCCCCCCCCCCAACCACCCATCCACACTCAACAGTAGCTATAACCACTCATCTGAGAGAGAAACAACATGTATACACACGTGAGGCTGCATGAGCTCTGTGATACTTGACTTTGTCCAAAGGTCCAAAGGTCAGCAAACAAAAGGGTCTGCCTATCTACCTGCAGACTACAGTACACTGTACTGTACTGTACTGTACTGAGTACAGCATCAAATGTACACGTTTATTTGTCTGTCTGTCTGTCTGTCTGTCTGTCTGTCTGTCTGTCTGTCTGTCTGTCTGTCTGTCTGTCTGTCTGTCTGTCTGTCTGTCTGTCTGTCTGTCTGTCTGTCTGTCTGTCTGTCTGTCTGTCTGTCTGTCTGTCTGTCTGTCTGTCTGTCTGTCTGTCTGTCTGTGTCCTGGTCTGGTCTCTGTCTGGTCTCTGTAGCTGTCTGTCTGTCTGTCTAGACAGTTTGTCTGTCTGTGAAAAGTCAGGTTGAGTGGAGACGGAAGTAGATCTCTAACCTCTCACTCTGTCTCTCTCTCTCTCTCTCTCTCGCACGCTCTCTCGCACGCTCTCTCTCCCGCGCATCACTCTCTCTCTCGCAGCGTCTCTCTGGGTCCTCTCCAGGCAGAAACAACACTTGTGGTTTTCTCCTCGCATGAAGCGGAGCCCCTTCCACATTCTGGTGGCTAAATGTAATGAGAGGCTGACCGGGACAGGGGTGTGCGGTGGAGATGGCTGAGGTGAGGAAGGGAGGGGAGGGGAGAGGAAAGAGAGAAAGAGAGAGAGAGCGTGAGAAAGAGAGACAGAGACGGTGAGGGAGGGAGGGAGGGAGACGGAGGACACAGGGTGATAGATGGGCCACACATTCACCATGATGTAAGGAAGGAGCGCAGTGGTATAAATAGAGAAGAAAACAGATGTAGTTAGGGGTCAATAACGGGTGATGGATGGCTGGAGAGATTGACAGATGACAGCCTATCACGCTCTCACAGTTGGAGTTGACTGGATCTGTGGAGTGCGGGGCCAGAGCCTGGCCAGTTATACGGAAGAGCAAAAATCCTGGGTTCACTTAACTCTTGTAAAATTGGATCCGTAGGGGGGGGCTCAGAACTTTAGCTGTGTACTGTACTATTACCCATGCAGACCTCATCCTGCAGCCCTCCTGAACAGGCCCCTCCGATGTGTAAACGTATCCCACCCGAACCGTCCGTTGTGCCATGAGCTAAACTAAAGGCCCCTACTCCCCTGTGGGGGGATGCTGGAGTGCGCATAGTTTCCACTCACTTGTCCACTTACACTTAAAACAATAATTAAAGGGGATGTTTTAAGGGGCTACAGAGTGGTCCTGATGTCCTCTCGCTGTCTGATCTCGGCTGGACACTAATCAGTGGGACCAGCAGTTTGGGTCACTAAACTGTTACATGAACACACATTCCTGACCCCATTGCAATCGAGGGGGTGGTGGTTGTTGATTCAGACTTGTACATTATCATATTATGATCACCCTTTCAAAAGGGTTGGTTGTTGTCTGTGTGTTCTGTCTTTTTGAAAGAATGAAAGAGGATTTTCCTTCATCAACGTGGCTTTTTGTTTTGGATTTATTTGTTTTAGTTTTTTTGCTCAATGTCTGTGTGTTTGGCGTATTGATTGGAAGCCAAGCCCAGTTGTTGACTAAGCGACTGTTATGTCTGTCCCTGTGCATTCTGTGTGGATGTCACACAGCAAGAGAGGGGATTTAGCCCGTATCATGGCCTAGTTTGAAGAACCAATTATATCACAGATCACTGACTCCCTCACAAATACCTGCACTCATTGGGAACACATTAGGAAGCAATGTGTTCATTCTTTCCGAACAGGGGTGATGCACTCGTCTGGTATGGGCGTTGTGTGTTCGGTGGGCGGCCTCGCTCCGCCAAACGCGGGGGAGAGAGGGGGAGAGAGAGAGGAGAGCGTTCTGCTACTACTTAGCATACATCTGCAGCTCCGGTGGACATGAGCCGGACCTCAAAGGCCACAGAGCGGGCAGACGAATGTTGAAAAATGAAATGCAGCAGGCACTTCGCTCTAACATACAAACCCACACACACACTGTACACACGCACATCATGCATGCAGACAGTGAATGGGAGAGGCCGTGAGTGAGTGAGCAAGCCGGCGTCCGTTTGCGTGTCTGCTTTCTCCCCAGCTTTATAAACTTTGCGCGAGGCAGCCAAGGCGCATTGTTGCCATGTGTGTTCCCTTCATGCCACACATTAATGAGTGGAGATATCAGGGGTTGCAATCGTGTCTGAGTCACAGCAACACACTTCTGTTTACATGTGCTCCTACTGACAGCACTGAACTCGGTAATTGAATTTTATTCCACAGTTCAACACATGGGAGAAGACGGCTACTTTATACCCACAAATATTTATCTGTCTCCCTCCCCCGACCGTCTTGTTTTGTTTTGAATGAAGACAGTTTTTCAATTTAAATTTGTTTTCTGTTCTCTCACGTCTTCGCGTTTCCTTCCTAGTGTAAACACTAAGCTTCGTTCAGAGGCTTCGGGGGGACCTCTAAACCACCGCCTGAATTATATATCGTCGCACGAGTAGGCCTATCTCCACAACCCGATCTACAGGCTCCCAACGCGTTGCAACGCAGCACGTTGTGAGCTCTCTCTGTAGAACTTTCTCCTACAGGGTTACGTGAGGTGTCTCTCCTCTCTTAGACTAATTGAAACAGGCTTCCTCTTCCTCTCATCGCTTTCATGTACCTTTTGCATCTGTCACCTGAGGGAATTGAATCACTTACACCCTCTAATCAAGCAGATTCACACTCCGATTGATTCAAAATGTTCCCGAATACGATTGCCTGCATCTATGGTCTCCAATCTCCATGTGCCATTATTTATATGCTGTAGTACGAGTCACTGTGTACCTTATTGTCTTGTATTGTAATGTATTGTATTGTATTTATGTATGCCGCAGTGCGGGTACTTTGTGTCCAAGACCAATTTCTCCCTTGGGAGACAAAATAAAGTAACCTTGGACCTTGACATATAACTCTAAACTACTATGTGCCACTCATGTGCACCCAAGAGGGACAGGTCTTATTGCAGATGTCCTGAAGTCAGGCCACTTCTACAGGCCATATGAACACAGCAGGATCCTCTGCACTACCACACACTGTATGACCACACAACCAGGCCTTCTGCAGTTCAGTGGGAAATGCTGATCAAATCCAGATGCCTTTCATGCACATGTAGAATCTCTGTCGCTCTCTCTCTCTCTCTCTCTCTCTCTCTCTCTCTCCATCTGTCTTGCCTTTCGGCCCTCTCTCTCTCTCTCTCTCTCTCTCTCTCTCTCTGTCTCTCTGTGTCGCTCTCTCTGTCTGTCTGTCTCTCCCACTCTCTCACTTGCACACACATCTGTAGAGTATATGTGCTCAGACACGCAGACACAGTTTTAACACGCGCGACACACACACACACACACACACACACACACACACACACACACACACACACACACACACACTGTGCCATAGGTCCCATTTTTCCATCACACCACCCTTGTTATCCCAGTACTATAGCCACTCCATTCTGGAAAATGCAGGGTGAACCATACGGCATCACTTTGAGGATCAACTAAGATCCTGTCACTCTTTGTTAAGCCAGGTTCTCAACATACTGTATAAACTTAAAACACCACTTAAAACCCAGTGGTGGGAAAAACATACACGCCTTAGTAAAAGTATCGATTCTGCAATGTAGAAATACATTGAGTGAGTGAAAGTGAAAGTCTGGAATTCAAAATGTACTTAAGGTACAAAAGTATTCATATCAAAATGTACTTAAAGCACCAAAAGTAGAAAATACTCATTATGCAGAATGTCCCATTTCACATGTTTTCAACATTTGCAGTTATTGTTCAATAAGTATGTTGTTTTTGTCTTTAGTTTTAGTTTTTTAGCCTCGTCACTAGTGTGTTACTACGTAACTACGGGATAAAGTAGGCCTACAGTTTTTAGACCACGACAGAGGGGCGCCGTCTCAAGCGAACTTGACCCACGAGAGACGCCACCGAGCGCCGACTCAGCCACGTTCGAGTTGTGACCCGATATGGGCAGAATAGTTCTGGCGACAGCGTTTGCACCGACTGCCATTCCAAGTGGCTAACTGGCCAATCACATGCAGCACGTCCTTACGCAAACCCACCACCATTTCCATGGTCGCAGTTAGCCAATAGCCATATACACTAATTGTGCAGCATGTTAAAATCCCTTAGAACTCCTGTAAAATATATAAAACTAATCCTTGTTTGAATGCATTGATATAACCAAACTGCAGCCAGAATGTTTTTAATGGCCGGTTCAGTTTGTTTAATTTACAAATCACATTTGAAAAAAATCTACTATTTTAAGTGCCAAGTTGTTGTCCCACTGTCCAGCACCACCAACAGTGGTGCTGGGTTAAGACTCTCATGTAAAGGGAGTTAAACTGTAATAATTAAATTAGCAATAATACATTTCATTGGGTAGATGACATTAATTGATGACAGAATGTTAGAATACAGAGCCTGATCTATTTTGACAGCCGGCGCCTCAATTTGATTGGCAAGAAGACTGTTTTCCCTTTTTATTGGAAGTAGTCTTATTTTTAGGACACGATGAGAATTCCTCAGAATTCAGATACGCTGTGCTATTCCTAGCCTCTTGGAGCTTGCATTAGTGTGCATGACTCGCAGCATGATCAACTGTCTTCAAAAGCTGCAATCAAGGGTTTCATGACTCGGCTTGTCTGTTATGTTATTATGTTATATTTGTAATGCAAAAAGTATACCTTTGAAAATGAATGTGAGGAACTTGTGAACAGTGCACCGTTCACTGTGTGTAAACTTGAGGAACGGGTCATCGCGTTTTGAGACATAATCGTATATTTACAATTTAGGCATTTAGCAGACGCTCTTAATCAAGAGCGACTTACATTAAGCAAGAGCAAAAAAGCATGGGAATACATCACATAAAAAGCATTTATCATGAAACATGCGTAAGCTAAGAAAGTAACAGTGGAATATCTATATAATGAAACTTATACATATATACTACTATGCTATACATAATGTACTATGACGTGCTATGACTACATACAATGCAATTATAGTGCTGTCTACATAACATGCTATAAGTCCTGTACAAATGCTATCTAAGTCTACAGAAATGCTATCTAAGGGGGTAGGGTAAGTGCTATGGGCCATGATGGCCATACCTTTGGTTGCTTTGAATGCCAGCATCAGAGTTTTGTATTCTGTGCGGGCAGCGACCGGGAGCCAGTGGAGGGAGCGGAGCAGGGGGGAGACATGTGAGAATTTTGGCTGGTTGAAGACCAAGCGAGCTGCAGCATTTTGGATCAGCTGGAGAGGTTTAAGTGCACATGCTGGTAGGCCAGTAAGGAGGGAGTTACAATAGTCGAGTTTTGACAAGACTGTTGTCTGGATTAGGAGCTGGGCTGATTCCTGGGTGAGAACGGTCTAATTCGTCGTATGTTATATAGTGTGAACCTACAGGATCGAGTGACAGCTGTGATGTGAGTTTTGAACGAGAGCTGACTGTCCAGGACAACACCAAGATTCCTGGCTGTTGGACAGACGTTATCAGGGCGTTTGTCTACGAAATAGTTAGCTCCCGCATAGGGCAGGACTTAGTTGGAAGAAGAGAAGCTCAGTCTTGTCTGGGTTCAGCTTGAGGTGGTTGGAGGACATCCACTGTGAGATGTCAGCCAGGCATGCAGTGAATTGCGCTCTTCCACCTGAGTGGCAGAGGGGGGGAAGGATTAGAAACAGTTGTGTGTCATCGGCGTAGCAGTGATAGGATATATTGTGAGCAGAGATGATAGTGCAGAGGGATTTAGTGTACAGTGAGAAAAGGGGACCAAGTACAGATCCCTGTGGGACCCCAGTTTGGAGGGTTCAGGGGGATGATAACAGACCTTTCCAGGAAACCTGGTAGGTCCGGTCGGTGAGGTAGGAGGAGAACCACTTTAGTGCCGTTCCACCGATGCCTAGATCCGCTAGGGTGTCTAGGAGCAGCTGGTGGTTCACTGTGTCAAATGCTGCCGATAGGTCTAGGAGAATCAGTACTGCAGAGTGGGAAGCAGCTTGGGCAGCATGTAGTGCTCTGTGACTGCCAGCAGGGCAGTTTTTGTGGATTGGACCTTCTAAATCCGGACTGGTTGGGATCCAGCAGGTTGTTCTGTGAGAGATGGTAGAGAGAGCTGGTTGGAGACAACACGTTCAATGATTTTAGAAATAAATGAAAGGAGTGATACCGCCGGTCTGTGGTGTTACTCTGGCTGACTTGAGGGCAGATGGGACGCAGCCTGAGGTTACTGAGGTGTTGATGATGGAGGTGATGAAGGGGAGCAGATCAGGTGCGATGGTCTGGAAGATTGGAGACGGGACAGGGTCAAGAGGACAGGTGGTAGGTCTAGAGGATGTCACTAGTTGTAGAACCTCATCTGGGGAAAGAGGAGAGAAGGAGGACATGCATGGTATGTTGGGGTTAGTGTTGGTTGAGTCAGATGCCACTTTACGTTCTATGACCCAGCACTTTAATGCCACCGCCGTATATTTACGTTTTAGGGTCTTTATAGTATAGTAATAAATCATCCATGTTATATTTACCGCAGTGTAGCTTTTCCAATGCTCTGCTCGGGTTTTTGAGTGGTGCAACCACTCCAAGGAACAGCAATGTCTGTGTTCACCTATGTGGCCATGAGCACCAGTATATGACTATAAAGTAACCAGTAGGGGCGCTGTTGTGCCAGTCAGAGAGAGAGATAGTATTAGTGCTGCACTGTTGCCTGCTAATGAGAGAGAGGAGAGGGGGGGGGGGGGGGGGGGGGGAGAAGGGAGTTGCACCACTCAGTTCACACGGGTGTGATTTTTTTTTTAAACTCACCATGATGGCGGTGCCATATAGACTCCTGTAATGGCGGCGATCATTAGCAGTGTTGATCTCTGAATTGAGGTGATATGAGGTAAGGGACAATGTTAGGAGCTCAATACAACATTAGCGTGAGGCTCCGGTTTATTAGCGTTTTTTCATGCTAGTCAAGGGTCAGATCGAGCGAGCGAAAACATACTTCCGGTTCACAAGCCGTGTCACCGGGTCCTCTTTGAGTCCCTTTTCTGGCACGGGTATAAAGGGCGCCCGAAGAAACGCCTGTCACGCAAAAGTGAAATGCAGGCATTAGTGTGATTTCACAGGCTCTGCAACATGCCCTATTTTCCTGTATAACGTAACAACGTAGGCACGTTTAGGCGGTGATGTCACAGCTCACCTGTAATTGTCCTTTTCTAGGTTGGACCACACGTACAGTATGTGTCTCAGAAACTGTTGTGGACTGGCGTGTGTGGGGAAGCTGTTTTCACAGCTGTCCATTGGCTGCGGCCCTGCACACAAGTGCACGCGCGCTAACACACACTCACGCACACATACACACACACACACACACACACACACACACACACACGCACACATACATACACACACACGCACACACACACACACACACACACACATTGAAGTGCACACATACATTTGCCACACACTTGCACGCATTCCACCAATGTGAGCTTCCTGCCAAAGTCTCCAAGCATGCACGGCAGAGAAAGGAACTCCAGTGACTAAGGAAACTATTGTAGATTACAAACATCCACACAGGCCTGTAATAATCCACAGTATTGGAAATATCAGACAGACTGAATAACTGTACAGCCAATAAATGTGTTATTATTATTTAGGTGACATTTCATGATTTACAGAGATGTTTATGCCTCATAGACTGGTGTTCTTTGATTTTGAACCAACATTTGTGAACATGAGGTGTTCTTGTTCAGGAACCCTGCATGCGAGGCCCAAAGCAGTAATGTCACCATGCAGGATGCACACTCTGGAACTGGCCCGCTGAAGATGAATAGGAAGCTGGCTTTTTGGATTTACTGTACATTGTATAACATTGTAGGCTATACGGTGCTGCGGTGCTGCTTGCCTATCGCGCCTGGCTCTTTAGCCGACTGGTAACGTACGCGCCATGGGATCTATACTTTAGGTCCCGGGTTCGCCTCCCGGCCGAGGCTACAACATTATTCTAACTATAAATGCACCAAGTCTCTTTGTGTGTGTACGCCTGTACATCTGCACGTCTGTAATCCACGTAACTGGAGAACTGTTCGCCCCACCTATACTTCAAATTCGCCCCTACAGGGAGTGCAATGCCCGGTGTCGAGTCGGTCGGACCCACGGTTGTCCAGAACCGCCACAAAAGGCCTCTGCCCGGGCCACAGCTGACATACGGGTCAGGCTAAATACGGGTTCGTCCCACTGACTTCTGACATCATTCTGACATCTGCATAGACTCCATATTTGGTCATGCCTGACAAAGAACATATATGGGCATAAAATAGGATACCGCTGATATCACGATATAAGTGCAGCCTGGTGTCGAGTCGGTCAGACCCACGGTTGTCCAGAACCGCCACAAAAGTCCTCTGCCCGGGTTCTGGGCAGGGCCCTTGCCCAGGCTCCCACGGGCACTGGCCTCCGGGCACCGCCCCCTAGTAGTTTTAAAGAAGTATATAACATATTGTGTCCTCCTCTTTTGAAACAGATTTCCACTAGTCTTTGAATTATATCCAAGCTGGATGCTCTTCTGGAATTTGAATGTTTATCCGATGTTTTGTTCAGCCTGACATTCTCTGATGTGGGACTGAGGCAGTACTACAAATCTGGGTAGAACAGAGATGGAATGATTAATTTATCACTGACTAAGTGTATCACTGACTATGTTTTCTCGTTGACATCTGTGGCACTTGTGTGCACCTTAAAGTACCATATATCAATGTTCTGGCATGTTTTGCATATTGATTATGACTCACCAACTGTACACTCACGATTTTCCAAAGCATACTGTGGTTCTTTTGGACTTCTCTAAGAAACCAAGGTTTTCCATAGATTTTCGTATGAAAGTGAACATAATCACCAGAGACATGAAACATAGGTTATCCAACACAATAGATCTCACTGTGTGTACTGCTGTTAAGTTATGTTTTAATGCATTTTAACATGCAGATTCATTTGAAAAGTCTAACAGAATACAGTCCCTGTGCAACAGGCCCAATACAAATTGTGAAAAAGGCTATTTTGTCCAGGGTTTCCAGGATTGGTCCTAGTGTGTCAGTTATGATGAGGAGTGTAAACTATGCACCTGCAACCAATTCTTGCTTATTCAAGACAGTGAGGTTTTGTCCATGGTGTGAAGTGTCGACCCGTTGTTTGTGTTACGCTCCAGTGCAACCATGAAGCCACCGTAGCCACATTCCTGCCAGGGAGCAGCCTGGTTTAATTTGGGACATTTATATATGCAATCTGATTAAGAACAGAATGCAAACGGATGAGGGACGTACATTCTGTCCTGCCATGCGAGTTGTGTTTGTCACAGTGTTGTTTTCATGCTCCTGACTGGAATGATCTGGGAAATAACTAAGGCCTTTGATGTCTTTGACCCAGCATTTTCATGGCCTGTTGAAGCTGGGCGACCAAAGCCACTCTGCGGGGAGGTCTCTATCTAAACACGCGGTGAATCACAACCTCATTTGTTCCCGAACTAACTCGCAAGCATATGTTGAAAAATAATTTGCCAACACCTTCCTGATGTCACTCAGGAACGAGATAAGGGATTTGGAGATATGTTAAAATGAAACATTTTCTCTTCCACTACCATGGCTGAGATCGGGATATTTCGCTTTGCAATAGGCATGTGAATGAAACCCTGTCACTGTCTGACCATGTGCTTGCATGTGTGAGAGGGCTGTTGTGTGTGTGTGTGTGTGTGTGTGTGTGAGGGTGTGTGTGTGTGTGTGTGTGTGTGTGTGTGTGTGTGTGTGTGTGTGTGTGTGTGTGTGCATGTGCGTGCGTATGTGCGTGTGTGCGTGCATGGGTGGGAGCAGCCTTAGGAATTCAAGCCTCACCCATAGGAATGTGGCTTCAATTAGGCCTGTCTGAGGTAGTCCACCACAGTGTTGCATGAGTCAGGACCATTCAGCCTTCTGATATCCAGCTTCCTATCTGTTTAACTCCCAATTCCTTTGCTTCTTGTATACAGGGTAAATAAGGCGGTGAACAGATCTGCACGAATGGCATGCCAGTGCCACATTGTAGTGCATGTTGGGCCTGGTGGTCATATAGGGCTGGGGTTGAGCAAAGTGTGAGGCTCAGGAGGCATGTGATGCGAGTGCGTGGTCTAGCCAACACCAACTTGAATGTTTCCTGGATCGCTGTCCTCCACACTCTCCTATCTAACATCAGGTTCTTGAGCTCTACAGTGTTGTTAGCTAAGCGGTCGCGCCGCGCAGTGCGCATACGTAGGTGGTGTGCTTCTTGCCCTCCTGGCTCTGCCCTGGGTTGGCTCCCATAGTCCATAGAGTCAATTTAATTGCCTCTAGTTCAGCGTGCCTGATGCAGTGCCCTGCCAGCCTTGCATCCTTCACTCTCTGACTTTGTCTGTGACCCGTGGTATAGGTCCCCATAGAGGTCCCCATTTCGTACTGCTGAGGCATGGACCCTCACAGCTCACAACAACACGAAAGAGTCCTGGATGGAGTCTACACAAGACTTCTACGAATGGTACTAGGTGTCACATGGACAGACCGCATCAGAAATCAGGAGGTTTTGATTTGGGGGATAGGCCTTTCTGCTAATGTTGTTTCCTATGGCAACTCGACAATACAAACTCGGGGCCGATAGAAGTTGCTTGCCGCTCATCAGTGGTCAAGTGCATGCACAGAGACACAAATAAAAGGGGCGATATAAAAAGAGAATGACCTAATCCACCGACTTACCGCTGAGTGCCTCACAAGAAGAAACACACAAACCTGCCAAAAATGTTACCACTGGCAATAGAAAAAAAAGAACACCATCGGTGGAGCGATTTTTCTTCCAAAAATCACACTCCATTTAGGTTTTCTCTATCCAAACATCAACACCGCACGACAGGCCGGTGAGCTTCCAATGGCAACAGCCCGAGAGTGAACACAGAGACCTCTCCATGACCACCACACTCAGGGCCTGCCTGCATGCATGCAAGCAAGGACCTCTGTTTCTCACCTATACTAATCCCACACAGCTGAAAGCAGTCACCAGGAAACCTTTGATGGTAGCGGTGCATTAGTACCGACGAGCACATCGAGTGTCCTGAAAGGGCTAAAAATAATTGTGGAAGAGTTAAACCCCGGGCCCTGATAAAAATCAAGCTGGGCTTCCTGCCTCGACACTCCGTGACTCCAGCGGTCCAGTTTTTAAGAGCCGCAATCAAAACAAAGCGCTGGTGTGAAGCTCTATACTTTGACAGTGCACTTCTTCAACCCGTCCTTTCATGTCTCCCTCCTCTCTTCCCCCCGTTTTCCGTCATCCAATCTCACTCGATCGGAATAATTTCCACACTTTCCCGCCCTGTTTCCTGTTTGGATATCTGGACTGCCGTAGCTGACCTCTGCAATTATTCAAGAGTGTTGTTGTGAATGCACTGGAAACGGAACAGGGTGGAGGGATGAGAAAAGAGTGGATGGCTGATAGCATGACAGAGGTGCGTAAACGGATGATTCTGGTTGTTGCCTGGAAAAATACAACAAACAAAGCCATGGAAAAACCTTTTGTTTACACTCTCTCTCTCTCTCTCTCTCTCTCACACACGCATGCACACGCACACATACACATACTGTAGTGTACACATACACATACACACACATTCACATACATACACATACACATTCACATACATACACATACTGTACACATACACATACAATTACACATACAATTACACATACACAGACACAGACACTCTCTTCCTTTCCCCCCCCTCTGTCTTAAACATCCAGGAGAAGGCCGTTCTATGACAAAGGTGTAAAATCTTGGACTTCCCGGTAGAAGGAATGTTTGGAAAAGTGAACATGGCATGTGGACCATTTTTCCATTCAGCTATCACACCTGATTTATTTGAGATATTCCTGGAAGGTCTTGCCACTGCCGCTGTCTCTGCTTTACCCACGCGAAGGCCGGACTTCCAAGCTCTCCAGGCGCCCTTTAATCACGCCACCGCGCAAACACTTGTGAAGGATCCGAGGCAGCGCCAGCGTATTTCCAGATATTAACATGACCGCAAGAGGAAACATTTATGATTAAAAATAATAATAAAAAAAATTGAGACGAAAAAAAAAAAGGCAAATTAGTCCCAGCTGGAAATGTCAGTGGCATGTTCCGCCCGGCTGCTGTGCAGACAGTGTGGTCGAGGAAGGGAGGGAAGGAATGGGGGGGGGGGGACTGGAACTGACTGCCTTACTACACCACACTTAACTGACTTTATCTTTCAAACCCTATCTCACAACAAACCCCCTCTGCTTTGACACAAGTTGTAATAATTCTGAAATAATCGCTATTGCTATTATAAGATGTGCACAATATCACCAAGTGAAGGCAAAATAGTTGTAAGAGTAACCATGTCTTATCAACGATGGTTGGTAGGGTACACGAAAGTTGGAAAAGTGTACACGTATATTTTCGCTGTCATCATCATGGGACATGCAGTTGTCCATATGAGATGCTGTGGCGTCTACTCTGGAAGGAAGGTTTTCATCATGAGCACATTCTGGAAAGGTGACGACCGTGATTGTGTCGTCGGGGTCAAAGTGAGGCGATTTGCTCAGCGCTTCTATATTTAAAGGCGCTTCGTCATGCTAATCCAGCACAGGCTTTATCAATCTTCTCAGTCACACCAGCGAGGAAAGGCCGCTTTGATGAATGTCCCAGTGTGACAAAAACCCCAGTCTGTTACCTTACCAACGGTGTATTTTAGTAACTAAACACAAAAAGAAGGTATTCTTGAAGAGTTTTTCTTTCCTGTTGTTTTGATATATTCAAGGTCAAGTCGTTCATCTGCAAGATTATGAAATACCGATGTGAGTTTGGCCACGCTTTAAAAGGAGCGACGATGGGAGGATCGTAAATGTGACTTAATCGACTAGACTAAATTGAATGGTCTGATCTAACCACGTATAGATTTGTTTGTACTTCATCATATAATGTTCGTCGTCACCCATAATCACAATTAAGAAAAACCTAATTGTTTGATCCCGTACATTAGCACTAACTCCTTGTAGTCTGTTGTAGTCCCGTTTGGAACCTCACCCTCCGCTGTTATCTCCGAGAAGAGGTTCCATGGCAAGGTATCCCTGCATAGGGCGAAATGGGCCTTTTCGCAGTATCCTATCCAAAAAGTAACGGTAATTCTGCAGAGCTACAGATGATAAACTTATGAAACAACCGCTTACAAAGTTTATGAAGTCAGCCAGTAACATGTTTCCCAGTGCAATCATACAGTGCTGCGCATGTGGACGGGGGTTGACTTGAATAAGCAATTTAAGCCTAATTCAAGCGGTTGTTTCAACCCGCTCAAAAAATAAAATCCACTCCTGAGTTTATCATCTGTAGCTCAGCGGAAATTCCTTTACTTTTTGGATACTGCGAAAAGTGTTTTCGCCACTGCTTTTGGGGGGCTTGACTCGACCCATTTCGCCCTATATGCAGGCCAGGGATACCTTGCCATGGAACCTGAGCTAACAGGAGCTAACAGCGGAGGGTGAGGTTCCAAACAAGGCTAAGTCTGATGTACTGGACCCGTCCTGGTGTTTCGGTGTCCGTCCTCCTCGACTCAAACACGTACTGTAAATGGGCCTGGCTCCAGACACCCCTACTTACTGCTGTTTTATATCACCACGTCAGTGATTTTACAGATTTCGCCTCCCATCAGTGGACCCAACCCTCATATACCATAAAATCCCTGCTTTGTGGTTTTACTCACGGAAACTATCACTCACATAATTTGTCGCCGCTATTCCCAATTAATGCCTTGGTTTTTCCTGTTCTTAAACAGCGTTTTTCGATCTTTTTCTGTATTTCCTGCACATTCTCTGCAAGGCCATGATGTCTGGCATGATGTCTCCCCCCATTGACCTGTTTAACGACATCTATCTACTTTATTTATTTCCATGGCTCTGGGCTTTGTTATTCCACCAAAAACATTTTTATGAAGCAATTGACAATTTAGAGTCTCTTGCTCTCCAAACCGGAGCTCTTCCGTGAGATTCCTTCAGATTAAACACAGCTGCTGATTTAGTTGCACCAGTTTGCAAGCATTGACAAGCTATTGGCTAAATCAAACAGACTCATTGTTAATAGCTACCCAGGTGTAACATGGAATTCATTTGCATATTGCACAAAATACAATAGTTGCCTAAATAGATGTTTACATATACCGTACATAAATCTAAGGTTTAATCCTATTTAATTCTGGTTAATCCTCTTATGTTACATAATTAACAGAAAGTGTTATTTTAAGTATTTTAATTAATAAACATTTTTGGTGAAATTATGGTTTTGGATCAGTTTTAAATTCTTCCTGAAAACCTTAAAAAAATGACTGAGGCGACAATTTGCATCGTGCCTAAGAGCTGTGCGACCTCTCTCTTTTTTGTCCAAGTTTATCTCCCGTGGTCAACGCCTCCCCACTATTTGTGTGCGCTCCTACCTCTTTGTTTGTTCCATTTTTGTTATATAACAAATTATTAAATTACTTGGACAGAGTTTACTTGTACAGAGTTTGGCTTTAGAGTAACTTGTGAAGTATTTGGTTTATTTGACCAATTGGTTCTCTACATACAATTCCAGTATATCCAACATTGAAATATACTGCCAGTGCCAACTAGTAATAAGTTGTCTAATAAGGATATCTGTAGGTATTGCATAATGTATTCAAATGTGATTAGGGAGGACCGGTTACATGTGGGTGTTAACTTTCTTTCTTTGTTTCCCATTAGCACTTGTTAGGGAAGGAAGCATTCTAATGATATCAGATGGCTAGTAGTTATACACACCCCTTTGATATGGCAGGAAATAAAGGGAAAGCATGGGTGTTGATTCCCAGGCATCTGATTGGTGCAACTGGACGTTGCACCATGGGAATTTATGAGTCGTCCATTGTCCTGATAGATGACTGGGTTCCTGAACAACATGACCTCATTCTTGCAGGGGAAGGTCCCTATAATGGTCAATGGGTAGGGTGTTGAAAATAACGCCTTGTTCGTTTTGTTTATTACCAATGTGGGCAGCAGAGCAATGGGTAAATTCATCACAGAATGTTACCCGCGATGCCCGTATACTGCTGAACACATCGTTCAGATTGTTACGTGACCTTTGTAGACAGAACAGCATCTGTCTAATAGTAGAAAATCTGTACAGTAAAGCTATGAGTATACACTATAGAGTGCTATGTCTACATAAAATTACATAAGTTTAGCCTTTGCATACGCCTGTGAGGTCGTCGAGGCTAGTGCAAGTGGTACAGCCTATGGCAAGTGCTACGGGCTGTCTGAAGAGGTGGGTTTTCACGCTACGTCGGAAGATTGGGAGAGTAGTTCTAATTCCATAGTTTTGGAGCCAGAAGGGAAAAGAGTCTGGGACGTGTGGAGCGTTGTCCCGGCTGTTTTAGTGAATGTTCTGCCAGCCAAGTTCCAAGTAAGGGTCTACTGGGGTTCGTTTTTACATTAACACAGGCGGTTTTACGGTGTTCACGCACGCACACAGACTGCACACATAAGGCTATTGATCGTGCTGACATGTTGAGTTGTGAATTAACGGCCAGACTCGATGAGGAGCTCACGTACGCATCAGCTGAGGCCATGGCTGGAGAGTGTGTAGGACCAGTGGTGAAGTAATTTCCAATGGAGCAATGTCCTGCTCGCCAGGTGCAGCCAACCTGCAGCACCGACCACACCCCAGCAACGGCCTCGCCCAGGACACCCCTCCACGGACCCGTCCATTGCCTCTCATGCCAGAACAGGAGGCTCTCTCTGCCTTGTGTATTCTTGGGGAATTGCAGGTACTGAGAGGTCTCTAGGACTATCGTTTGCTTCCTGCCTAGGGTCCTCCTGTCTCACCAGACTGTTCGTCTGTGTGCATGGGTCCGTCCTTGTCCACACTTGGCCTTACTCTGGTGTATTTGATTGAGTCAAGGTGGTCTGAGCGTTCTCTGCATCTGTGTCACTTGTACGTTCTGTAGCTCGCTTGCTGTTCTTGCGAGTGGCCCGGCCCCTGTTACCCCGCCAGTCCTTCCTCGGTTGCCATCCAGAACGGAGTTTGTAAATACATTAAAACGTGATTAATCTATTTGCATTTCATATTTATTAGTGGGGAATACCTTGGGAAGCTTTGACAAAACTTGAGCATTGAGACTTTAGGCAGGACACACTATACTCTCTGATAAATGAAATGTTTTCTCTTGCCCTGCGCTGTTTTCAATAAATTTGGAAGGAAACGATTTGTCTTCATTGAACCAGCTCCCCTGTATCAAAAACATGATTCATGTTGTCCATACACACACGTAACAACACGCAGCAGTAGCCTAGTGGAAAAAAGCTGCCCTTCTTTTCCAAGAAGACAATAGGAAATTGATTTAGGATCTTTAATAGTGTAGGGAGAGGAAAGAGAGAGGAGAGGAATAACATTACATAAACAAAGCAGCGTGACGTCATCTACATCTATAAATGCCTGTTTATTGTCTGTCTGTCTGTCTGTCTGTCTGTCTGTCTGTCTGCAAGACATTGATTTGTCATAATGTTCATTGTAATGACTTCCATTCATGTCTTTTGATGGGCGCTAGCCCCTTCTATATTTGGCTATTTGTGTGACTGTAGTACAATGAATGGAGAATTGTTTGTTTTTTTAGATTTGTTTTTGGCTTTTGTGCCTTTATTGATAGTTACAGTGAAGACGGACAGGAAAGAGGGAGAGAGAGAAGGGAAGAGACATGCAGCAAAGGTCGTCATGAACGGGACTCGAACACGCGACACGCTGTCAGGCCAGAACATATGTGTGGTATGCGCCTGGACCACTAGGCCAGCGGGCGCCCCATGAATGGAGAATTTACGTCATATGTGGACGAGCAAATCGGCTATTTTCGTCCTACACAAAGGACACAAAGGAGACAACAATGGGGAATTTACGTCATATAATTATGTGTCTGATGATGTAAGATGATAAGAGCGAGTGTGATGTTTGTTAATACTACACACACACACACACCTCTAACCTACTTTCAAACTGCCGTCCCTATTTTTGGCGTGATCATTATAGGCAATCATTTCTGCATGAGGCTCTAGCCATCTACAAGAGGGTCGGTCGGTCAGTCTGCAAAATATAACATCAGGCTTGAGTGGTTAAATGACTGAGGCAATGCAGATGGGAGAGAAAAATATTTCATTTCTCTTTTTTTTTGCAGGTCATCAAGGGGAAGACACTTAGAACAGAACAAATTCATCACACAGGCTGGGCATTCGGGTTTCGTCTGTCATCCTAGTAGTCAAGCAAGATAATGAATGAGTGGAAAGAATAGTTAAAGCATCAAATGATTGTACACAGAATGGCTTGATGTGGAAAATGTTCAAATACCATGACCAAGTCTTTAAGTTCATCAGGTGTACCACAACATTTTTATTTCACGGTGGTAAAAAGGCAAGACGCCGTGAAATATCGTGCCTGCAAAAGTCGGTAGAGTCTGAGTCAGCTACATTCTACATGCATCTGTAATTTGTAGGTGTTTACACAATTGTACGATTGTGAGGTTTTGACCCCTGCTGCCACTCAATAGGCTTTTTTTTCCTCATATCACTGTTGAGTCTTTGCAGGCATCCATCTGGAGCCAGACATGCTGTCACTCATGTTGCAGCCCACTGGCGGGCCGTGCGTGTATTGCAAATGGACCTCCAAATAAATAAAATAACATCATGAACAATGAGTTACCCATTTAGACCTGAGTTAAAAACATTCACTTTGAAAGAATATATATTCAAAGATTTGCGCCACATCATTAAGATTTTTCCAAAATAGCAGACCTACAAGCTCGTAGCGTGCCACTCAGTGGCACGCTATGAGCTTGTAGATCTGCTATTTTTTAATGGCTAAATTATAACAATGTTTAAAACACCAAAAGGGGTTCCCGCCCAGAATGGGTTAAAGTATACTATGTTAGTTCCATTGATCCAAGATGGAAATCTGGAACATGATTGATTGATTAATCATTAAAATAAACATTCTTAGATGGGTGGGCCGTGAACGCTTTAGAGGTTTTCAAGTGGGCCCTCATCCAGAAAATGTTGGGAACCACTTCTCTAGATATTACACAGATTCAGAGATTTGAAATGCATATTTAAAAAAAATAGTGACCCCATAAATGGTTAGACAACAAAAAAATGATTATTTGTGATGCTACAGTATGTAGTATATGGTCAGTATCCTAACCAGTATCCTGGTCAATATCCTGGTCAGTATCCTGGTGTCAGTATTGTGGTCAGTATCGTGGTGTCAGTATCCTGGGGTCAGCGGAAACAGTTTCTCATTAAAGAGTGAGGCATAAGGATGCTGCCGCCACATTCCTCATGGTTTAAGAGACCTTCACCCATGGCAGTGCTTCACTCTTCTGTATTCGTCAAGGGTCTAAAATACATGTTGTTTTTGGTTTGTGGCTTTACAGTATTTTTAGGTGCTAGTGTTTTACCGTATTGGTTTTCACATCTTATCAAACCAGCCTAGGTCTTCTTAACCAATGTCAAAGAATTTCTGACCCCCCCCCCCTTGTTTTGTTACTTAATCAGTGTCTTTGCTGCCCATAGTGAATCTAGTGCCAGCTTTGAACAAACTTACACAGACTGAAGGCAGACATTGTTGAAAGTATCTTTACTAAATGGAAATACGCTAAATTCCACAATATAACCATATGCATGTGCTCGAGCTCTGATCTGATTTAATCTGATTTATTGGAAGTGAGCGATGACTCAGATTTTCCTTCATGTGTGAGAGATCTACTTCCTCAGAAGTCCATGGCAAAGGGTGGTCTATTCCTGTGTTGTGCAAATCTTTTGACTGGTCGTTTTCTTTTTTTCTCCTTATATTATCTTCTCAGACATGTAATCCGTTCTTGCATTGTAACGTAAATTGAACTCTGCAATGCAAAGGCAAGACAACTGAAATTAAATAATTCCATTCTTGAGATCTCAGGTGGATATAATCTTGATTTAATCTCACATAACGGCGGTTGACTCATGCCAAGAATTCATCCAGAGACTATGCCGGGATCAGATGGACCCCCAGAGAGACGAGGACTATATGGACCCCGAGCTCAGCTGCATGTCTGGGGGAGGTGAGCGGGGAAGAAGGTCACCAAACCAGGGGCCTCGTCCAGGGCATGTCTGGCCCCTCTCAAAGCTGCGTGTCTAGGGGAGGTGAGCAGGGGCCACCAACCAGGGGCCTCGCCCAGGGCTCTCTGGCCCCTCTCTTCAGGCCTCAGGCCAGGCAACTGTATCAACACAGTGTGGGGGCTCCCTCCGTGTGGTCTCGTTAATTCACCCAGACCTTTGTGACCAGTCACAGAAGCCCTACTGTGCACATGCAGCAAACAACGGCAAAAAAATGCAGAGGTTAAATAATTCCTGTCCCTCGGGGGTCAGCGTTTTGGGGTTGTGTATGGAATTTTCTTGATAGAATGTTTTTACACGAAGGCAGCGTAATGTGTACAGGTATGCTTTGACATAAATTGATCATCTCGGCAGGTCAGGATATTGTGCGCTTGGCCGTGTGTGTGTGTGTATGTGTGTGTGTTTGTGTGCATGCGTGTCTGACTGTCAGCAGGCCACAGACCTCGATTCTCAATTTTTTTCAAACTTCAATTGTCAGGCTCACTCGTTTGTGGAGTCCCTCCAGAGTATGCCATAGCCTGGAGGGACTCACAAAGCAAGATTGGGCCAGCCTAAACCAGACGCATTTCAGTTCACCACCTTTGATTGACTGGTTATACAAACACAATTGACACAAGGAATTATCAATCAGACGTTGCAGATTACAGAGACATTTGAATGACAGAAATCGGTTCTGAGTGTATGACCTGGGAGGGCTGCACACACATTGCAATGTATTAGGCTATAACATTGTAACATTATGTTTTTCCTAGTGTGGCAATATGCCACAATACTTTTTGATTAAATGGCCAACGATGTGTCCTCATACAGCCTGTCACTCTGGTTGCATCGTGATGATGTAATCAGAATAGGCCACTCGGTCCACTTTGTGAGAAAATACTACAGCAGTAGTTAGGCAAAAAACTGTTGGATGGCGCAGGCGTTGCTCAAGCCCTTCTCTGGCGGTCTTGAGCAACGAGAGGCACCGCCGAATGAGCCATTAGGCGAGCGGGTCACCGTGCCGAACATTGCGAAGGCACCGATTATGTTCCAATTGCGACAGAATCCCCCGAGGCAGTAATCCTGGTCACTAAACTGCCTCCCCCTGGCCAGCCGGGGCGCCTGATGGAGGGGAAAGGAACTGGTTGGAATAACGTGTTCCTTCCACGCGCTACGTCCAACCAGGGAAACTCCCCCCTGTCAGGTGTAAAGGAGCAACTTGGACACTCAGGCTTGAAGGAAGCATGAGTTCAAGTCCGTTGCTCTCCCCTTGTCCCCCATATATGGGGACTGGGTTGGTGGAGGGTGTGTAGAGCCCAGGATCACATTCGATGATTGACACAGGGGTGAAAACGACAAAATCGTGGGATAAAAAAAAAAACAATCCCCCGAGGCAATGCCAGCACCGAGAAATATTTCCCACCACTGGGGAAAGCCAGGGAGTGCTGTCCTCCTGGAATGTGACGCAGTGCCGTGTGCGTCACAGAAGGGGGGGGCGTCGCGAATTGTTTGTGAGATCGGGGAGGAAAAGCCTGGTGGCGTCCAAAAGAGTTATTTTTCAGGAGAAGAAACTGTGTTCCTTATGTAGTTATTATTTCGTCACATTAGTTTTTATAAAAGCCACATTCGACAGACTTAACCACTTTCACTTTCAAAATGTTTCAAAAATGGTAAAAAAAATAAATGTTTTTCCGCTACTGTTGTGCAACACGATTGCATGATGAAGTATGGCATTAATTTACCATAATTATGACAGATGGATTTGCTTTAACAGGTTGCCCTAGCCCCTCGCTGGTGCATGTGTGCACCTCATGCAATGCACTTTACACATGCAGGCCCACATCAACACTGCACCAGCTATAGCATCACAATGCACTTTACACAGGCCCACATCAACACTGCACCACATTTTCCACATTTTCTGACTATAAGTCACTCCACCATGCATGCATGCATGCATGCATGCTTTTATTTCAACTCACTAAATTTAACATGACCACCCAAGAATATAAACAATAAACCTAATGCTCTGCTACGCCAACCTAATGAAATGCTGTGATACCTGCTGTTATTTTTGGATGTGCTTCTCTGCATTTACATTAAAAGGCTATAACTCCCATAGTACTTTCTCAATATAGGATTTATATGGTCTCAGCATCAGCATGCGTTGGAGCCCTACATTGTTTCCACAGTTTCTTTACAGCTAAGGTCCAAATGACAAGGCCTTTTTTTAATAACAAATATTTTTGTTAATGTTGTATTGAATAATTGTTGTTTAGATTGGATATGTTTAAGAACATTCCTCAAGCAAAGTCCCAGTGCAGTTGTGCCACAAATCCTAAAGTCCCAGTGCAGCTGTGCCACAAATCCTAATGTCCCAGTGCAGCTGTGCCACAAATCCTAATGTCCCAGTGCAGCTGTGCCACAAATCCTAAAGTCCCAGTGCAGCTGTGCCACAAATCCTAAAGTCCCAGTGCAGCTGTGCCACAAATCCTAATGTCCCAGTGCAGTTGTGCCACAAATCCTAAAGTCCCAGTGCAGCTGTGCCACAAATCCTAATGTCCCAGTGCAGCTGTGCCACAAATCCTAATGTCCCAGTGCAGCTGTGCCACAAATCCTAATGTCCCCAGTGCAGCTGTGCCACAAATCCTAATGTCCCAGTGCAGCTGTGCCACAAATCCTAATGTCCCCAGTGCAGCTGTGCCACAAATCCTAATGTCTCCAGTGCAGCTGTGCCACAAATCACTATACCTTGCCTGCATGGGGTCGACGACAGCATGGGCATGCGGTCGCAACGGGTTCCTAACACCAGATCAAATGGGTTCAGATCTGAGCCGAGTCTCGTCTGAATTCTGACGCCGGTCCTGGATGGGGTATCCGGACGTGAAAACAAATCCACTGTATGGATCTTCTGGCATGCTTCACCAAATCACCAAAGAGAGAACATGGTTCCATGCCAACGTAGGCTGTAAAAGTTGATCTCTCTGTGACGTCATGATAATGTAAAATCAAATCAAGCAAACTTAATCCAGCAACATTCTGGTTTACATTAAATCCCTCTGAGGAATCTACGAGTAGGTAACATTTTTGGAGTGACCTCTGCTGAACCCTATAGTGTGCGTCAGCATGGTTTTGTTAGCAGTGAGGTAGACTTGTATGAGACTAGTACTGAGACTAGTACTGTAGTGAACGTTACCTTTTGTGATGGCTGACCCTGACAATGCGTTGACACTCTTCTCACCTTAATCACACGAACAATCATGCTGATACTCTTTTCCCACCTCAATGTAATGAGGTGTCTATAACATAGCACAGGAAACTTCCCCACAACAATCAGGAATACCAACACGTTCTCCTCAACTACAAGAATTATGCACAACTTCAGCTAAATCTACCAATAAGAATCAGTCTCAGAATCGGCTATTTGTCACATTGCAAATTATCCCCATTGGCAGTTGCAAGGAGTTGCATTGGTGTGGTTGACTGTTTTGATGCAGGGAGTTACGGCAATATATAGTTGCGAGAGTATTTGCAACTGGTGTGGTTTGGCTTTATTAATTCTTTTATCATTTGGGGTTTTGCATAGAGTTCCCTGATTTAGCTTAGCATGCTCAAACTAGGGAACATCTCAAGAGCAGAACCATCAACGCCATCAACTGTCAGAGGCGTATCTGCAATAAGGCGTCTGTCCAAATCCATTTCTTGCCTGGACAAAATCCATACAATAAGAAAAAATCTGACCAGTCTGAAGCGAGTGGTGCAACAGCACCCCCTATTGGTACTCTAAACATCGGTACATAGTCACATAGGTTAGTTAGGACATAGGTTGGGACCTAGGGACAAAAATCAGACCATGAGTCTGAAGCGAGTGGTGCAACAGCACCCCCTATTGGTACTCTAAACATGGGGGACATAGTCGCATAAGTTAGGACATAGGTTGGGATATAGGGACATTGCTGTTCTTTGGAGTGGTTGCACCACTCAAAAAGAGAGGACAAAAACAAGACCTGAGAACTATTAGTGGAGAGCTGATTGGCCGTTGCCGTATTGCATCCCGTTGGAATGTAAATGCGTGCCTTTCAGCCTTTGTATCCTACTCGTCTGGCAGGTATATGTCTCTTTGAAAACCTTTAGTGCTACGATTGTGCACGGGGAGACGACAATTAACACATCTTGGGGCCGGCAAAAATGTAATTCCTGGAAACGCCACTGCTAACTGTATTCCATTTATTATAATAAAAGGTTAAATTATGACGTGAGTCGTGTGCCAGACTGAAATATGGTTTACACAAAAACAGAGGATTTGTTGCCAAACTGTATTGCTGTTATAAATGTATTTGCTCAAAGGCATATCTGTCAGTAAGGGGGAAGTAGGTGACGACGGCGATGACATATTGGCCTTTGCTGGTATACACAGGGGTAGACTATGTTGTGGCAACAGATCGGGGCAACCTATACAGCTTTGTCCTCCTTCACATGAAGAATTATTTTGGTAACCCTCATATAGTCTCCTCAATAGCTTCGGTCTGTGTAGTAATAAAATGCATCTCAGTACTGTACGTACTACGTAGCCCCCAGCCAAGACCCGGCCCGCAACTGTAGTATATCTGCAACAGCCCTGCCAATCGGGCTCAGCCCTATTGGCATGACGGGTAGTGCGTCAGTCTGGCGATGTGGGAGACTGGGGTTAATCCCCGCTACGCTACCTGCGAATCACTACAATCTGGCGTAGTCGGCTATAGCCTCGCGTAGCGATACTAATATTTGAATACAGGGCCCTGGTTGGTTATAGCCTGGCTCGAGACGAATCTGGTTGGCTGTCACCATTTCGGCCGTGAAGTCCTCCCACAATTGAGGGGCCAGACTTAATCTGCCTGGGGCAATTTGCAAAGGCACATGAAGGCTGGCTGCACGAGGCTATAGTAGTCAACAGGACGTGGAGCTCAAGATCCTCGTGTGAGGGACATGAGGGACATCGTGTGCGGCGGTCCGCGGCATGAAGTGTGAAGCGCTAGGGCTCGCTCCAAAGACTGACGGGATGAATGTAGCGAATCACTACATCAGCATTACATTACAATGACTTTTTTTAGCCGTCCTACTGCATCATCCCATT